>NW_027287680.1:688637-1032956 GCF_047511675.1 Marmota flaviventris | reverse complement strand
GAAAACTCCCAGCTTTCTCCACTAACAGACGAAAGTATTTGCAGAAGCCCTTCTTCAAATTACTGGCATTAAATAGCAGAATACAACAGTTACTAATAGGGCATTATGTAAAAATGTGGATGTGTAACCAATGTGATTCTGCAATCTGTATTTGGGGTAAAATTGGGAGTTCATAACCAACTTGAATCTAATGTATGAAATATGATATGTCAAGAGCTTTATAATGTTTTGAACAACCAATAAAAAAAAATAAAAATAAAATAAATATGCTAATTTCTCTTTATGATTCTATTCTTGACCTTCTTGTTACCTGACCTTTGTTTTATTTATAAAACCAACTTTTGGTGTTTATATGAATTTTCAATAAGCATTTTCATTAGAGGACAATGTAGTTGTCTACATTGCTAAAATTGTGAGGTCAAATTAGAAAATTTGAAGGCTTAATTCTTATTTTTAAAAAAATCTAGGTGAAGAAATTAATCACATTTTTGAGATCTACAAGAATACTTGGAGGCCACAGGAAATCAAGTAGTGGTCCTATATTTATTTTGTCATATCCATAATCTAAAGATTCCTGTGAGACTGATCCATGAAAAAAGTAAGTCAAATATAGAGAAGAATTTTTCAAAAAGTAGTTAAACACATAAGCAATGAAGGACATCAATTAAATTCATATGATTCAAACTGCTTACTGGAAAATTTACTAAGTTTTATTGGAAAAATAAAAATAGTACATGGTTTAATATTAAAAGTGGAAACAAAAAAATTCTCTGTAGTTCTGTGCCAAATTCCAGATCCTGTGCACATATTTGTTTATCTTATATTTGACACAAATGTCTAGGGGTGGTGAGCAAGGACTCCTGTAGTGCCTGGAAGTCAGTATAAAAAGTTGAAAACCTGCAAAATTTTTAACATGCATTTGTCTCATCACCCATCACTTTCTGAATTTGTCATATGCATTTATATTTTTACATAATGTATTATTGTATTACTTCTCTCATGGTAATCAATTTACTTGAAAATACCAAAATTTTTCTTCTTTCCAAAACTTAACCATCAGTAATAGTTTTAGCCATAGTTGTTACATTGGTTATGCTTGTTGGGCAATTACTGCTATAAAGTGGAAATGTGCACATTTGCAAGTGCACAGGGCACCTGCACTTGCATGACCTCCCAGCATCCTGCGCTGTGTGTGCTATAGCAGTGTGGAAGGGGCAGAGCCTGCTTGAGAGCTCTTCATCTGTAATTCAGTAGCGTAAAGAAATCCAGTCCAGGGGAGTGATCAGTCAACAAAGCCACCAGGCATTAGTTCATTACCACTGTGAAGGAAGTCATGCACTTGCTACTAAAAAGATGAACAATACAAGGTCCCAAATCAAAGAATTTGCACCAGTGATCTGAGTGATGAATACATACTGATTTAATCAAAGGCAATACAATATGTCCATTTCTAACACTACACAGAAGGGGGAAAAGTTTAAGATTGTAAAGCAGTTTCCAGAGGAAAAGTTTCACTTGAGCCTTCTTTAAAGCCCAATACACAGTAATGGAGAAAATTATATCACTAATTCACAGTTAGAAAAGGCTTCTGTCAGCAAGTTCCAGAGTATGCTATAAACAAGGGGGTCACTTGGGAATGAGCCTCAGGTTTGTATGAGGAGGAATTGGGGATGGGGCAAGACAGTGTTCAGGTAGACAGAGTAGGACCCCTTGAACTTCACCCTCACTGTGAAATTAACACCAACCTACCTGTGTCTGGCTACAAACCCCTGACCCTGGGGGACACACAGTTCCAGAGGAACCCAGGGAGGCTCACAAGAAAGATCATTTTTTCTAAGGGTAAGTATGGTTAACCTAGAAGGTGCTGAGAAGGACCAAGTTTGCAGAGGGCAGAGGAAATGACAATATGGGTGATTCTGGATTGAGTCACCTATAGGTGGTTTGAGCTGCTGTAGAAGTGTTGTAACCATGGGAAAAATATTCTTTTAGCATATATATTCAGTATCTTTTTGTATAATTATGATGAGATTAAGAAGAAAGAAAAATAATGGAAGGTGTCCACAAGGAAAATATAAATTATTGTCTAGACAATGCGAACTTCAACTTCATGTTGGTGAACACAGAATGAGAACATTTAAAGGTACAAAGTAGAAGTTGAGGAGAGTGTCAGCTGCTTGGAGGCTGAGGCTCTGAAGACCTTACCCTGATAACCTGGAGAGGAATAGAGAGCCCAGCAGGACCTGGGACAGGCTGGCTGAGGGTGTGTGTCCATGAGACAGCACCACCCCCATCCTGAGGAGCACCAGGGAGAGTGGGAGACTTCAGCAGATTTCAGGGGCACTCAGGTCACCTCAGTATTCCACAACACTGGGCCTGTGATGCTGGAATGGGAAAATTTGAATTCTTGAGATGGTTTTCTCATGAGTAAAATGTTTTCATGTTCCTAGTGATCAGTACTCCAACATGATATATATTGATCCTTACATAAAAATGTAAAAATATTACAATATGTTTTATAATTTGCATTATTAGGTGTGGAGGTTTTGGCAAAATAATATTGAATTTATTTATGGAGGAGGATGAAGGTAAGTAAACTATGGAGCATTAAACAATGAACTGTCACACAGGTGGTCATGCAGGTGAGGAGATGGGTAACCCTGGAAGTGCTCTGCATAGAGTCTCAGGAGGTCAGGGGAGGTCTGATGGGGAGCTGAGGACAAGCCCTGCAGGTCACACCCAGATGCTAGGCTGCAGACCTCCACACCTGCGCTAGGAGGTTCACACTGCTCAGAAATGATTAAACATATCAGAAAACCAAGAGTACCTTCCTCTGCAGGGAAAGTGACAAAAATATAAGAAAACTATTTGGACATGAATGTGTAAACTAATTGCATTAATGATGTTTTTTACTTCCTCTTTTTAACTCTTCATCTTCTCAAATAACCAGAATTTCCAGCAAACGGACAATGCCACCATGGTAACTGATTTTCTCCTCCTGGGCTCTCCTGATGGCTGGAATCTGAGTTTCCTCTATTTCACAGTATTCCCAATGACCTACCTGGGTACCCTGTTAGGGAACCTTCTCATCGTCACTCTCACCACTGCTGACCAGCGTCTGCACACACCCATGTACTTCTTCCTCAGAAATCTGTCCATCTTGGACATGTGCTTCATTTCTGTCACTGTCCCCAATGCCTGTGTCAAATCTCTTACTGGCAACAGGGCCACTTCAGTAGCTGGTTGTGCAATACAGATCTTCTTGGTCATTTTTTGTGCATATGTGGACATGCTATTTCTCACCATCATGGCCTGGGACTGCTATGTGGCCATCTGCCAGCCCCTTCAGTACCTCTTCATCATGAACCCCCAGATTTGTGTCCGCATGACCCTGTCTTCCCTGCTCAGTGGTCTGCTGTATGCAGGTGTGCACACTGAGAACACATTCCAGCTGTCCTTCTGCCAGTCAAACGTGGTCCATCAGTTCCTCTGTGACATCCCCTCTCTGCTGAGGCTCTCCTGCTCTGACATCACCAGCAACATGGTCCTTCTTCTTGTCTCTATTATAATCATTGGTGGTGGCTGCTTTGCTATAATAATAATGTCATATATTTGCATATTTGCTGCTGTGCTGAAATTTCCCACCAGAGCCCCAGGGAAGGCCTTCTCCACCTGCACCCCTCACATCCTCGTGGTGTCCGTCTTCCTCAGTTTCATCACAAGTGTGTACCTGAGACCTTCAGCAACCTCTGACACCCTGCAGGACATGGTTCTCACTGCCTTTTACACCATGGTTCCTCCCTTCCTGAATCCTCTCATCTACAGTCTCAGGAACAAGCAGGTAAAGGAAGCTGTGAGGAGAGTAATGCAAAGAGAGTTGTTCTCAGGGAAAATGATAAAGTTGCATTTCAGGATTATCGTCATTTCCCTGTTTGTGGTTCTTAGATAAAGCTCTTCACATCTGGGCTTTCCATCTTACCCTGCCTACACTGAGATCACATCATTAGGAGCTGATTTATTTTATAAGGTATCTTTTGTGATTTACCATATTTTTCCATGGATACTTCATAAAATGTGTAATTTTATCATTGTATATATTTTTAATTTTTAATTATTTGTTCTAATTTCTTATACATAACAGCAGAATGCATTTTAACTCATTATTCTAAATGGAGTATAATTTCTTATTTCTCTGGCGGTATATGATACAGATTTTTATGGTTTGTGCAACCATACGTGTATGTACATAGGGTAATCATGACTGCCTCATTTTGCCAGCCTTTTCCACACACATCTTTCCTTCCCCTTACTCCCTTTTGCACAATCTAAAGTTCCTCCATACTTCCCTATGTTCCCCCCATTTATGGATCAAAACTGCATATCAGAGAAAACATTTTACCTTTGGTGTTGGGGAATGGCTTATTTCACTTAGAAGGATATTCTCCAACTCTGTTACCCAAAAATCCCATAATTTTATTTTTTAAGGCTCAGTAATACTCCATTGTGTACATATACTACATTTTCTTTATCATTCATCTGTTGAAGGACACCTAGTTTGGGTCTATAGTTTAGCATTATTACTTGAGCTGCTATAAATATTGATGTGGCTGTGTCATATAGTATGTTGTCTTTAAGTTCTTTAGGTATAAACCAAGAAGTGAGAGAGCTGGGCCTATATGGTGGTTCCATTCCAAGTTTTCTAAGAAATATCCATACTGCTTTCCAGAGTGGTTGCACCACTTTTTTGTCCCACCAGCAATGTATGAGTGTACCTTTCCCCCCACATCCTCACCAACAGGTATTGTTGCTTTTATTGTTGACAATTTCCATGCTGACTGGAGTGAGATGAAATATTAAAGTAGTTTTGATTTGCATTTCTCTAATTGCTAGAGATGTTGAAAAGTTTTTTGTATATTTGTTGATCAATAGTATATCATCCTCTTTGAAGTGTCTGTTCAGTTTCTAAGCCTATTTATTGATTGGGTTATTTGTTTCTTTCGTGTTAGGTGTTAAGTTATATATATATATATATATATATATATATATATATATATATATATATATATCCTGGAGGTTAGTGTTCTTTCATGTACATGTGGTAAAGACTTTCTCCTATTCTGTAGGCTCTCTCTTTATGTTCTTGATTTTTTCCTTTGTTGTGAAGAAGTTTTTTAGTTGACATCATCCCATTTATTGATCTTTGATTTTATTTCTTGTGCTGTAGGAAACTTTTTAAGGAAATATGTCCTAAGCCAACATGATGAAGATGTGGTTCTACTTTTCCTTCTAGTAGGCACAATATCTTGGATCTAATGCCTAGGTCTTTGATCCATTTTAAGTTGAGTTTTGTGCAGGGTGAGAGACAGGGTTTTAGTTTCATTTTGCTACATAAGGATTTCCAGTTTTTCCAGCTCTATTTGTTAAAGAAGGTATTTTTTTCTCTGATGTATTTTTGGCACCATTGTTAAGTATGTGATAACTGTATTTATGTGGGTTGGTCTCTATGTCTTGTATTCTGTACCATTGGTCTACAAGTATATTTTGGTGCCAAAACCATGCCATTTGTGTTACTATGACTCTTTAGTATAGTTTAAATTTCTCTATTGTGAGGCTTCCTGCTTTACTCTTCTTGCTAATGATTTCTTTCACTATTCTGGATCTCTTATTTTTCCAAATGCATTTCAAAATTGCTTTTTTCTATTTCTATGAAGAATTACAGTGGGATTTGATAGGAATCACATTAAATCTGTATAATGATTTTGGTTATGTGGTCATTTTGACAACAATAATTCTGCCTATCCAAGATCATGGGAGGTTTTCCATTTTCTAAGGTCATCTTCAAATTCCTTCTTTGTTTTGTTATTTTTATTTTGGAGGTTTTTTACTTCTTTTGTTACATTGGTTCCCACTTATTTGTATCAATGCATAATTTAGTGAATAAATATAATTCAACATAATTGCTGAAATTCTTTGAGGTTATATATATTGAAAATTCATCCAATATGTCCTCTTACTTATATTAAAGGCATCTAGTTTGGTTCTATAGTTTAGCTACTGTGACTTGAGCTCCTATAAACATTGATGTGATCAAATACTGTGATAGAGGATAATTTTACCAACTTTAATCTAGAGATAACTTACACTCCATAATCTATTCTTACTCAGAGCCAGTGTCAAATATGCAAGAACTGTGATATATAATTTTGTCAATTAATTATTGAAAATATACAACAATCAAATTCTAAAGAATTGTGACCAAAAATACAGAGAGAAACACAATAATATCCCTCTCCATCTAGAACATGAAAAAAAGAAGAATTTCTTTGTCCACGAAGTAAACAGAGGGCCATTTTTACCACCCCTTGTGTCCTGACAATAAACCAAACTGCTGGGGAAGAGACCCCACCTTCCTTAGCTGTTCATGAGTCACCCAGTGTCAGGAACCAAACCCCAAGGCCGAAATGCAGGTCATCTTTTGGACTCTTTTCCTCCCACACTGTAATTATCTGGCCACAGTGTCTGATGATGTGAGCACTTAAATTTCTCTCAATTTACTGAACTTTTAAACATCTATCTGTACTTGTTTCCTAAAACCTCGTGGCAGATTATTTATTTTTTTCCTGAGCAGGGATTGAATCCAGGAAAGCTCCGCAGCCTTTCATGTGTTTAATATAGAAACAGGATCTTAGTAAGTTGTTTACTGTCTCACTAAGTTGCTAATGCTGGCTTGGAAACTCTTATTCTCCTGCCTTAGCTCCTGATGCACTGGAATTGCAGGGTTGTGCCACTTCCAAGTCTTGTAGCAATCTTTCATCATCTCACAAATGTTATTTTTCTCCAAATATTCTAGTGTCCTCATTGACATATGCTTTGCCAACTATGAATTATAAATGACATATGCTCATATCAAGTTACCTAGGAATACTTATATAACAAAAAGATAAAAAAAAATATATAATATGAAAATATTACATCAAATGCTAACTTTTGAGAAATAATTTTATTCACTAGTACAGTAATAGGAAAAAAAATGAAAAAAAAAAAACAATGTACTTATTACCTAGGTAAATTTAAAAGCCTGAACATATTTGATTGATTAGTAAAGGCATTTCTTAAAGTTTGCAGATAGGGGAATGCTTGTAATAGGAACCAGTGAGCACCCCAATACTGGCTGCTACAGAAAGCCTTGACTTGCTTAACAGGATCCAAACAGAACACAAGCTCCATCCACACACTGTGTCTATGGTTTCTGGTTCCCAGTGCTCCAATGTTCCCTGCTAGAGCAGAAAGACCTTTAGAGTATCTCAGATGAATTCTGCAAACTCCACATTTACATGCATTTCCTCCAGAACTATAGGTTATTGAACCTCTATGGGTGACTTGTATCAACAATTTTTGAGTTAGGTAGGTAAGGTTTACACTTAATAGATGAATTAAGAATGAAATTAAACTGCAAAACCATCCCTAATGATATGCATCTCTCTTGACAAAGACTTTGGATGTTTACCTTACATTATAAGATGTTTTATATTGAAAGAATTGGTGATGAAGGAAACCAAAAAAGATAATATTGATATAAGAACTTCATGATATTTCACAGCTTGTGTCAAATTACATAAAAAACACTGTAGGTGTGTGGGTGTAATATGAAACTTCTTCAGAATTTAGAAAAACTTTACTTTGTGTGCTAGGTTGGTACAAAGAAACACATTTTTATAGTAAGATAAATTGTGTGGTAATATCTATTGTAAAGAGATCCACCAAAAAGACATTATGGTAACATAATCCACTGAGAGCTTTCAGGTAATATTCATGACTAACAATATTATACTATATCCATTAAATTTTTCCATGTTTTAAATAGCCTTTAAAATATTTATATCAATACCATAGATATATAGCATTGTAAGAAAGCAGTGAATTATTTTAGTAGAGTTAAAAACCATATTTGATAAGAGTTTTAACATGATCACTGAGAATAAACGGGCCAAGGAAGGTGTGGTGGTAAAGACATTGCAGTCCCTTAAGAGATGTCAACTATTTCAAACTGATACTATATAGAAGAGGCTGAGAGCATGTAAGGAATTTGGAAGACCACCTCCATTGTACACTCAAGGATGTAGAAGACAAATTCCCTTCCAAACTGTCTTGGGGCCACCCCACTAGCACAGGGGCCCAGGAAGTGAGTTTACCCTGCTTAGCAAGGAAGATATTCAGAAATCATCACAGCAGTAATTTCAGGGACCAACTGTAGCATAAGCTGTCAACAGACTTTGGCATTATTTACATTGTGCTGGCTCTGCAGGAATGCAGGGTGCTCTAGTTAAGAGGTTATGCTGCCTTTCACCATCATCTCAATAAAAGGCCTCATATGCCAATCAAACTGGAGCAGGGTCTGAGGCTCTGCAGACTGCCCCTTACCAGGTGATAGGTGAAGCTCTGAAGGTGAAGCCAAAGTTCAAATGGAATTCTCAGAAATTAGTAGTTACCAAAAGCATGAACTGCTGGCCAAGAAAAGCTGCTGGCTACAGAGATAGCCAAAGGAAAAGAGAGCATTTGCCTGTGCTCTGCAAATGGCAAAGCCAAAGAGCAGAAATACCTAAGCATTTTGGAAATAGTCAAGGGTTTTCAATGCTACATGAGGAATTACAGGTGGCGTTGAGGGTCATATTTGTTCAACTGGGTTTCACATTTCCTCATCCCTAATCCATTCTTTATATTCCCCTATTACTGCCTTTTGCTAATGGAAATTTACTCTCTGCTAGTGAATACTGGATGCATGTAACTTCTTTTGATGTTTTATAGGGGTTCACAGCCAATAGTTAACCTACAGTTTCAGGAAAGATTTTGAACTTTCACTTTGGGGCAATGCTGGAATTATTAAGATTATGAAACACTTGGAAATGGACTAAATTAATTTTGCATGTGAAATGGACATGGTGTTTGAGGGGCCAGCAGTAAATGTTATGGATGGGATGTGAGGTGTCTCCCAGTAGTTCCTCTGTTGAAGCATAAGTTTTTGTCATTTGTCTCTGTGTCTTCTATTCTGTACCATTGGTTTACATTCTCCTTTGGTGCCAAGACCATGCCATTTTAATTACTATATCTCTGTAGTATAGTTTAAGGTCTGCTATTGCAAAGTCTCCTGCTTCACTCTTCTTGCTAAGAATTGCTTTGGCTATTCTGTGTCTTTTATTTTTTCCAAATAAATTTTATAATTGCTTTTTCCAGTTCTATAAAGAATGGCATTGGGATTTTAATTGGAATAGCATTAAATCTGTTTAATGCTGCTGGTAGTATTGCCATTTTCATATTAGTGGAATCATCCTATGACCCAGCTATCCCATTCCTTGGTATTTATGCAAAAGAACTAAAATCAGTACACTACAGTGATACAGCCATATCAAAGTTTATGAAAGCACAATTCACTATATGCAGTTATGAAACTAGCCCAGATGATGTAAACAGATGAATGAATAAGGAAAATGTGATATATGTACACAATAAAGTTTTATTCATTTAAAAGAAATAATTAAATTGTGACATTTTCTGGTTAATGGGTGTAGGAAAAAACATCATGCTAAGTGAAATAAGACAGTCTCAGAAATTCAAGAGTCAAATGATTTCTCTCATATGCAGAATCTAGAGGAAAGTAATGGGGGAAATTGGGTTGGATATTATAAAGACATAGGGAAGATATGTGGAATAGAAGAAAAAGATCCAGAGAAAGGGAGAAGGGATAGGAAAGGGTCATGAGTGTGTGGAAATGTACTACAGTGGATTCCACCTCTATGTACATCTATAAAACTCCAATTCAAAATAAATAAAGAGATGCTGGGGTTGGGGCTCAGTGGTAGATTGTTCACCTAGCCCATGTGAGGCCCTGGGTTTGATCCTCAGCACCAAATAAAAATAAATAAATGCAAAAAAGGTATTGTGTGCAACTACAAAGAATACATAAATTTAATAAATAAATAAATAAACAGATGAGTATAAGGTAGACTAGTAGAATAGAACAGGGGAATCAGGGAAATGAGGAGGGGAGAGAGGGGATCCAGGGATTGTAATCAAGTAAATTAAGTTCTCTGTGTGTATAATTATATTAAAGTGAATCTTTATGTACAATTAGAAATCACCAATAAAGGCAAAGTAAGTAAAAAATACATAAATAAATTCAGAGATAAACAGTTATTGCCATTGGAAATGTAGCACATCAGGTAAATGCTGGGGACTAGGGGAGAGATGACTTCTGAAAGCTGCAGAAGAGACCTCTGAAAGGAGGATCTGCTAGTGCTCTTGGTATTGGGGGTTCTGAGCTGGATCTCACAGTGCCAGGATATGGACTTCTGGTAGGAATCTCTGCCTGGCCAAAGCAGGTATCCCTGAGGAGTTCAGTGAATCCGGTTCTGAATATGACCTGTGATAAAACAGAAGGACCCAGGGACTGGTATTAACTACTGCTAATTACACACAGAGGAAACTGTAAAAAAAATTCTCATAAATTAATGAGGAACAACTACAGAGGATTTATTTGAACTAGAGAACACGTTGAGAGATAGAAAAAAATTTAATTTTCATAAATTTGTCACCAGTGGCTTTTCTGTTCATTTTAGTGTACTACCAAAAACATCAATTAAGAAAAAAAAAACATCAAATTTACAATAGTATCGAACTATGTATATGCTTCAAAAGACTGGGACTCTCATTAGAATAAGATGCACTCTATGTCTGTATACATCTGTCAAAAACACTCTACTGTCATTGATAATTAAAAAGAACAAATTTTTTAAAAATATAACCTACTTAAGAGTAAATGTAACCTAAGAAGTGAACAATCTGTGCACTTAAAATTACAAAGTGTTAACGAGTGAAATTGAGACAAAAAAAAAATGGACTCAGGCCTCTGGACCTGAGTGCACACAGCTGGACCAGGCACTGAGGGCAAAGGGCCACCCAGGCTGGAGTTGCAGCTCCCCTGGTCTTTTTGGGGTCACTGAGCCAGGCAGAGAAGAGATGTGTAAAGAGCAAAAGAGACAATGGAGGAGATCAGAGCCCAGAACACATGATACACAATAGATTGGATTTTCCTACCTTCATACCTACTGTAAGGGGAGCATCTGAACCACTGTGAGAAGGGAATGTCCCCTTAAGTTTGTGATTGAAAGTGTGGGTTGTGTTAAAAGTGGATAAAACAAATTTTTAAATAGAGAGTAAAATGATATTGACTAGTCATTCATGAAGCACTACTAAGGCAGAAGGTGTTGCACTAAATGCCTGCATCAAAGAAGCAGAAAAACTAAGTGCAGACCCTACCATGACAATAGAAAACAGACACCCACACGTGTAAAAAGCAGTTGGAGAAAGAAATGATAAACATTAAATCAGAAATAAGCAATTAACACTAAATGTCAACAGAAAATATCAAGAAACTATAAGTTGTTTGTAAAAATAAAAACAAAATTAGCAAATCTTTAGCTATGCTAACAATAAAAAAGACCCAAATGAATAAAATATCAAAGAATAAAAAGAAGATCTTTTCACTAATGGTACAGAAAGGCTAAGACCTATTAGCAACTCGTATAAACAAACACATACCAATATACTGGAAAATCTACACAAAAGGAATTAATTTGGGACAGATGTAACACACCAGAACTGAATTATGAGAACATAAAAGACTCAGACATCAATATGACCAATAAATTTGAATCAGAATAAAAGATTCCCCGCAAAGAAACCTCCAGCAGATCATGCCTTCACTACTCTTTTACAAAACCTTCAAAAAGCAGAGACACCACGTCTTCTGAAACCACTCCAGGGAACTGAAATGAACTTCAACTCCTCAAGTCACGTTCCACAAAACCATCATTTTCCTAATATAAGATCCAGAAAACTACACAAAAACCACAAAAAAGAGGATTATAGACCCATATCCTTGAACAAGACATATACAAGCATAATCAGCAACACCTAGAAAACCAAATCCAATGGCACATGAAATATATGGAATCTACCCCAGGATCCAACAAAACCCAACAGAGAATGATTGAAAAATCACACACTATTTAATAGAACAAAGGACCAAGATGGCTATAGGTTGATATATGGACTTTTTAAAATGCTGATATAAATATATAATGGAAACTTATTCATTCACTAAAAGAGTAAAATAGTAATAAATGCTATAATGTGAACCAATTGTGAAAATATCAGGCTGAGTGAAGTCATAAAAACGATCGCACACTGAATGATGTACTTATACAAAATCTCCCTGACATAAATTCAAACATGGAGATTATACTTAGTGGCTTCAAATGACAGTAAGTAAAGATAAATTGGGACAATAGATAGATGTTTCATTAAGACTGAAACAAATACTTGGGAATAAGATGTAGTTGGATGTTGTACAAGAGCATATTTTTGTACATAAAACTGAATTGATAATTACAAATCATTACAAAGGCTAAATTCATAACAAGTGCCTTGCATCTCCATGACAAGAAATTTTGCAACTAAACTGAAGATAGTGTTAGATATTTCCCACTTAACAGGTTGGGGAGTGAGAATTGCCCACCACTCTTGATGTAAACTGATCCCCATAAACACCCCTAACTCACACTGAGGTCAAGGAGGGCAGAGATGAAAACACACAGAGAAACATCAGTCTCTCCCCAGTGTTACTCATTCCTCAATAATGACTTAGAGTGATGTCCAGCAGAGGAGTTTCTAAGTGTCATGCACTGTCCATGCTGGTACATGGCCAAGTCCTCTCTCCTGGGCTCAGGAGGGCTGCTGCCTGGTGGTGTGCTCAGGCCTCCTGCTGTCTCTGCAGGCTGAGCTCTGGGCTCCCTGGGGCCCTGTTCCCACTGGCCAGGCACCAGGTTCACATAAAGCAGAGGTGACAGAGCTCCCCACATCCTACATACCATGTGCTGACTTCCCAGATGCACCCTGACTGCAGACACAGTGGAAGGGAGAAGCCAAGGAGAGACTCAGTTCTGCTTCCTTGTGGAGAACAGGATACACTCAGGAGTGAATTCTTGGCATTATACTCCAAAGGCATCTGAGCCTCATCTTTATCCTGCTCAGCAATCTGCAATCTCATTCAGATTATCATCTAGCCCAGAAAGTTAATTCTGCATAGAATAACTGGCACACAGAAGTCTTGTAAACACTGTAGTTTTTGAGATGATTTCTTTTCTTCACTGATAGTGTACTTGGAGTGTGGTGTAGATCTGCACAGTGTTTGCAAGTACCACATGTGATAGTTCTTCATGCTGCCTTTTGTGCGTTAAAATTCTTTTTTTCAATTCACATTTACTTACCACACACACAAATGCACAAACTTATCTGGACAAATTTGAGAGATGACAGAGAAATATATCCAGATTAAGGCAACAGGGACCAAGTTCCAAACATATTGCAGGTGACAGGGAGGTAGATGAATGAATTCATTTATACAAAGTACATATTTACATGTTTTTCAGTAGCTGTGGGAAATAAAAATATCTAATATTGTATACAATTTTCTTTGAAACCTTTTTAATTTATCAACCTTACCTTTTTGTCCTGATCACAAATCCATTCTCTTTTTCAACAATTTTCACACTTTATACTAAAGGTATATCAGATGTGATGAGTATGTGTGTCCATTGGTAGAAATATAAAAAAGACAGTTGTGCAGTCTTTGCAAGTACATTAAGAAGGTCAGGATATAATAAAGTACTCCTCTGCATTCCTCAGTGGCTTATCAATAGCACTACCATAATTACTAATATAGAAAGATATAATTTAAAAAATAATAAATTCCTGTATCTTACAACTCAAGAAATTCTTGCATATTTACATGCAATCTGTGTGCCATGCCTTTCCTCATGTTAATTCAAGAGAATTACCAAAAGGGAAAGCTCCCAGCTGTCCCTACTTTAGGAGAAAAACACTTGAAGCCGTCCCTCTTATACTTCTGGCATTAAACCCATGCTAACTTCCCCTACTTCTGTTCCTGATGCTCAGGCTACCTGGCATTTGCTTCATTTATGTCCCCATATTTTGGATTTTATTAGAAAATTTTTAATAATCATTTCACCCCTTAAAGGAAGATGTAGTTCTGAACACTCTAAAATTATTGAGGTCAAGGTACACAAACTAAAGTTTATTTCTAATGTTAAAGAATCTAGGTTCTAAAGTACTCATATTTTGTAGTCCTACAGGAATACTTTGAGTGCCTATGAATGTTAGGTAGTGATGCATAAATTTATTGTATCACATCCATAATCTTAACTTTTCTATGAGACTGATCCATGAAAACAGTAAGTTTAATTCAAAGAAGTTTTTAAGATGTAATTAAATCACATAAGCAAAGAAGGACATCAATTAAGATGATATAATTCAATCTACTTCAGCATCCCAAGGTCAGGGGCAACGAATGGGTCTTTGGGGCAGTGGCCCAACACGCCTTTGCACAGACAAGCCCTCAGACTTGGAGAAGGATGGGGAAAATTCTGACAGAGCTGTGCCTAAATGCCTCTCACCCAGCCAGGGTGGTAACTCAAGTCATGTGCGAGGATGGCCTCCCACACTCCTTGATATCTTTTGCAACCCATTGTTCATTCAATAGCATATTATTTAGTATCCATGTGTTGAAGTAGCTTTTATTTTATATTTTGTCATTGATTTCTAATTTTATTCCATTGTGAGCTGATAGAATTTAGAGTCATATATCCACTTTTTTGGATGTGCTAACAGTTGCTCTGTGGCATAATATATAGTCTATTTTAGAAAAGGATCTGTGTGCTTCTGAGAACAAAGTGTATTCGCTCCTTGATGAATAATATGTTCTATATATGTTAATTAAGTCTAAGTTATTTATTATATTATTGAATTCTATAGTTTCTTTTTTCAGCTTTTGTTTGAAAGATCTATCCAGTGGTGAAAGAGATGTGTTGGAGTCACCCAGTATTATTGTGGGTGATCAACTTCTTATGATTGCCCTTTCAATAGTCATATAATCTAATACCTCTATATTATCACATCCTACCTCATAAACATCTCAGCCAAACCCCACCCTATCTTCTACCATTAGAAACTGTAAACAATTCCACAAACCTATTGAATATATGGTATAAGATAACCAAACTCATCATTTATGATTATAGTGACAAAACTGTTAATATAAAAATAGAAGCTTACTGATCTATGGCTGCACATTGGGTACATTGAGCACTGTAATATTGATCTCCCCCTTAAAGGTGGGGTATTGGTAACAAATAGAGACATAAGACAATAGGGCAGAAGCTGTAATATATCAGATCTATACTGCAAGAGAGGAAGTCACATAGACATCATGAAAAAACAAGGGAGGAAAGTGCCTCAAACAAACCAAGAGACTACAACAATAGAATCCATAGGTAGCACCATAGATGATGTATAAGAGAAGAAACTTGGAATATACATAACTAAATTGATCTGGGAATTAAAGAACAACCAAGTGAGCAGATATAGGCAAACATCGATTACTCCAGCAAAGAGATAAGAGCGCAAATACATGCAACCATCAATCACACCAACAAAGAGATAAGAGAGAAAATAAGGTAGCCAGAGATTACTTCAAGAAAGAGATAGAGATTCTGAAAAACAAACAAACAAATAAACAGAAACCCTTGAAATTTAAAAAAAAAAAAACAATAAGCCAAATTAAAAAAAAAAAAAAAACTCAATAGAGAGCATCAACAACAGACTAGATCACTTGGAAGACAGAACCTCAGACAATAAAGAAAAAATATACAATCTTGAAAAGTTGGCCTCACAGTGAAGATGGTAGAAAAATCATGAACAGAATATCCAAGAATTATGAGATACCATCTAAAGACCAAATTTAAGATTTATTGAGAGAGGAAGGTTCAGAGATTCAAATAAAAGGAATGCACAATCTCTTCAATGAAATAATATCAGAAAATTTCCCAAGCATAAAAATGAATTGGAAAATCAAATACAATTGACCAAATGTACAAAATTACAACATATCTACACTAAGACCATTACAATGAAAATGCCCAGCCTACAGAATAAGGAAATAATTTTAAAGGCTGCAAGAGGAAAAAAAATGAAATTACATATAAGGAAGACCAATTCAGATCTCAGCAGATTTTTCAACCCAGATCCTCAAAGCCAGGAGATCCTGGAACAATATATTACCAGTTTTTAACTTGATTTAGTTTCTCCTTTGATTGGCTTTTTCTTTAGTGTATTTCTGCCCTATGCTGGTTTTCACTTTTTAAAATTTCATCCTCATGGTATATTTTGCTAAGAATATTCTGTAATGCAGGCTTTCTAGTTGTGTATTATTTTAGTTTTTGTTTATCATGGGAGGTTTTTATTTTATATTCAAATCTGAAGCTTAATGTTTGTGGATATAAGATTCATGGTTGGCACCCATTTTCTTTTGGAGTTGGTATATGTGGTTCCAGGAACTCCTAGCACTGAGGCTGTGGGTTGAGAAATCAAATGAGATCCAAAATTGTTTCCCCCATAGGTAATCTCATAATTTTCTCTTATGGCCTTTAAAATTTCATCCCAATTCTCCATATTAGGTATTTGTGCATTCATGTGGGTCTGTTGTAATTTTATTCATTTGGGGATCCTGAAAGACTCTAGTATTTTACTTTCCATTTCATTTCTCAGTTTGGGGAAATTTTCTGGTATTATTTCACTGAAAAGATCATGCATTCCTTTGATTTGTATATCTATGCCTTCTTTTATACTTGTAAATCTTACATTTTGTTTTTTTCACATTGTCCCATAATTGTTGGAATTTCTGTTTATGGTTTCTTACCACCATCTCTTTGTGGCCAACTCTATTTTCAAGATTATAGAATTTCTGTTTGATTTCATTTCATAATCTCTCTTTATTGAAGTGATATTTTACCTCCTGGAATCTGTCTCTAATTTCACTCTTTCCATCATACTTCATCTGACATCAGCTTAACTGAACACATTCTGAACTTCTTCTCTGATATTTCTTCCACTGTGTCGTCAATGGATTCTGTTTTTCTAGCATCCTTCTTTCTCTGGGACACTTTGTTCACTTGTTTTTTCATGTGGTTCATGTGGATTCTCATACTGTAATGTGGATGTGAGGCAGCACAGTTTTGACCCTATAACTTACATTATCCCCTAAAGTTTTTAGTATCTCATCTTTAAGAAGGAGATCAATATTAACAGCACCCAATACAAGCACTATCTAGGCTTAAACCTAATAGCTCTTAATAAATGGCCACAGATTTGTCACAATAAACAGAAATGGTGTGATCAATTGTAGTTTACAATATAAAAAGTATATTTGCAAAATGGTTTACACCTCATTAGCAGAGAGACTCTGTTTATGAGACTGTGTGAATGTCATTAATAAACTTCCCTTTTGATTCAAATCCTCCACTGTTTGCTTTTCCTTGGGCTCACACACTTTCCCAGCTGTCTCATCCAAGCATCCTGTACCTGTTTGTTCTTCACTGTGTAGATGAGAGGGTTCAACAGGGGTGTGACCACAGTGTAG
Organism: Marmota flaviventris; assembly: GCF_047511675.1. Taxonomy (NCBI): domain Eukaryota; kingdom Metazoa; phylum Chordata; class Mammalia; order Rodentia; family Sciuridae; genus Marmota; species Marmota flaviventris. Next base: position 1,015,408 of record NW_027287680.1, on the reverse strand, counting down.
TAAAAGGTGAAAAACTTGCCGTTCTTTGAAGCAAAGTTGCTCTTAGGGTCAGTGTACACCATGGTCACTGTCCAATAAAACATGAAGACCATGAGGAGGTGGGAGCAGCTGGTGGAAATGACTCTCATCCTTCCCTCCTCTGACTTCATGTTCCTGACAGCCTGAGCAATGCAGCCATAGGAAGCCAGGATCAGCCCCACAGGAACCATGGTGAAGATGACAGACATGATGGTAAAGTGGGTGGGGCACCACTTCCTTGGCCTCAAGTAACTTAAGGAACCAAGCTTAGCAACCCCATCACTGTTCTTACCTGATGACTGGCTACAACAACCACTGCAGAAGAAAGATGGTGCCAGGGTCCTTCCAGAACCAAGAGCTGACATTCCCAGAACTGGTGAAATTGAAATCACTATAACTGCTGCTTGATTTTACCCCATATATGTCTATCATCATAATTCTCAAAAATCAACTAGGAATAAAGTATAAATATAAAGATATTACCATTCCTGAAAAATAGAGATGGACCAGAGGCATGGACACATGCCTGTAATCCCAGAGCTCAGCGGGCTGAGGCAGGATGATGGTGAGTTCAAATCCAGCCTCAGCAAATTTTTGAGGGCTAAGCAATCCAGTGAGTCCCTGTCTCCAAACAAAAAATAAAAAAGGGTTGGGAATGTGGTTCAGTGGTTAAGTGCACCTGGGTCCAATCCCCAGTACCAAAACAGAGAGAGAGACAGAGAGAGAAAGAGATATTAATGGGGAGGGGGGATGAACCAAGTGAGAGGTTTATGAAATTGGTATTGTTTAAACATTTTCTACTTGGAAAGGTGGAAAAGGTTTGGCAGAGGCATTGGTTAAATACACTAACTGGGACACAGAACTAAGCACCAGAATACTGATTTTTTTTTTGTCTTCCCAGAAATGTAAATATCTTCCAAAGAAATCAGGAACATGATAGGCACAGGACACAAAAATTGTGTTACATGAAAGGGAATTGGCATTGTTCATTTGGAAATTAGCCTTCAAATGTTGCCAAATAGTGTAAAATCTTATGGAACATTCTAGAAACCTATCACTGTTCTTCAGTAATTGATTCTCATGAGCCTGGTGCTTTGCTCTAATCTGTGGACATACTGTGAACAAAAGATGAAATACTTGCTTTGGTGCAGCACAGAAGTCCATGGAGAAAGTAAGTACATTGATGAACAAATAAATTGTAAAGGTCCCATTTTTTCAAACAATGTGTTCTACAATAGCAAACAAGTCTGGCTGTCATAACTGCAGATGGTGGTGAAGGGGTTGAGAAGCGGAGATGGCCAAGTGCTGCTGCAGGGAGGACTGGAAGCCAAGCACTGAGCAGGGCGCAGCCTGAGAGCCCACCAGGGAGGGCAAGGGGGCAGGAGCAGAGGCCCCAGGCCCACAGCTGAACTCACCCCTCTACTGGGGCGCCCATCAAGTCCCAGGACTGACCCGCACCAAGTTGCATTAGGAGTTCCCCGCCTCCTCCTTGTTACCCATCCCCCGAGTCTTAAGTGACCACTTATTTAGGCTAACTCTGGCACTGGACAAGAGCTTGCAGGTTATCTGCTTGGATTTGTCTTTTCAAATGACACCTACAGGTTCTGGTTCTTCATACAAAAGGAAAAAAAAGTTCAGGTCAATGATATTATGTGTTTACTTTTTAAATTTTTATTGAGTTACATTCACAAAAGATTATATGCTTTTTGTATAAATAAATTTTGTGAATACTACAAATAAAGACACAATAAAAAGAAGCAATAAAATCAACTGTAATCCCACTGTAACTTCAATAAAATATATACTATGGAGGCTTGATTTCTTATTTTCATAATACATTTTATTAGATGTGATGTGTAAATACACATTGCTGTTTTTCATAAAGGATGCCAGATATGGATTAGAATCCCGAGTTCATGAGTATTACATTGTGTATGCAGCCTCAGGTCTTTAAACTCCTTCATAAGTGTCAATCCTTGAGTGTGATTCAGGGCTTTATACTACTTGACCTTAGTGCCAGACTATGTGTAATGATTTTAATCCTATTTTGGATGTGTTTTCTATTCATGTTTTTCTTATCTAGGCACTGAGAAAAATATCTGTGTAAATAATTCCCCCATTCTTGCCATGAGTGCATTTTTATGAGAACAACCCATCTCTTTCCAAACCCTATATTTACAGAGCTTCCAAGCATGGATGGGGGTTGCCCTCCCCACCCCCCATGTGCAGGGCTGATTTTTACCTAACTCATCACACCACTAATAAATAACCTCTGTATCTCCTCTCTGTAATTCAGAACTAAGATAGTAAGGCCCTAGTGTGCATGTGATTTACATTGTCATCACAAATCTATTATTTTGTATTCATGATCATCTGGAAATTCTTCCTCACTAAAATAAAATATTTAAGATTCTATTTAAATTTATGTAGTTTTATTTTTCTAAAGACTATGTAAGTTAATAGTACTCCTTCCCTGATAATAGGAATTAACTTTTGAGCTTATACCTATATTTAAACATGCTTTAGCTTATTTGATATTTTAGCCTTGGGTTTTTATATGAACAACACAAATCCCCAATTAAAAGCATTTAATATTGTTTACCATTCTTTCTTCTTCTATGTGATTTTTTTCTTTCTTCATTTTTATTGGTATTTCATTCATTACCTTTTTTATACTTTAGGTAAATTTTTACTAAGACATTTGTGTCCTTGTTTTCTTATATTATTTTCTGCACTAAAGCTTAAATCAACTGGATTTTGAAATGTTGAAAATAAAATGTAAATGCAATTCCTAACTTATTAAGTGTTCAGAGTACTTCACTGAGACCCCTCTCTCATCTCACTGAAACAATGGCCATTTTGCACAGGTATTTTCCAAAAGCCACCATTGTCCAGGTTAAGTCCCCAGACTACCTCATCTGCTGAGGGAGAATCTGCCCTGCTCCTGCCTCCCTCTGGAATTATCACATTTGGGCTCAAGAACACCTCAGCTGTTACATCAATTTATACTACATTAAAAAAACATGTGCATTTCAGTTCTAACTAGCTATAGTTTTACTACGACTAATTGTGATTTTTATGAGCACATGTAAAGGGAAGAAATGTGTGATGGTTAATCACTAGGCTTGCTTGACAGTGATGCTTCACTAAATGATCCTCCACCTCACTTCATACCTCTCAATATGAGGTGTTTTAAGTTCACTGCTGTGGTGTGGGAAATGAAAATGTGCTAAGAGATTTCTGCAACATTAGTGAAAACAGGTTTTTTTTTTTTTTTTTTTTTTTTTTTTGTGTGTGTGTGTGTGTGTGTGCTGTAGCACGAAAATTCTACAACACAAACATGATATTCTTGAGGTTGGTAATTTGTGTGTTTTTAATATATTCTGCTCCACAGTTGCACATACCTTCTATCCCATTCAAGTCTGAGACCTGTTATTCCTTCTGAGCCTTTTCTAGTTTTATTTATTCTATTTTCATATCTATTTCTATCTAACAAAATCAGCAGCTTACCAGTTAGGAAGCAGGTCATCAACAGAGCTGGGAAAAGTAGGGTCCAGGCCAGGCATCACCTGCAGACCTACCTGTCTTGGGACTTTTCTCAGCCCTGAGTAACTCTGTATTTAAATAGAAGGATTGCACAGACAATAGCAGCTGGGAAGAAAATGGACAACAACTTTTTTTTCCATAAATAAAGAAACTTATTAGAAGAAACTGTCTCTAGGGCATTGTTCCTCACAGTAATTAATGGCCAGTCTCAAGATGTGGCAAAGTTGAAAGAACAAAAATAAAATAAAATGAATTAAATGTTTCCCTTGTGTTCAGTGAATAAATTCCCTACTTCTTTAACTGTTTTCACTTGACTGTTTAAATTCATTGCCATGAACACTGATCATTTGGTTTAGTGATTATATGTTCTAAAGTTTGCAAGAGGGCATGGTTTTTACTCATGACATCAGGTTCACTGAGTGCCTGCTGTAACCCACCCTGCAACAGCTGTGAAGACAGAACATGCCGCAGTCTGGCTGGGCCCAAATAACCAAGCCGCCACAAAGCCTTGTAGATTCAAACAGCAACTCTTTATTCCCCAACTCTCACTGTCACTGCACACACCACATGGGGACACACTCCCTCCACTGGGCTCCCTCCAATCTACCCGAACCCCTGGAGAACTCACGGGAACTCCAAAGTAGCAGGTGCCAGAAGCATCAAGAGCCACCCTATTGCTGACAGTAAAGGTCAAATATACAATTCAATCAATCCAGCATCACAGCAATTATATATAGCTTAACTCAAATCATCATCTCAATGGTTCACTGGCATCAACTTACAACCATTCCCTCTGGCAAATGCCAGGCATCATTCTGACTGGGCTGTGGCTCTCAACAAGAACAGAGACAGGAGAAAGTCAAAAAAAGCAAAACAGCTCTGTTGCCTGTCTGACCTCAATTGCAAGTATTATTCCAAAACTAAAAACAGAGATATTGGACAATTCAAAGAAAAGTTACATGAGACAGAAACACATTTTAATATGAGGCTTGGGATGCTTAATGACAAGGTAGAAGATAAAGACAAAGAAGTTCATCCTAGGCATAAATAGTGGACAATCTACCCAGACAGTTAAATTTACTTTTAGATATCTTTTGAAGCCATTAAAATATATTGACTTCTTGATTTGTTTCGTGGAAATTTTGTTATTATTCTGTAGAGATGATACTTGTTTTACATGTTTATTTTGTATCCTATTTCTTATTGAATTCATTTAATATTTCTAAAAGTTTTTGGTGGAGTCCATCAATTATCCTGGGAATCATCCATAACATAGCAGATGTAGGAGGCACAAACTGATTTCAAAAAAAACAATTCTGAATATAGACCTTGATGGCTTGGAATAAAAAAAAATTCTCATTTTAAGTATAAGACATTTCAGTGTAGGCAACATCATAATCAAATTTTAAAAAGTTGAAGGAAATGTGAGGATAAAGTCAACAACAGCATGATTGTGAGAGACCAACCTTGCATGTGATTGATCACTCCCTTGCTGGGTAATTGAGGTGTCCAGCAGCAGCCATGCCAGAACACCCCACCCTTTTGGGTTCAAGGGATGGTGTCTTCCTACAGCCCCATGGGTGGAGTTATGCTCACCTGTTTCTTTGCAATATAAGCCCTTGCCCTGTTTGGGACAGAATGTTCCATGGAAGTGCCTTTGTGTGCCCCCTTATCTTACTATGCCCTTGGGTGTGGCCTACCCAGGTGTCAGTCAACCTGCTGACAGTGGACATCATGAAGCTAGACTCAGCCCTATGAAACTTGACCCCTTGCCTCATTTGAATAGCTTCTTCTCAATAAAAGTGGTCAGAGTGCTCTCTCTCTCTCTCTCTCTCTCTCTCTCTCTCTCTCTCTCTCTCTCTCTCCTTCTGTGGACCCTTAAGGTCAGAGGAGCCATCACAGTGACCCCAGTGAAAAAGGTATTTGTGCTCTTGTGTGGTTATTTCGCACAGCTCAGTTAGCCCAGTTCCCCTAGAGTGACCCATGAGTGATTTAGTCACAAACAAAACCCAGCAATTGATATCCCTGTGTGGATCAAAAGGTTTAAGTGCTTAAGCCCCTGGGACAAAAACCACACATGATAGAATATTATAATCAGAATTGATAACAAAAATAATTTTCTTTAAAGAAAAATGTAATATTTGATGATATTATTGTGAAATAGAACTCAAATGTTATGTATAAGGTATCCAAGGAGAAATATAAAACAAAAATTGAAGCTAACATTGTAAGTCTGAAAACTTGGGGTTTCAAATAAAAAAGAAAATTATATCAAGAATAACTTAAATGTATAAACTGCTGCAGATGTTTAATAATTTGAAAAAGACACTTAAAATATTGAGTAAAATAAGACAAAATTCAAAATATTAAAAGATAAATAATTAATTTGTAAGACAAAAAAATTTAAGGTAAAATATAATTAATAAATTTGAAAATATAAGTGAATAGAAAGAAATTCAGTCAAAAGTATTTTTCAAAATTCTAAACCACACAGCTTGCCTCAGGATACATTGGCAGGCCACAGTTTGTGAGCTCACATTAGAGTTCTTTGTAGTAAACCATGCCAAACTGAATGAAATTCTTGCTGAATCTTGGTTTGGATTTCATTGAGATTTGGGACATTTAGTAGATGTCTATCACTCTTTGGCTTTAGATCCTGCCAGAGGTCCTGAGGCACAAGAACAGCTCCCCCAGGTGCTATGGACCTCCTGCCACTGGTACTCTTGAGACAGGGTCTTGCTAAGTTGCTCAGGTCCATGCTTAGTTGCCCAGATTTGCCATGAACTTGTGATCCTCCTGCCTCATCCTCACACTGAAATTACAGGCACGTGCCAACCTGCCCAGCCTTCCCCCAATGTTTAAGTGGAACACCAGGGCAGGAACTCAGCTTGTGGAATTCACAAGTTAGCTTGTAGGACTGGAAAAATTGAACCTCAGCATCTTTCTCATTTAACACTGGTCAAAAAAAGCAACCATGGAGACACAGAAAGTCAGAAAATTTTGAACATAATATAAATGTTTATTATTCTAACATTGAATACAACAAAAATAGAAATAAAATTACAGAAATGCAAAATTACAGAGATGCAAAATTCCTCAATAAAATACTGACAAACCAAACTCAAGAACACACTTAAAATATTGTACACTATGATCAAATGGAATTTGTCCCAGGGAATATCATTTACTATTGTGTTCAACACATCTACACATTTACACAATGAATGTGATATGTCACATTAAAAGAAAAGATAAAAGTTATATAATTATTTCAACAGCATATAAAATTACTTGACAAACTCAACATCTCTTCATGATAAAAATAAAGCTCACAAATTAAGGGTAGAGAGTACGTATTTCAACACAATAAGGGTCATATGTGACAAACCTTCAACTAACATCATACTGAATGGGGAAATCTGAAAGCTTTACTCTAAGACATAGAAGAAGACCAGGATGACCACTCTCATGAATTTTCTTTAGTACACTACTTTAAGATCTATCCAGAGAATTCGATATTAGAAAGAAATAAGAAGCATGCAAATTGAGGAGAAGAAGATCAGTTATTATCATATGATAATGATGATATCATTTTATAGAGAAAAAGATCTAAAAACTCCACCAAAAACTGTTGGAAATAATAAACAAATTCAAGAAGTAATATGATACAAAATAAATACACAAAACAAGTATCATCTCTACAGAGTAATAGCAAAATTTCTACAAAACAAATAAAGAAGTCAATATATTTTAGTGGCTTCAAAAGATATCTAGAAATAAATTTAATCAGGAGGTTAAAAAATCTAGATTGAAAAGTATAAAATATTCATAAAGAAATCACAAAAATAAATGAAAGTTATACTATGTTCATGAATTGAAATAGTGAATATTGTTAAAATATTCTTACTACTCAATGCAAACCTCATCAAAACTCAAGATCTTCTTCATAAATAGAAAAAAATTCTAAAACTAGAATGGGATCGCAGAATATCCTCAATACCAAACCTAATCCTGAGAAAAAGGAGCAAAATTAGAGATATTCATTCTGTCTGACTTTCAAATCTACCACAAATCCATAGAAATAAATCCATGAAATTACAACTAAATTATTTTTAACAATGTTGCCAATAACACACATTGGGCAAAGGACCAAAATTAGAAATTCACATTTACAAAAGAATTAAACCAGGCCTCTGTCTTTCATGGTACTCAAAAATCAACTCTAAATGATTTAAGATGTAAATGTGAGAACATGGTCTGCACCATACACAGCACCTTCTTTAGGCAGTTGCTTGAGCTTCATAGGAAGAACCTGGTGAATGTTTAACATGGAGAATTGTTATTAGTGCTGATAGAGAAACACACAGCCACTTTATTTGCCAGCAGCACCCAGGAATTGCTGACCATGCTCTGCCTTCCCTAGAGCCTCTGAGATCCTACTCTTCTTATTTCCTCCTAGTACAGACTGACAATCCAGGGCCTCAGGGTCTCTGCCTAACATTACACAAGTGACTCCAGAGAGGGCCATTTCCCCCCAGGTGCAGCAGAGCACCTCAGTGCCCTTGGAACACAGTGTCCTCCCTCTGCCATGGACAGCTCAGATCTGGTCATCATTGCTGTGACCCCATAATTGACCCCCATGTGAAGCAAGGACAGTCCTCCTTCCTCTGCAACGTTGCAGACTTGGGACATCTAATGCAGCTTCCTACCACCATCTGAAGCATAAGAAGGAATATATACTCCTATGTCCATGAATAATCTGAAATAAAAACACATTACTTAAGATGTTGCAATAAATAAGTGCTATATGCATGCTTTTTTTTATATATTACTTATACATTTATTTATGCATGTTTCTAAATACAGTCATACATTGATTAACCATGGGGATACATTCTAATGGATCCATTGTTAGACATTTTATCATTGTGTAAACATCACGGAAAGTACTTACATAAACTTAGATAGTATAGTCTACTTCATGCCTAGGCTACTTGGATACAGACCATTGTTCCTAGGCTACACACATATATATCATGTAACCATAATAAATACTGTAGAAAATTGTAACACAATGACAAATATTTGTGTATTGAAACATAGAAAAGTTACACCCAAAATACAAGGTGGCAGATGTCAATTGTTGAAGCTAGGTGGTAGATGTGTGGGAGTCTATTAAACTAGCCTTTCTAATTTTATGTATATTTGAAAATTTCCACAATAAAAAGATCTGTGTAGGTAACAATGCAGCATGTCCCTATCACACAGCATGTACCCCACCATCTCAGGCCTACTTCAGTCCCTAGAGGAATGATGGGTGAACTGGTAACACCTACTTCACCTCTCAGAACTGCTATAGAAGTAGCGAGAAAAAAAGAAAAGAAATTGGATAAGAATAAAGCCCACATGGAAGCAATTCCTAACTCTAGTCTTTAGTTTGGCTTCTCTAGCAGGTACCAGCCTGGGCACACTTACTTGCAAAAGGCAGAAGATAAGGGATGAATTTTTTTAAACTATATGCATGTTTTTAAATGAAAACACATTTCTCCTCTCCAGGAAAACAAATGATAGAGAAACATGGAGAAATGTCATTAGACCTAACAGAACACCTCAACAGCAGGTAAGCAAGCCCTGCACAGCCCACACGACAAGGGAGGGGGACCCAAGATGGCGAGTTAGAGGGAGGCTGCAGTCTGTGTTGCTCTGTGACCTGCAATTCTAGTAGTGGTATACAGTTTCTCTGCTAGTTATTAGAGGACCTCCAAAAGCTGCTTGTGCAGCAATCCTGGCCACTGTTCCCGCGCAGGTCTCCAGGCCTTAGTTCAGTGCAGGACTCCCAGCTGCTCGCCCACACAGGACCTCCAGCTGCTGTGCACAGGTGGGACCACTGGCATCAGCACGCACACAGGATCCCTGGCTGCCCACTCACACAGGATACCCAGCCACTGCCCACACATAGGGCCTCCAGAGGCACTCCTATGTGGACCCCCATCTACCAATATGGGGCTCCCCTGGTAGTCTCCATCTTGGGACACTGCAACCACTGCCATAGTCCCCTTCATGCAGTAGCCTGCACCTGGGGGTAAAGGACGAAGCCTGGAGACACAGGACTAGTTCTGGGGATAGCCATCAGCAACAACACTGCAGGCCACAGAGCTGCGTCTCTGAAAATGCCACCCAACTACACCACTCAACCCAACCCAACCCGACACCCCATCTGTGACAGCAGCTGCCTCCATCATGGGACACCTTTGTCACCATATTTACTTGGGGGAAATCCCAGCTTGGGACACAGGCTGGGGACTAGAAGCAAGATCAAGGTACCTATAGTCCCCAACAACCCCTCTTCCCCTGCCACCACTAACCTGGCATAGGGCTTGAGGCTACACGGCTGGTACATATCCCCCAAAGCCTGGTCCTGCTCTGCCAGCTACAAAACAGCTCTCCGTAACAGGTTTACGTCCCCCAGAGTGCTTCCCACATACCTACAGAGAGAGGTTCCTGATTGGAAAGTAAAAAGGGAGGGGATGAGGGAGATACAGTTTAGAGACTTAGAGACCAGAAACTGTGAGGGGTACATGTGATACAAGGAGATAAGACCAAGTGCCCACATCACAGGAGCAGGCTCCAAAGGAGATCCTTGAGGTGCAGTCTCCACTGGGGACCAGCAGATACTATACCCCAACTTGAGGACCTCTGCCTCCAAGATCAACCCTCCCACTCTAAAAACTTTCACCCTCCTGAGGGTGGAGACACCAGGAAACAACAGACAAGCCCACCTATCAGATGAGAAGGGAAGCAGGAAAGATACTGACCTCCAACAAAAACAATCCTTCTATTTTCTTTGGAGATTTTTTTATTCTTTTCTCTCTCTCTCTTATCTCCCAACCTCACATCCCCAACATTGGTGGAACCAAGTACTTTTCGTGCATTATGCTACTGAGGTCTGGGATGTCTGAATAGTGTATTACAGTTGTGTTGCATATTCTTTTATTGCCTATTTTTACATTGAAAAAATTATGTTTGTTTTTTGTACTCTGTATTGTCTTTACAGTTGCTTGTCTCCCCAAAATAACTTTCTCTCTTTTCTACTCCTACAAGCTAACTTTAGATTCCTTTTCCACTCTTCCTAAGAGCCCAAAACTCTGTATCCTCACCTCCTACCTCCTTAACTCTTTATCCTACACCTCAGCTCTGGCTTTCTCATTGTCCACCAGAAATTATAGACCCTTTGGCAAACCTCCTTATGGTGTTGAAGATGAGAATTGAACTCACCATTTTTGTATATCGTGACAAAACCATAAACATCTTAATATCAACTATTTGGTTTAAGGCTGAATGTTGTTTGTATTGCAATGTGTTAATGTTATTCTCCCCACTAAAGGGGAGGTATTGGAATCCTGCAGGGACACCATAAGCCTACAGGGTAAAAACTGTAATACCTCGGATCTACAGTGATAGAAGGGAAGACACCCAAACACCAAGAACAAACAAGGGAAGAAAGTGCTCTAAACAAACCAAGATAATAAATTATTAGAATCCATGACCAGCACAGCAGAAAAAATGCCAGAGACAAAGTTCAGGATATACATAATTAAATTTTTTGTGCATTAAAGGATGATATAGGAGAGCAAAAGTGGCCATCTGCCAGCCCCTCCAGTACCCCCTCATCATGAACCTCAGATTTGTGTCTGCATGATGCTAGCTTCCCCATTCAGTGGTCTGCTGTATGCAGGTGTGCACACTGGGAACACATTCTGGCTGTCCTTCTGACAGTCAAACATGGTCCATCAGTTCTTTTGTGATGTCCCCTCTCTGCTGAGGCTCTCCTGCTCAGACACCACCAGCAACATGGTCCTTTTTCTTGTCTCTATTATAATCATTGGTGGTGGCTACTTTGAAATAAAAATCATGTCATACATTTGCATATTTTCTGCTGTGGTGAAATTTCCCACCAGAGCCCCAGGGAAGGCCTTCTCCACCTGCACCCCTCACATCCTCATGGTGTCCGTCTTACTCAATTCCATCACAGGTATGTACCTGAGGCTTTCAGCAACCTCTGACAACCTCCAGGACATGGTTATCTCTGCCTTTTACACCATGGTTCCTCCCTTCCTGAATCCTCTCATCTACAGAATCAGGAACAAGCAGGTAAAGGAAGCTGTGGGGATAGTAATGCAAAGACAGTTGTTCTCAGGGAGATGATAAAGATGCATTTTAGCATTAGCCTAATTTTACTGTTAAGATTTATAATTAGATGAAGTCTTCAAATCTGGCCTTTACAGGTTACACTGCCTACCCTGGTATCAATTAAGACCCATGAATGCTTTAATATAATAATTTTGTGATCTACACTATTATTTCTATTCATCCTTCATAAAATGACATTAGGTTGAACTATAGAAAAAGAGAAAGCAGTAACATATTTAAGAATTACTACATATATGAGACTACCTTCTGAGCTATGAAAACAACATCCACATTTTTGCAATAATACATTTTATCCCAGGCAAAAATATAAATAATAAATAAATTTTTATAAATTCAAATAGAAACTCTTGGGAGAGCAGCCAGGAGGTCTCTTGAGGACTCAAAAACTTGACACACAAACCATTGACCATGCATGCAGTGCATGGTAGACATGATTCTGAGCATGCTCAGGGAGGTGCATGGAGCAGACAGGCTGCCATTGGCTACCAGGTTCAGTATTGCTCCAGCCTCTGCTGCAGAAAACCCTGTTTTCACACTGTGCTTGCTGTAGATTAGAGACTCAATGCACCCCTCTAAGGAAACAGCCCACAAGACAACTGGATTTGCTCCAGCCCTAAGCACAGACCTCCCACCTCCACAGAGGCCACCATGCCTAGAAGGGGCAGGTCTCCACCTCACTTGCCCCACTCTGGAGAGTGCTTGATGAATGTTGAGCTCATGAGGAGTCTGTGGCTGGCTCTGCCCTGAACGATGCTGCTGACCTCTCCGAGGTCCTGAGGGACGGGAGGAAACACAATTCCAATAGTCCAGGGACAGTCCAAGGACAAGATGAACAGGATTCCATGGCAGGAGTGCTCCTCTCACCCCATGGCCTGCAGGGAGGTCAGCACTGTGACCCCTAGACCCCTCTGGGCCTCCAAGAAGCCTATTTTTCTTCTTCATTAGTCTTAACTTTCTTTCCTGATTTCTTGATCATTCCTTCTTATAAATATAAAAACAGAGGAGTCCTTTTTATCTGGGATCCCTCACCTGTGGAACACTGCTGATGGATTGAAGAGAAGTTTGTTCATCCACATCATTCTTTCTCCATTAAACTTGTTTCTAGGCATATGACTTGGTATTCTTTCATAATGGTTTTTATATTCTGTACTTTCTTCCTAGATGTAGGAAAGGTTATACTAGAAATGATAGTTAACTTGTGAAAACTACACTGATCACCAGTACACCTGAGATTGGTCTTATTTTAGAAGCTACATTGTTCTGATGACCAATACCAGGTCCTGTTCACTAGTCTCAGGTAAAATGTTCATAAAGGAGTGGAGCCTGCTGGCCTTGGCCAGGGTCTGCTGAAGATCATGAGTGAGACAAGGGGACGATGCTCATGATTCACTCTGTGACCCTCCTTCAGCATGCTTCCCTCTGTGGCTCATCATAATCAGTGTTCCTTCCCTGTGCTGGGCTCTGGGCCTTAGTTTGGTCTGTACCAATATGAGTACAAAAGGTTAAAGATTACTTTGTAACTTTTGAATTTTCAAGAATGTAGGATCACCCTCTAGCTGTACAATGGTGACCAAGTCAAATACTGAATCCTGTTCTTGGACATTTTCCTTCCTTTCATTGTCCATGAGACTCAAAGTCAAATAAGGTGCATAGACGTAATAAATAATGTTGTCTCTACTGCAGATGAAGCCATTTACATTGTACTCTTTTCCTAGTCTTGGAGCCCCCTGGGACCATACAGTGACATCCCTCCTCATTGGGTCTTTCAATCTCACAGACCTAGTGGCCTAAAGACCAAGGTGGCCATCATTCCTAATGCCTGTAGATACAGGGTCTTTGTTTGTTCTCTCTTTTTCTGGATCAATACAGATTTATTTTATTCCTTATTTTTCCTTTAGGACAGGTACAAGGTGGGGGATGAGTAGCTAAAGACAATATGGAAAAGGCCATATTGAAATGAGAAGACCACAAGATAATAGCTCTGATCAGAACATAGGCCAACATTCTCTACAAAACCTAGCAAAGCCAATCCAGCAGCATATCAGATGGATTATAGAACACCTTCATGTGGAATCTCTCCCAGGATACAAAGAAGCCCCTATAGAAGATTACCAACAAATCCCACCTCATGTTACCACAGTGAAGGGCAAAACATCTATCAGTGGATGCATGGATTTTTAAAATGCTGGTATATACATATAGTGGACTGTTATTCATCCCTTAAAAATGAAATAGTGATAAATGCTACAATGTAAATTAATTTTGAAAACATCAGGCTGAATCCACATCATAAAAACAGGACATATTGAATTATTTGAGTCAAACAAAATGTCTGGGACATATAAATTAAAAAATGGAGATTATACACAGTGGTTTCCAGTGACTCTAATTAATGATAAGCAGAGATATTGTGTGTAATGGATTAGATGGTTCATTTGAAGAAATACAAATATTTTGTAACAAGATGGAGTTGGGTATTGTGCAATTTTTAAATATAGTATATAACACTGAATTGATAACCATTAACTCTTGCCAAAGTTAACTTTAAATCATGTGAATTTTATCTCAAGGATAAGAAATGTTGCTGCTGAAATGCAGACACTGTTAGAGGTTTCACACTTACAGGTTGATGAGTGAGAGTTGCCCACCACCCTTAATGTTAACTGATCCCTGTAAACACCCCTCCCTCACATTGATGAGGGCAGAGATTAAAACACACAGTGAACACCATCAGTATCTCCTCAGTGTTACTCAATTTTCAATAATGACTTAGGGTGATGCTCAGCAGAGGAGTTCCACTGTGTCATCCACTGTCCACCTTGGCACATGGCCAGGTCCTCTATCCTGGGCTCTGTAGGTGCTGTTGCCTGGTGGTGTGCTCAGGCCTCCTGCTGTCTCTGCAGGCTTAGCTCTAGGCTCCCAAGGGTCCTGCTACCACTGGCCAGGCACCAAGTTCACATAAAGCAGAGATGACTGAGGTTCCCACATCCCACATGGTACAGAACTGGCTGGACTGGTCCATCTGGCTGCAGACACAGTGGATGGGAGATGCCAAGGAGAGACAGGGTTCTGATCCCAGGTGGAGAACGGGCGACACTCAAGAGTGAGTACTTGGAAGTTAGAGTCCAAGCTCATCTGAGCCTAATTTTGATTCTGCTCAGCAAATTACAATCACATGCATATTTTGAGGTATCTCAATAAATGCTTGGTTAATTGTGCAAGAATAACAGGCACAGAGAAGTCTTGTAAACACTATAGTTATTTGCTGTGTACATATTAGTGTAACTGGAGTGCTGTGGACTTATGAATGCTGTTTGCAAGTATATAATGTGATCGCTCTTCATACTGCCTTTTGTTGGTTTAAAATTATTCTTTTCAAATTATTTTACTGACCACACACTTAGAAAATGCACAAAATTATCTGCACAGATAAGAGAGATGACCAGGAAAACATTTGTATCATGACAAGAAAGAAAATTGCCAAATAGTTGAATTCATTTAGCAAATGACATTCTTATTTTTCAGTAGCATTTAAAATAAAACTTCTAATATACTATGAAATTGTCATTGAAGCATTTTGAATTCACCAAATTCACCTTTCTGTCATGATGACAATTATGATATCCTTTCAATAATTTTTCACATTTTATACTAAAGTTATATCAGGTGTGATGAGGATTGTGTGTCCAGTGTAAATAATATAAAAATACAGTGGTGCAGCCTTTGGAAGCTCATTATCTAGCTCAGCATATGATAAGTGCCTCTCAGCATTCCCCAATGGCTGATCAATAGCATTAATCCATAACTGCTAATACAGAAAAATGTAATTTAGAAAATGATAATTTCCTGTCTCTTACAACCCAAGAAATAAATGGATTGTGCACAGGAAAGTGAAAGAAGGGGAGGCAATGTGGGGATCAGAAGGATGGTGGAATGAGACAGACATTATTACCCACTATACATGTATGATTACACTACTAGTATGACTCTGCACCATGTTCAGCCAGAGGAAGGAGAAGTTGTGCTCAATTTGTGTATAATGTGCCAAAATGCATTCTGCTGCCATGTATAACTAATTAGAACAAACTAAAAAATTTTAAAAAATATATTATGAGCCAAAAAATAAAAGAAATGTTTTGCATTTTTACTTGCAATCCGTGCACTTCTTTATTTTAAGCACTATCAAGAGAGGTAACAAAAGGAAAAAAAAATGTCAGCTGTCCCCAGTTACAGAGGGAAGCACTTGGAACAGTCTCTCTACATACTTCTGGCATTAAGCATATGCTAATATTTCATTATACTTATTTTTGTACCCTCAAAATATCTAATCTTGTTTTTCTTTATGCCCCACCTTTTGGATTTTCTAAGAGAATATTCAATAAGCAATTTTCACCCATTAAAGGAGAATGTAGTTCTGAACACTCTAAAATTATGGAGGTCAAACTGCAAAAATTAAAGCCAATTTCTTATTTCACAAAATCTGGGTTCATAAAGTATTCATATTTTTAAGATCTGCAGGAATACTCTGAGGACCTATCAGAGTTAGGTAATGATTCATGTATTTACTGTATCACATCCATAGTCTGAAGTTTTCTAGGAGATTCATCCATGAGAAAATTAAGTTAAACGTAGAGAAGTTTTCAAGTTGTAGTTAAACCACATAAGCAAAAAAGGACATCAATTAAGTAGAAGTAATTCAAACTACTTACTAGAGAAATTACTAAATTCTGTTGCAAAAACAAAGACAGTAAATGGTTTAGTATAAAAAAAGTGAAACAAAGAAAATGCCTCAAGTGGTTCTACTCCAGCTTCCAAATCCTAACAGATAGTTGATTTTCCAACTAATATTTTACACAAATTCCTGGGATTGGTCAGCAATCACCCATGAAGTGCCCAGAAGTCAGTACCGAAGGAGAAAAAAGTTGCTAGGTTTTTAATATGGAATTATCTCATCACCCATCACATTCTCAATTTGTCATATATATTTACACCTTATATATTGTGTTATTATATTTGTCCTCTAATGGTAATCAATTTATTTTAAAATACCAATATTTTTCATCTTTTCAAATCCTCAAGGTCTGAAATACCTGTTACCATATTTATGTCCTTAGTAATATTTGTTGGGCGAGTACGGCTTTAAAGACATCTCGATTTGTAAGTGAACTTGACATCACACTACCTTGCACTGTGTGTGCCACAGCAGTGCAGAAGGAGCAGAGCCTGCTTGGGAGCTCTTCATCTGTAAATCAGTGGCATAAAGAAAACTAGTCTAAGTGAGTGGTCTGAACTATGCCACCACGTGCTAGGTAGTTAACCACTGCGCAGGAAGTCATGCACTGCTACTGAAAGGTAAAATTATGGATAATACAAGGTCCCAAATCAAGGAATTTGCACCAGAGACTTGGGGTGATGAATGTATATTGATTAGTTGAAATGTTGTATACCATGTTGATTTCTAACACTCAACAAATTTGGAAGAAATATTAGAGATTTTGAAGAAGGTTTCAGAGGAAAGATTCCAGTAGAGTCTCCTTTAAAGCCCAATACCTACTAAGGGGAAAAAAGAAATTAATACATCACAGTAAAAAAAAGTCAGCAGTGAACAAGAGGGTCCCTCAGGCTGAATGTCAGGTGTGTGTCAGGAGGAACAGATTGCAGGTAGACTGACCCCTTGAACTTCACACTCACCACCAAATTAACAACAACCTACCTGAGTCTGACCACCCACCTATTGCCCTGGGAGACACACAGACTTGCAGAGGAGCCCAGGCAGGATGAGAAGGAAGACTTTTTTCTAAGAGCCTGTGTTGTTAACCTGGCAATGTGCTGAGGTGGACCCGGTTTGCAGAGGGCTGAGGAGATGAAGATGTAGGTGACTCAGGAGTGAATTGGACTGGACTGCTGTAGAAATGTTGAAACTATGAGCCAAACCTTCCTTTTAGTGTTTACAGCCAGTTTCAGTTTGTGGGATTGTGACATTGATAAGAAAGCAATATTATAGAAGGTGTCACCAAGACTAAGGCAAATTATGTTTTGGACAAAAGACGCTTCAACTTCATGGTGCTGAACATGAAAACAGAACAAGGTAAAGGTAGAAATTTAGGTCAGTGTCAGCTGGGCTGGGACCTAGAGGTTGAAAAGAATTTATGCTGCTCAGTTGGAGAGGAAAGAGCCTCAGGGAGGCTGGGACTGGTCTGGCTGAGGTCGTTTGGCCATAAGACAGCCATGCATGTCCTGGGGGAGCAGCAGAGAGAGTGGGGGACTGCAGGCAAGTCCAAGTGCAGTCAGGTCACCTCAGTTTTCACAACACTGGACCTGTGAGCCTGAGTGGGAAAGTGAATTCTTGAGATGCTTTCCAAATGAGCCCAATTTTTTCTTGTTCATGGAGATATATTCTCCACCATTATGAACAGTTTCCTATATATTAAAAAAAGTAGAAAGTAATTATTATTTGCGTTATTAAGTGTGAATACAATAGCAAAATAATGTGGAAATTATATTCTTGGAATAAATTAAAGGTAAATAAATCTGAGAATATTAAAGAATGCACTATCAGACAGGTGGCCATGCAGGATAAGAGGGAAATGTCGGGGTTTTTAGCCCCCCATTCCCTCCTGACCTGTGGGAGAGATTGGGGGTGCACACCCCGATCAGGACAGGCCAAGAAAGGTAAAGGTTGACTGGCCGCCCACAACCAGCCCTCCCTCTCTGGAGGACAATCAGACATACCAGGGAGAACTGTCAAAGCAGGATCTCCTTTAATGTGAAAACATACACAGCTAATATAATGTACAGGAGCCAATCAGGATAAAGGTCAACAGGTGGGGAGAATTTACATCTACACCCATCCTACAGGCAGTAATATCCATGAGGGCAGAGGGGTTCTGAGCCTATCCTAGAGGTGGTTCCATTCTTCATCCTAACCCAGGGCAATGCCTTCTGGCTAATAGCTAGGTACTCTCTTAGCCACATGTGGCCCCAGGCCTGGGAAGTGGGTGCAGCCAGCAAGTTAAGTTTCCTCTTTTCTGATGCAACATGCCCCAGATTACATTATGCCCTACAGGGAAACCCCTAGAAATTCTTTACACAGGAATCTCAGAAGGTCAGGGGAGGCCTTATGGGGAGCTGTGGACAAGCCCTGCAGGTCAGGTCCAGACCCTGGGCTGCAGACCTCCATACCTGCACTGGGAGGTGCACTCTGCTCAAAATGAGTAAATATATCAGAAAACCAAGAGTGATCTTCCTCTACAGGGAAAGCAATTGCCAAATACATGAAAAATACTATGAAAAAGAATATACAAAGTAATTGCATTTTTTTCAAATCATCAATGGATGTTTTTTAACACATGCTAGACAAGTACTCTATGACTGAGCAACAATACCAGCCCCAAGTAATTGTATTCATCATGTTGTTTTTTTTTCCTTCCTCTCTCTTATCTCTTTATCTTCTCAGACAACCAGAATTTCCAGCAAATGGCCAATGCAACCATGGTAACTGAATTTCTCCTCCTGGGCTCTCCTGAGGGCTGGGATCTGAGTTTCCTCTATTTCACAGTATTCCCAATGACATACCTGGGTACCTTGTTAGGGAACCTTCTCATTGTCACTGTCACCACTGGTGACCTGAACCTGCACACACCCATGTACTTCTTTCTCAGGAATCTGTCCATCTTGGACATGGGCTTCATTTCCATCACTGTCCCCAATGCCTGTGTCAACTCTCTCACTGGCAATAGGGCCATTTCAGTGGCTGGCTGTGCAACACAGATCTTCTTGGTCATTTTTTGTGCATATGTGGAGATGCTATTTCTCACCATCATGGCCTGGGGCCGCTACGTGGCCATCTGCCAGCCCCTCCAGCACCCGCTCATCATGAACCCCAAGTTTTGTGTTCGCCTGGTCCTGGCTTCCCTGCTCAGTGGTCTGCTGTATGCAGGTGTGCACACTGGGAACACATTCCGGCTATCCTTCTGCGAGTCAAACGTGGTCCATCAATTCTTCTGTGATGTCCCCTCTCTGCTGAGGCTGTCCTGCTCAGACATCACCAGTAACCTGGTCCTCCTTCTTGTCTCTGCTGTGCTGATTTGTGGTGGTTGCTTTACATTTATTGCCATGTCATATATTCGCATATTTTCTGCTGTGCTGAAATTTCCCCCTGGGAAGTCAGCGAAGGCCTTCTCCACCTGCACTCCTCACATCCTCGTGTTTTCTGTG
This sequence comes from Marmota flaviventris, assembly GCF_047511675.1. NCBI lineage: Eukaryota > Metazoa > Chordata > Mammalia > Rodentia > Sciuridae > Marmota > Marmota flaviventris. The sequence goes on along the minus strand of NW_027287680.1, from coordinate 995,416 downwards.
TTCCTCAGTTCTGGCACAGCTGTGTACCTGAGGTCCTCAGCAACCTCTGACACCCTCCAGGACATGGTTCTCTCTGCTTTTTACACCATGGTTCCTCCCTTCCTGAATCCTCTCATCTACAGTCTCAGGAACAAGCAGGTAAAGGAAGCTGTGGGGAGAGTAATACAAAGACAGTTATTCTCAGGGAAGTGATAAAGATGCATTTCAGCATCATCCTAATTTGTCTGAGTAAAGTTCAAGATTAGGGCAAATGCTCTTCATATCTGGGTGATACAAGTTAAATTGCCTACTTTAATGTCACTTTGTGTGAATATGGATCCTTTATAAAATGTGTAATTTAATCAATGTGTCTTTTAATGAGTAAATATAATTTATTTGTTGAAATCATTTGTGGAGGCATACATTAAAGATTCATCAAATACATTGCAGTACCTGTATCAAGTATTGTCACAGAGGAAAACTTACCAATCAAATCTGAAGAAAACTTACACTCACATAATATGCTATTATTCAGAGAAGTGTCAAGCAAAATTCTAAGCACTGTGGTACCTAACTGTATCAATTTAACTACTTTGAATATATGCAATAATTCAATACTAAAGGGGTTATAACCAATCTATTTGGAACATGAGAAGAGTAATTCCTTGTCCATGAATAAACAGAGAGCCCTGTTTACCACACCCTGTGTTCCAACAGTCAAATCCATCCACTAGAAAGAGCACCTAGTGCTTTCCTGGTGGTGGCAGCTGCCAGTCTTTTATTATATCCATGAGTGACTCAGTGTGAGGGACAAAGCATGCAGCATGAATTGCAGGTCAGCTCTATGGTTTACCTCCCACACATCTTACTTCTGTGACATCTATGCTAATGTGCCATTATGCTAATGACCATTATTTCTTGGCCTAAATTTCTGATTGGGTCAACTATAAAATTCCCCCCAGTTTACTGTACTTATTTCTTAAAGTACATCTGTCTGTACTTGTTCCCTGAAACCTTATGGAAGTGTATTTGCTCTGATGATGATGATGATGATGATGATGATGATGATGATGATGATTATTCGTTTTAACCAAAGATTGTACTTAAGGTCTCATACCCAGTCCTTTTTTGGGGTTTTACTTACAATGGGGTCTTGCTAAGTGGTTTCAGATCTTGCTCCCTTGTTAATGCTGTCTTGGAACCTCTGATCCTCCTGCCTTAGCCTCCTGAGGCACTATGATTGCAGGCTTGCACCACCACACCTGTCTTGTGGCACTCTTTCATCACCTCCCACAAGTTATTTCTCCCCAAGTATTCTAGTGCCCTCACTGGCATATACTTTGAAATTATCAATAATAAATGACATATGCTGAAGGACAATTTTATTTAGGTTTACTTATATAACACAGTGAGAAAAAATATTTATATAATATCACATTCAAGATTTTAAATTACAAATTCTGGAAAAAAATTTGTTCACCATTACACTAATATGAATATATGGAGAAATACATAAATGTACTTATTACCTAAGAAAATACAAAATAATAAACATATATGATTAATTGATGAATAGACTTATTAAAGTTTTTAGGCAAGGGAATTCTTGTGGTAGGAGCAGATGAGCACCCCAGCACTGACTGCTGCAGGAAGCCTTGAATTGCTTAACAGGATCCAACCATCCCCACACTGTGTCCCATGGATTTTGGTTCTCACTTCCCCAATGTTCCCTGCTAGAACAGAAAGATCTTCAAAGAACCCCAGATAAATTCTGTACACTCCACCTTTACATGCATTTCATCTACAACTATAGCTTACTGAATCCTAGTGAGTGTTACTGGACATATTACATAGATGAGAGGGCTACTTAAATTAATTTTAAATTTAATGTAAAAAGTTGGAAAGAAATTAAATTATAAACACCAGTTCTTTTTTGTACAGATGGTATTTTTTATTTGTCCTAATTAATCAGTTTCACATGGCAGCAGAAGGCATTTTGAAACATTGAGCATAATTGGAGCACAACTTCTCATCATCTGGCTGTACATGAGGCAGAGTCATGTGTGGTGCAATCACACATGTATATATAATAAAAATGTCCTCATTCCACTGTCTTCCCAGCCCACACTTCCCTACCCTCACTCCCCTCTGTCCAATTTAAAGTTTCTGAATTCTTCTCTAGCCCATCCACCATTACAGATCAGCATCTGTGTATCAGAGAAAACATTGGGCTTTTGGTTTTTAGGAATTGGTGTATTTCCATCAGCATGATATTCTGCAGCTTCGTCCATTCACCTGAAAATGTCATAATTTCATTCTTCTTTAATGCTGAGTAATATTCCCTTTATATATACCATATTTCTTTTATCCATTCATCTGTTGAAGGGCAGTTAGGTTGGTTCCATAGTTCAGCTATTGTGAATTGAGCTGCCAAAAATATTGATGTGGTTGTGTCACAAAGTTTGCTGACATTGTCCTTTGAATATAAACCAAAGAGTGGGATAGCTGGGTCAAGTGGTGGTTTGTAGGAGATTTACATTTGAGATTGGGTCTCTGATAAACTTCATGACTGTGGCACATTTGGTGGTTAGGAAGTTTCTGTGAAAAGGTGCAGAATGCCTGGCTGCTGGAAAACTTCTATGTTATAGACATGGGGATGCCTGACCACTATAGCAATGCTCTTCCCTGAGGGTTTCCATCTTGATCTTAGGCACATAGCTCCTGGGAATAGAAGAATTTCTTGGCTAGATAACTACAATTTTTTATCAAGCATGCTTGTGGGACTGCCCACCTAAGAGTAACTTCAGAAAACAGACTTTCTGGAGAGCTGCACAAAGCTCCTGACATTGCATATTGTAACTATGAAATGTAACTGCAGAATAAGCAATCTTACTGATACTCCAAATAATAATGTGGTTGTGGTACTAACGACCTAATGTAACCTATTGATATAGATAAATGTGGCCACTTGGACAAAGAGTAACTCTTCCACCTTGTTTCTATGTCTCTTTTGAGATTCTTTTCAGTGGTTCCATTCTAAATTTTCTGTGGAATCTCCATACTGTTTTCTAGAGGGTTTGCACCAATTTTCAGTCCCACCTGCAATATATAAGTGCACCTTTTTACCCATCTCCTTGCCAATGCTTATTTGTATTCTTGATAATTGCCATTCTGATTGGAATGAGATAAAATCTTAGAGTAGTTTTAATTTTTTTCTCTAATTGCTACAGATGTTGAACATTTTTCATATATTTGTTGATCAGTTGTATTTCTTCTTCTTGTACAGTGTATGTTCAGTTATTTAGTCCATTGATTAAATGGATTATTTGTGGGTTTCTCCTCTCATTTTTTGAGTTAAGTTTTTTGAGTTCTTTATATATCCTGGAGATTAGCGCTCTACCTGAGTTGAATGTGGTAAAGATTTTCTCTCATTCTGTAGGATGTCTTTTCATGTTATTGTTTATTTCTTTTCTGAGAAAAGAAATAAAGTTTGACTCCATTCTAAAAGTTGGCCCAAATTTTTATCATGTCAGCTTAGCACTGGACTTCCTTAACAAGACTCATAAAGCTCAAGAAGGAAAATTAAGAATCAACAAGTGGCATGTATTCAAACTAAGAAGCAAACAACTGTTCTATTGAAATGTATACCTCTTGATGAAAGATATTGAATATTTAACACCTGTTTTAAGATGTTTTGTATCATAAGATCTGGTAGCAAATATACAAATAAAAGGAAACATTGGTATAAGGACTTTGTGATATCTCAAATTTTGTGTCAAATAACACAAAACCCTCCAGGTGCATGAGAATGGTATAAAATTTCTGCAGAATTGAGCAAAAATATTTTATTTGTGTATTAGTCATGAACAAAGAAATAGATTTTTATAGTAATACAAATTATGTGAAAGATATCTATTGGAAAGAGAGCTCTTCTGAAATATTAACTCTACCCTTTAAGGAAACAATATTTAAGAGTACTTGCTAGAGCCTTTATTGTGATTATGTTTTTTCAGTGCTTTGAGAATCAAAACTTCAGAAGAAAAAAGACTTAGAACAACATATAGTTAGAAATTTGATGAGAGTTTAGCAACCAACAAGAAAATGTAGTAACTTATTCTATAGTGTGTTTTATGGTAATATTCCTGACTGAGACTATTATGCCAGAATATTCAGAATTTTCTAAGTTTTATAAAGACTTTAGAATATTTACATTAATACCAGAGATATATTGCATTGTAAAAAAAAAAAAAGCAGTTGTTTATATTAGTAGAGTTAAAAACCAATTTGGATCAGAGTTTTAAAGGGATTGTTTAAAAAACTAGGGCCAAGGAAGTTGTAATTGTAATAGATACCAGCATGTAAAGACATGCTAAGCAATTCACACAGAGACAGCAGGAAAGTGGCTGAGATCATCTAAGGATATTTTTTCTTTCTTTTTGCAGTACTGGGGATTGAACTGAGGCTCATTCAACCACTGAGGCATATGTTGGAGACAGGGCCTCACTGAGTTGCTTAGTGCCTTGCTGTTGCTGAGACTGCCTTTTTTTAAATTGGTTGTTCAAAACATTACAAAGCTCTTGACATATCATATTTCATACATTAGATTCAAGTTGTTATGAACTCCCAATTTTACCCCAAATGCAGATTGCAGAATCACATCGGTTACACATCCACATTTTTACATAATGCCCTATTAGTAACTGTTGTATTCTGCTACCTTTCCTATCCTCTACTATCCCCCCTCCCCTCCCCTCTTATCTTCTCTCTTGAACTTGCAATTCTCCTGCCTCAGCAGCTGTTGGGATGATATGCATGCACCACAGTGCCTGGTGGTATTTTGTTTTTGTTCAGGTACTTTTGTCACAGCAATGCAAAGCTCACTGAAACAGTTTCTAAACATAATCATAGAGAGTGTAGAGTGTTTACCAGAGAAGTCAAGTACGGCAAAACATAAGATAACCAAACAAATCAGACAAATTATACTAGAGAATAAAAAATATGTCCACAAATAGATATGTTGATTAAAATATTTCTGGCATATGCAAATAATCGTTTGTCCTTAATCTTCCAGAAATGAACAAATGATGCATACTACAAGGTCGACTAATTTCAATGATGTTACGCTCACTTCAGCCAGAATACACATCATATACTGAGTGACTTTATTTATATGAAATTTCACAAATATGTAAATTCAAAGATACAGAATGCATTTAGGGTTTTCCAGTGATTGCAATTAGGGATAATATAGAAAATGTGTGTAATATGTTAGGTGGTCAATTTGAAGTAAAAAGTATTATGGAAAAAGATGTAGCTGGAAATCATACAATTATGCAGTGTGATAACTCACACTGACTTGAGAACCATAAACTGTTACAAAGGTTAATTTTATATCATGTGGATTTCATCTTAATGATATGATTTATTTTGCTGCTGAACTGGAGGTAGTTTTAGATGTTTTCCTCTTACAGGTTGGTACAGCTGTCCACCACACTTAATGTTAACTAATCCATACAAAGACCTACCACTAACTGACACTGAGGTGAAGGAGGGCAGAGATGAAAACACACAGTGAGCACCATCAGTCTCTCCTCAGTGTCATTAGTTTCTCAATAACGACTAAAGTCAATGCCCAGCAGAGGAATTCCCGTGTGTCATCCACTGTCCATGCTGGCACATGGCCAGGTCCTCTCTCCTGGGCTCTGCAGGTTCCACTGCCTGGTGGTGTGCTCAGGCCTCCTGCTGTCTCTGCAGGCTGAGCTCTGGGTTCCCAGGAGCCCTGCTCCCACTGGCTAGGCACCATGCTCACGAAAAGCAGTGGTGACCAAGCTCCCAACATCCTACATGGCAGTGGGCTGACTGGACAGATCCACCCTGGCTGCAGACACAGTGGATGGGAGAAGCCAAGGAGAGATGTGGTTCTGAACCATCATGGAGAATAGGAGACATTCAGTAGTGAGGACTTGGCATTTAGAGTCCAAATGCATCTAAGATTCATAATTATTCTGCTGTGAAAATTGCAATTTCATCCAAAGAGTCAGCTAGCCCAGGAAGGGTTTGGTGAATTCTGAGAAGAACACAGGAAGCACAGAGGTCCTTATAACTGCATTATGGTGTTTGCTGTGATTGCCATGGCTTCAATAGGAACACCGGGACCTTGGGGACATCTGCATGGTGTATGGAAGTAAAGTGTGTAATAGTTCTTTGTGTTGCTTCTTGTTGGTTTAAAATTCTTTTCTTCGGATTACTTTAACTTTTAGTACACTTAGATAACACCCAAAGTAGTTTGCATAGAAATTCCATAGAAGACTAATAAAAATATTCACATTAAGACAACAAGAATAAAATGCAAAACATGGTATAGGATAAAGAGGTAGAGAGGAATGATTTTATATAGCTGATACACATGCACATAAGTCAATAACTGTGGGAAATATATTTAATGTAGTAGGCAAGATTCATTGAAATATTTTGACCATTAATCTCACTCCTTTCTTTTGTTCACAAATACATGTTTTCAATTATTTCTTTGTTTATTTGGTGTCACGGATTGAACCCAGGGCTGCCTAATCATTGAGCAACATCCCAGCCCTTTTGAACATTTATTCTGAGACAGGGTCTTGACAAGTTGCTGAGGCTAGCTTTGAACTTGAAATCTTCCTGTCTCAGCTCCCTGTGCTGCTGGGATTATAGGCATGCACCACCATACCCAAGCTTTCAATTATAGTCTTAATTTTTTATACTAAATATATGTTACATATGACTATGAGGATGTGTGTGTCCAGTGGTATAAATATAAAAATAAAGTTGCGTAACATTTGGAAGCATATTTTTTATTTTCAGAATATATGTACCTCAGCATTTTTAATGACTTATCAGAGACACTAATCAATAATTCCTAATATGGAAAATATAATTTATAAAATAATTTATTCTTGTGTCTTCCAAACCAAATAATATTTGCAGTTTTGAAGTGCTCTTTTTATTTTGTAATTCATTATTTGAAACACTATCAAGAGAAATTAAAAAGAGAAAACTCTCAGCTTTTACCACTTACAGAGAAAGCACCTGGGCAGTCCCTCTTCATGTTCCTGGAGTTAAAAAATGCTAGTTCTCCTCACAAACATTGTGCTGACTCTCACTTTTACCAACCCTTTCTGTTATTTATACCTGCATCTTATTGTCTTTATGAGAGAATTCTCTATAGGCATTTTTGCTCCTTAAATGAGAATGTAGAATTGAATCACACCAAAATATTAAGGCCAATCTGTGCAATCTAAGCCATAATTTTATTTTAAAAATCCAGGTTCAAAAAGTCATCCTATCTTTAGAATCTACTGAAATTATCTGAGGCTCTCTGTAAAAATTAGGCGGTGCTTTGTGCATTTATTTTATTGTATTTTTACATGACTTTGGATTGGTGCTCCATAAATGGAAGTTTTTGAAGATTGATATATAAAAAAAAGAAAGACAAATTCAGAAGAATTTATCAAACCATAGCTAAATCACACAAAGGAGGACATCGAGTAACTTAAGCCTCAAACTGGTTTGTGGAGAATTTGATGAGTTCTATTGGAGAAGGAAAGGCAGTATTTGGCTTAGTGTAGAAAACAATAATAAAGAAAGAAAATGTCTCTGTAGTTTTATGCACTTCTAGATTTGAACCCATGTTGACATCCCATCTGTATGTGACAGGATGTCCTGGGGTGATCAACAGGAGCTCCTAGAGCTCCTGGAATCCAGTTTAAAATGTAAAAAGTCTGGCAGATTTCCTTATTAGTTAGTCTCATCATATATCACATACAGAATCTTTCATATTAATTTGAATTTTTATATATGTACCATATTATGTTTTTTCCTTCACAGTACTCAAATCATGTTTTTTAAAAGACAATCTTTTACTAAAACTCAGTATCTGCAGCAGATTTTGCCATATTATAAACCATTAGTAAATATTTGTCAAGATTGCCTGCTTTGAAAAAAATCTTCTTTCTGCACAGAAGTGGGGCTATGTTATTTCAAATGAACACATACTGTATTTCTTACAGAAGTGAAGAAAGGACATCACTGATTTAGAAGTACTCACTTGTAAATTAGTGGAATCAAGAAACTTAGTTCATATTAGCAGTTAGTCAATTGTGCTACATTGCATTTTTATTAACTACTATGCATGAAGTCACTTACTTGCTACTAAGACAATAAAAAGATGAATGATACAAGGTCCAAAATCAAGGAATTTATACCAGTGATTTGAGTGATTAGTACGCATCGATTTACTAAAAGGTAAAATAACATGTCGACTTCTAACACTAACAGAAAAATATAAGAAAAATTAAAGACTAAGAAAGGGTTTCAGAGAAAAGTTACATTTTAGTCTCTTTAAAGAGCAGTATATACTAATGGGGACAATTAAATCAGTTATGGCTTGGTAGAAAAGGGGCTCTGTCAACAAGTTCCAGGGTATGGTGTGAACAAGAAAGTCACTGAAGTGTGAGTTCAGGTTTGTGTCAGGGAATAATGGGGGATGGGGCTAGCAAAAGATTGCAAGTAGATTAAGTAGGACACCTTAACTTCACCCACACTGTGAAATTAACAATAATGTTCACATGTCTGGCCACCCACCAATGACCTTGGGGAACACATACATTTTCAGAGGAGCCCAGGCAGGCTCAGCAGGAAGGTCTCTTTTCTAAGGGTGAGTGTGGTTACCCTGGCAAGGTGCTGAGATGGACTCAGGTTGCAGAGGGCTGAGGAGATAATGATTTTGGTGACAAAGGATTGAACCAGTCTGAGATGCTGCAGGAGTGCTATAACTATGAGCAAAACATTCCTTGTACGGTATGCAGTCAGTAACTTTCTGTACACTTATGATAACTTTAAGAAGATTGGTATATAAGGGGAGGTATCAAAAAGAAAAGGAACAATGATTGTCTAAACAAAGGAATCTTCAACTTCATGGTGCTGAGCACTGAGTAAAAACATATTAAGGTAAAAAGTAGAAGTTTAGTGGAATGTCAGCCTCTAAAGTCCTTACACTGATCTACTGGAGAGAAAAATAGCCCCTGGGGGAGCTGAAACAGGTCTGGCTAAGCATGTGTGAGTTTTCATGTTCATGATGATAAAGTCTCTGACACCATTCTTACAAAAATATTTATAAATTATAATTTGAATTATTTAGTGTGGATACAAAGGCCAAAAAAGTGGTGAAAATGCATTTATGGAAGACAATGAGGTAATAAAATTACAGAGAATTAAAGAATGCATTGTCACACAGGTGATCAAACAGGAGAGAAGGTGACCAATACTTGCTAGTGCTCTGCTTAAGAGTCTCAGGAGGTCAGAGGAGCCTTGATGGGGAAACTGAAGACAAGCCCTGAAGGCCACACGTAGACCATGGGCTGCAGGCCTCCACACCTGCACTGGGAGATGCACTATGCTTAAAAATGATTAAAAATATCAGAAAAAGAAGAGTGACCTTCCCTCTGCAGGGAAAGCTAATGAGAAATACAAGAAAACACTCTGGACATATGTAAAATATTATATGTAAAATAATTGTATTAATTATTTTTTCCTTCCTCTCTCATCTATTTATCTTACCAGGCAACCAGAATTTCCAGCAAATGGCCAATGCCACCATGGTAACTGAATTTCTCCTCCTGGGCTCTCCTGAGGGCTGGGATCTGAGTTTCCTCTATTTCACAGTATTCCCAATGACCTACCTGGGTACCTTGTTAGGGAACCTTCTCATCATCATGGTCACCACTGCTGAACAGAATCTGCATATGCCCATGTACTTTTTCCTCAGGAACCTGTCCATATTGGACATGGGTTTCATTTCCATCACTGTCCCCAATGCCTTTGTCAACTCTCTCACTATCAACTGGGTCATTTCAGTGACTGCTTGTGCAACACAGATCTTCTTGGTCCTTTTTGTGCATAGGTAGAGATTTTGATTCTCTCCATCATGGCCTGGGACTGCTATGTGGCCATCTGCCAGCCCCTCCAGTGAACCCTCAGTTTTGTGTCCGAATGACCTTGGCTTCCCTGCTCAGTGGTGTGCTGTATTCAGGTGTGCACACTGGGAACACATTCTGGCTGTCCTTCTGCCAGTCAAATGTGGTCCATAAGTTCTTCTGTGACATCCGCTCTCTGCTGAGGTTCTCCTGCTCTGACACCACCAGCAACAAGTTTCTTATTCTTGTCTCTGCTGTGGTCATTTGTGGTGGTTGCTTTCTTTTTATTGCCATGTCATACATTCACATATTTTCTGCTGTGTTGAAATTTCCCACCAGAGCCCCAGGGAAAGTCTTCTCCACCTGCACCCATCACATTCTCGTGGTGTCCATTTTCCTCAGTTCTGGCTCAGGTGTGTTCCAGAGGTCCTCAGCAACCTCTGACACCCTCCAAGACATGGTTCTGTGTGCCTTTTACACCATAGTTCCTCCCTTCCTGAATCCTCTCCTCCACAGTCTCAGAAACAAACAGGTAAAGGAAGCTGTGAGGAGAGTAATGCAACGACAGTTGTTGTCAGGGAAATTATAAAGATGCCATTCAGCATCATCCTAATTTCATTGATCATGGTTCTTAATTGGATACAATCCTCTTCATATTCGAACTTTACAAGTTACTCTGTCTGTCTACCTTTCTATTGCATTATTAGAAGCTGAGTTATTTTGTAAAGTATATTTCTGTAACTTACCATATCATTTCAAGGTTTCCTTCATAGATTGTGTAATTTCATCAATGCATCGTTTAATGATTATATATAATTCAATATATTTGCTGAAATCATTTGTGGTTATATATTTTAAAGAATCATCCCATATGTCAATTACCTATATTAAATACTGTCACCAAGGAAAACCTATCAAATCTGGAGATTGCTTATTCTTATATAATTTGCTTTTATTCAGAATAGTGTAGAACCTACTTGTAAACACTGTGATACATAATTTGTCAATTTACTTATTTTAAAATATATAAAAAATCAAATCTTAAAGAAGTTATAGCCAAAATGTAAAGAATTTCACAGTAACATTTTCTCCATCTGAACCAGGCAAAAAAAAGAGACTCCTTTCTGTGAAGTAAAGAGTGGCAATGGTTAATGCACCCTGTGTCCCAACATTGACAACTTTCCACAGGGAACAGCAACCTGTGCTTCTTTGGCCATGACAGGGGCCAGTCTTTGATTATGTCTATGAATTGAGGTCAGCTTTCTGATGGTTTGTCTTCCACACATCTTACTCCTGTAGTGTTGTGCTAATGACTTATCCTAATAATCATGGAGAAATAAACGATAGTTGTCTGGCACATGTGTCTGGGCCATGCCAACTCTTACATTTCTTCACTTTTCTCAAATTTGTAATGTAAACCTCTATCTTTATTTGTGATAGTCATTTTGTTGTTTTTGTTGTTGGTAGTGTTTTATTTTTTTTTTTTTAAATTTAGTTTGTTATATATGACAGCAGAATGCATTACGATCTCTACTGCACATATAGAACACATTTTATATTTTTTATATAAATGACAGCAGAATGCATTATAATTCTTATTACACATATAGAGCACATTTTTTCATATCTCTGGTAATATATAATGTATGTTCATGCCTATTCATGTCTTCATACATGTACTTTATATAATGATGTCCATCACATCCCGCCATCCTTGCTAACACCCTGCTCCCTCCCTTCCCCTCCCATCCCTCTTTCCTATGTAAAGTTTTTCTTTTCCTCCCATGCTCCCCTCCCTACCCACTATGAGTCAGTCTCCTTATGTCAGAGGAAACACTCGGCATTTGTTTTTTTTGGAATTGACTAACTTCACTTACCATTATCTTCTCCAATGCCTTCCATTTATCTGCAAATGTCATGAATTTATTCTCGTTTACTGCTGAGTTATATTCCATTGTGTACATAAGCTCCATTTTTTATACATTCATCTACTGAAGGGCATCTAGGCTGGTTCCACAGTTTAGCTATTGTAAATTGTGCTGCTATAAACATTGATATGACTGTGCCCCTGTAGTAGGCTATTTTTAAGACCTGTGGGTATAGACTGAAAAGAGGGATAGCTGGGTTAAATGGCGGTTCCATTCCAAGTTTTCCAAGGAATCTCCACACTACTTTCCATATCTGCTGCACCAATTTGCAATCCCGCTATCAATGTATGAGTGTGCCTTTTCCTCCACATGCTCCCCAACACTTATTGTTGTTTGTATGCATAATAGCTGCCATTATTAAAGGAGAGAGCTGAAATCTTAGAGTAGTTTTGATTTGCATTTCTCTAATTCCTAGCAGTAATGAACATTTTTTCATAAATGTGTTCATTAATTGTATATCATTTTGTGACAAGTGTCTGCTCAGGTCCTTGGCCCTTTTATTAATTAGATCATTTGCTTTTTCGTGTTTAGCTTTTTGAGTTCTTTATATATCCTAGAGATTAGTGCTCTATCTGATGTAAGAGGGGTAAAAATTTGCTCCCAAGATGTAGGCTCTCTATTCACCTCAAAGATTGTTTCTTTTGCTGAGAAGAAACTCTTTAGTTTGAATCCATCCCATTTATTGTTTCTTGGTTTTAATTCTTGCACTATAGGAGTCTTCTTAAGGAATTTGGGGCCGAATCCCACATGATGAAGATTAGGGCCTACTTTTTCTTCTATAAGGCGCAGGGTCTGTGGTTTAATTCCTAGGTCCTTGATCCACATTGAGTTGAAGTTTTGAACTTTTTTAAAGTTTTTTTTGATGGTGAGAGATAGAGATTTAATTTCTTTTTGTTGTGTATAAATTTTCAGTTTTCCCAGCACCATATTTTGAAGAGGCTATCTTTTCTCTAATGCATGTTTTTGGCACCTTTGTCTAATATAGTTGTAATTTTGTGGGTTAGTCTCTGTGTCCTCTATTCTGTACCATTGGTCTACCAATCTGTTTTGGTGCCAATACTATGCTGTTTTTTTTACTATTGCTCTGTAGTATAGTTTTAGGCTGTATTTTGTCAAAGGTCTGATATAGCAATGCCACCTGCTTCATTCTTCCTGCTAAGCATTGCTCTAGCTATTCTGGGTCTCTTATTTGTACAAATGAATTTCATGATTGCTTTTTCTATTCTAATGAGGAATACCATTGGGATTTTGATTGGAATTGCATTAAATCTGTATAGTGCTTTTGGTAGTATGGTAATTTTGATAATATTAATTCTGCCTATCTAAGAGCAAGGTAGATTTTTCCATCTAATAAGGTCTTCTTTGATTTTTTTCTTTAGCGTTCTATAGTTTTCATTGTATAGATCTTTCACCTTGTTCTTTAAATTGATTGCCAAGTATTTTTGTTTTTTGAGGCTATTGTAAATGGGGTAGTTTTCCTTACTTCCCTCTCAGAGTATTTGTCACTGATATACAGAAATGCCTTTAATTTATGAGTGTTGATTTTATATCCTGCTACTTTGCTGAATTCATTTACTAGTTCTAGAAGTTTTCTGGTGGAGCTTTTTGGATCTTCTAGGTATAAAATCATATTTTCAGCAATTAGTGCCCATTTGAGTTTTTGTTTTCCCATGTAACTCTTTAATTGTTTTCATCTGTCTAATTGCTCTGGCCAATGTTTCAAGAACTATATTAAATAGAAGTGGTGAAAGAGGGCATCCCTGTCTTGTTTCAGTTTTTAGAGGCAATGCCTTCAATTTTCTCCATTTAGAATGATGTTGGCCTGGGGCTTAGCATAGATAGCCTTTATGATGTTGGGATATGTTCCTGTTATCCCTAGTTTCCCTGGTATTTTGAACATGAAGGGGTGCTGTATTTTGTCAAATGCTTTTTCTACATCTAATGACATGATCATATGATTCTTATCTTTAAGTCTATTGATGTGATGAATTACATTTATTGATTTTCACATGTTGTACCAACATTGTATCCCTGGGATGAATTCCCACTTGATCTTGGTGTACAATATTTTTGACACGTTTTTGTATTTTATTTGCCAGAATTTTATTGAAAATGTTTGCATCTATGCTCATTAGAGATATTGGTCTACAGTTTTCTTTCTATGATGTATCTTTGCCTGGTTTTGTAATCAGGATGATATTGGCATAATAGAATCAGTATGGGAGTGCTCTCTCTTTCTTCTATTTAGTGAAATAAATTGAAGAGTATTGGTGTTACTTCTTCCTTAAAGGTCTTGTAGAATTTTGCTATGTATCCATGCAGTCCTAGGCTTTTCTTGGTTGGAAGTAGAATTCTGATGGTGTCTTCCATTTCGTCACTTGATATTGGTCTGTTCAAATTGTGTATATCATCCTGGTTCATTCTAGGCAGATTGTATGACTTAAGGAATTTGCCAATGCCTTCAATATCTTCTACTTTATTGGAGTACATGTTTTCAAAATAATTTCTAATTATCCTTTGTATTTCTGTAGTATCAGTTGTGATATTACCTTTTTCATCACATATGCTGGTAATTTGAGTTTTCTCTCTCCTTCTCCTCATTAGCATAACTAAGGGTCTGTCAATTTTATTTATTTTTTCAAAGCACCAACTTTTTGTTTTGTCAGTTTTTTTAGTTGTTTCTTTTGCTTTGATTTCATTGATTTCAGCTCTAATTTTGGTTATTTCTTCTCTTCTACTGCTTTTGGTGTTGATTTGTTCTTCTTTTTCTAGGGCTTTGAGATGTAGTGTGAGGTCATTCATTTGTTGACTTTTTCTTCTTTTAAGGAATGAACTCCTTGCAATGAACTTTCCTCTTAGTGCTGCCTTCATAGTTTCCCAGAGATTTGAATATGTTGTGTCTATGTTCTCATCTACCTCTAGAAATTTTTAAATTTCCTCCTTTATGTCTTCTGCAACCCATTGTTCATTCAGTAGCATATTGTTCAGTCCAGGTGTTGGAAGAATTTTTATTTTGTCATTGATTTCCAATTTCATTCCATTATGATCTGATAAAATGCAGGGTAGTATCTCTACACTTTTGTATTTGCTAAGAGTTGCTTTGTGGCATATTATTTGGTCTATTTTAGAGAAGCATCCATGTGCTGCTGAGAAGAAGGTTTATCCACTTGATGCAGGTTGAAATATTCTATATATATCACTTAAGTCAAAGTTATTAATTGTATTATTGAGATCTATAGTTTTTTATTCATTTTTTGTTTGGAAGATCTATCCAGGTATGAGAGAGGTGTGTTACAGTTGCCCAAGATTATCATGTTTCAGTCAATTTGACTCTTGAATTCGAGAAAAATTTGTTTGAGGAACATAGCTGCTCCATTGTTTGGGGAATATATATTTATGATTGTTATGGCTTGTTGGTATGGTTCACTTGAGCAGTAAGTAATTTCCATCTTTTTCCCTTTTGATTAACTTTGAAGCTTGAAGTCTACTTTATTTGATATGAGGATAGAAACCCCTGCTTGCTTCCGCAGTCCATTTGAGTGGTATGATTTTTCCCAACCTTTCATCTTCAGTCTGTGGATGTCTTTTTCTATCAGATGAGTCTCATAGAGGCAGCATATTGCTGGGTTTTTTTTTTTTTTTAATCCAGTTTTCTAGACTATGTCTTTTGATTGGTGAGTTTAAGCCATTGACATTCAGGGTTATTATTGAGACATGTTTTGTATTCCCAGCC
Organism: Marmota flaviventris; assembly: GCF_047511675.1. Lineage (NCBI taxonomy): Eukaryota > Metazoa > Chordata > Mammalia > Rodentia > Sciuridae > Marmota > Marmota flaviventris. The sequence goes on along the minus strand of NW_027287680.1, from coordinate 979,823 downwards.
ATCTTTATCTGTTTTTTTTTTTTTTTTTTTTTTTTTAATTTAACTTGACTTGATTTTCTTCTTCGATTAGTTTTTCCTTTAGGGTAGTATCTCCCTCTGCTGATTTCATTGTTTTTTTGTTTGTTTGTTTGTTTCCTCTTCATGGAAAATGTTTTGAAGGATATCTTGTAGGCCAGTTTTCTAACTATAAATTCTTTTAATTTTTGTTTATCATGGAAAGTTTTTATTTCTTCATCAAATATAAAGCTTAATATTGCTGGATACAAGATTCTTCGTTGACATCCATTTTCTTTAAGAGCTTGATATATGTTGTTCCAGGATTTTCTAGCGTTTAGGGTTTCTGTTTAAAAATCTGCAGTTATCCTAAATGGTTTCCCCCTATATGTAATCTGATTCTCATGGCTTTTAAAATTCTCTCCTTAATCTGTGTGTTGGGCATTTTTATTATAATGTGACTTGGTGTGGATCTTTTGTGATTTTGTACATTTGGCATTCTGTAGGCTTCTTGAATTTTGATTTCCAATTCATTCTTCATGTTTGGAAAGCTTTCTAACATTATTTCATTAAATAGATCATTTATTCCTTTGGTTTGGAACTCTATGCATCTTCAATCCCAATTACTATTAAATTTGGTCTTTTTATGCTATCTCATGTTTCTTGAATGTTCTGCTGTGGTTTCTTATCTTTATCACTGTGTGTCCTTTTCAAGATTATATATTTTGTCCTACTTCATAGGCTGAGTAGGATCCCTTGAACTTCACCCACAGTGTGCAAGAGCAGCACCCTACCTGTGTCTGGCCATGCAACATCTATCCTGGGAGACACACACATTTCCAGAGAAGTCCAGGCAGCCTTATCAGGAAGGTCATTTTACTAAGGGTGAGTGTGTTTAACCTGTCAAGGTGCTGAGGAGGACCCAGGATAGCAGAGTCCTGAGGCGATGATGATGGAGGTGACCTGGGATTGAAGTGGTCTGAGCTGTTACAGAAGTGTTGAACTATAAGTGAAATCTTCCTTTCATTGTATTCAGTCAGTATTTTTGTATGATTATGAAATTGTGAAGAAACAATATAGACCTGGGTTGTGGCTCAGTGGCAGAGTGCTTGCCTCGCACATGTGAGGAATTGGGTTTAATCCTCAGCAACACATAAAAAAAATAAACAAAATAAAGATATTGAAATAAATAAACAAATTGAACAAATACATTGAATAAACAAATAAATAAATTGAATAAACAAAATAAAGCTATTTAAAATAAAAAGGAAGAAAGAAATATAATATAAGGTGTCAAGACTAAGGCAAATTAATTTTTAGACAAAGGAATCTTTAACTTCATGGTGCTGAACATGAAATAAAAACACAACAGGGTAAATGTAGAAGTTTAGGAAAATGTCAGCAGGAGTCTTTGAAGACCTTACTCTGATCTGTTGGAGAAGAAAAGAGAGCCCCAGTGCGAACAGGAACAGGTGCCTGTCTGATGGTGTGTGACCATGAGACAGCACCACTCATGTCCTGGGGAGCAGCAGGGAGAGTAGAGGACTGCAGAAAAGCCAGGTGCAGTCAGGTCACTTCAGTTTACTGTAACACCAGACCTGTGAGCTTCGAATGGGAAAATGTGGTGGAGAACTTTCCTCATGAGAACTTTATTTTTGTTCATGAGAATAAATACTCCAAAATTATGAATCATTTCCTACCTAAAAAAAATTATAAAACAAACATGATTAGAATTATTACATGTGGAAAAAATGAGAAAATAACTTGCACAATTATATTAATGAAATAAAATGGAGGTGACGAAAATTGAGAACAAAAAGAATGCATGGTGACACCCATGTTCATGGGGAAGAGGAGGGGTCAATCATGGAGTGCTCTGCATGGAGTCTCAGGAGGTCATGGAGGCCTGATGGGGAGCTGAAGACAATTTCTGCAGATCAGGCCCAGACCCTGGGCTGCAGACCTCCACACCTGAACTGGGAGGTGCACTCTGCTCAGAAATGAGTAAACACATCAGAAAACCAAGAGTACCTTCCTCTGCAGGGAAAGCTACTGAAAAGTACAAGAAAACATGTTGGACATGAATGTGTAAACTAACTGTTTTATTTTTCAAATATGTTTCAGTTGTCTATGAACATTTATGTATTATTTATTATTTTATTTATATGCAGTGCTAAGATTCGATCCCAGTGGCTCACACGTTCTATTCAAGTGCTCTACCACTGAACTACAGACCCAGGCCCAAGTACTGGTGTTAATCATAATTTTGCTTCCTCTTTCTTCTCTCTTTATCTTCACAGACAACCAGAATTTCCACTAAATATCGAATGCCACCATGGTTACTGAATTTCTCCCACAGGGCTCTCCTGATAGCTGTAATCTGAGTTTTCTTTATTTCACATTATTCCCACAGACCTACCTGGGTACCTTGTTAGGGAAAAAATTTCGATCACTGTCCCCAGTGCCTGTGTCAACTCTCTCACTGGCAACAGGGCCATTTCAGTGCCTGGCTGAGCAACACAATCTTCTTGGTCATTTTCTGTGCTTGTGTTGAACTTCTGTTTCTCACCATCATGGCCTGGGTCTGCTAGGTGGCCATCTGCCAGCCCCTCCAGTACCCCCTTATTATGAACCCTCAGATTTGTGTCCTCATGGACCCTGGCTTCCCTGCTCAGTTGTCTGCTGTATGCAGGTGTGTACACTGGGAACATATTACGGCTGTCCTTCTGCCATCAAATGTGGTCCCTCAGTTCTTCTGTGATGTCCCCTCTCTGCTGTGGCTCTCCTGCTCTGACACCACCAGCAACATGGTCCTTCTTTTTGTCTCTGCTATGGCAGTTGGTGGTGGTTGCTTTACTTTTATTGCCATGTCATATATTCTCATATTTTCTACGGTACGGAAATTTCCCCCCAGAGAGTCAGGGAGGCCCGCTCCACCTGCACCCCTCACATCTTCATGTTTTCAGTTTTCCTCAGTCCCTTCATATTTGTCTAAAGATAGCCTTCAGTGACCTCTGAAACAGTCCAGGACACAGTTCTCTGCCTTTGACACCAGTGTTTCTCTCTTCTTAAAGCATCTTACATAAAGTCTCAGGTACAAACAGGTAAAGGAAACTGTGAGAGAGTGATGCAAAGACAGTTGTTCTCAAGGAAATGATAAAGATGCTTTTTCAGCATTATCCTCATTTCATTGAGTGGCGTTAAATGAGATCAAATGCTCTTCTACCTTGCCTACCCTATTATCACCTCACTAAAATCTCAGTTATTTTATAGCATATTTTTTTAAATTTACCTTATTATTGCCACAGATCCTTCATAAAAGTTTAATTTTATCAATCCTTTTTAGTATATGAAATTGATCCAATATATTTTCTGAAAAAATTTCTGGTGATATATATTAAAGTTTCATCAATTTCTGTCTCAGAGGAAATATTTACAAATAAAACATGAAGATAATGTACAGTCACATAATCTGCTGCCAAACTGTGATACAAAATTGTGTCAATTTAATTACTTTGAAAATATATATAAATCAAATCCTTAAAACTTTGTAATAAAAAATGTAGAGAGAACCACAATGATACTTTTTTCCATTTAACTTATATAAAAAAAGGAAGATACTCCTTTTCCATTAAGAAAAGACAGAGCAAATGTTACATCCATTATGAACCAATAGTAAAATCCATCCACTGGGGAAGAGCACCTTGGGCTCCCCTGGCTGTTATGGCTGCCAATCTTTTATTATGTCTACGATGGTCTAGTATGGGGGACACAAGCTCGGGGCTGAGTTGCAGGTAATTTTTCTAAGGGTTTTCCTCCAACACATCTTACTTCTATAATAACTATGGTAATGAGTAATACCTGATCATTATGAAAAAGTGGCCAGGAATTGTCTAGCCTCACTGTCTGACCCATGTAAACTTGAAAATTTCTCTTTTTTTTGGAATTTGTAAAGTAAACCTCTAGATGCATTTCTGGCCATCATTTTGGTTGTTGTTGCTGTTGTTGTGCTCGGCAGGACTGAACTTAGGCTGCATCCTAGACTTTTTTCTGTTTTTATTGTGGGACAAACTATACATGCCGTGACCAGACAAACTCCATTTTACCCTGAGACTCCATTGCATATGAAAAATGCTTCTCACATGAGAAAACTTGCTTATGTGACCCACCTCCTGCCAAGCACAGCGTGTGTGACAACAAATAAGACTAAAAAAGTTTCAATTATTCTTTCACAGCATATTATTAGGAAATACATATGTAAGTTGTTCTCATTTTAGTTCCTATTTTTCTTGGGCTGTGTACTGTACCCTAAACTGGGTAATTCTGACTCACTCCCCATGTTACTATGGTTTTGACTTACTGGTAGCTTGTACTTTGGGGCTATAAAAATGTACCCTACCTTCTGCAAAAGGTTGAAGGATGCAGAGCTGCCTTTCTATCTGCCATTCCTACCCTCCATTTAATAAACTTAGTGTCCTACTTCAAGACTCACACAGTGATTTCTTTCTAATGTGCCAAAATGTATCACAGAAAATAGGGTGTTGCTAAGTTGCTTAGGGACTCCAGGAGTTTCAGAGGCTTGCTTCAAACCTGTGATCATTGTTCATCAGCCTCCTCATGTGTGGGATTTCAGGTGTGCACCCCTGTGCCCAGTTTGTGGCAGCTCATAATCTCACATGAGTTATTTCACTCCAAACATTTTAGTGTGCTCATTGGCATGTGCTTTGTTAATCGTTAATTATGACTGATATAGGCTCAATATCAAGGTACCTAGGAGTACTAATATAACAAAATGAGAATAAAATATTTATACCAAAAAACAATCAGTATATTCAATTCCAAATTCTAAACAATCAATTTTATTCACCAAAACACTAATAGGAAAATGTGGATTAAAAATAAAAATGAATTTATTACCTATGACAATATAAAAGCCTATATGTATGTTATTGATTAATAAAGGCATTTCTTAAATTTTCAGACAAGGGACTACTTGCAGCAGGCGCCAACGAGCACCTCAGTGCTGCCTGATGCGGGAAGGCTTGACATCCTCTGATATGATCCACCAGAGTTGAGGCTCCACCAACACACTATGTCTATGTCTTCTGGTTCTCACTGCTCCAATGTCTCCTGCTAGAGGAAAAGACCTTCAGAGAACCCCAGATAAATTCTGCAAACTCCACCTTTACATGCATTTCCTCTTCAACTATGGCTTCCTGAATCTAAATTTATGTGTTTCTCATGAGTTGAGGTGGCCACATAAATGAAGTTTAAATTTAACAGATAAAGTTGAAAAGAAATTGAATTGCAACCACCAGTCCTATTGAGACACGTCCTCTGGGGTACATTTTTGGATATTTATCTTATATTTTATTTGAAAAACCTTGAGTCAAAGGAGATGAAGAAAGAAATTTTGATAAAAGGACTTTATTATAGCTCACATTGTGTGTGAAATAATGCAAAGTCCCATCAATTGGTGTGGTATGGAATATATGCAGAAGTTGGTAAAAAAAATTTACTTTGAGTATTAGTCGTGAGCCAAGGAGCATATTTTTATAGTAATATCATTATGTCACAGATATATTTTGGATAGCCAACTTTTCTGAAATATTAGGTCTATTTATTTAGCCAGTTTTCATAAAATATTAGGTTTACTCTAATAAGGACACAATATTTAAGAGTACTTGTTAGAGCCTTTTGTGTGACTATGTGCTGCCACCTCCATGGCCATTAATTCAGATACCAGACAGGGATGACCAGAGATTTTTTAAAAACACCCAAAAACCTTTAGAGAGAATGCCAGGATCAGGTGGGACACTCATTTCTGGTTGAGATTAGTGACCCCGAGCTGGCTCAGCACATTTATTTTATAGGTTTTATCATCCAAAGGTTATTTGTGAGAAAGTTTCAACAAAGCAGGCAGGTGTGAGGCTCCCAGCACCGATGAGACATTGTGGTTGTTGTTATCTATGCTCAGAATCCCCTATCCCTGGGAGATATTATCTCAGTTTCAAGGTTCAGACTAATAACTCTGAGCCTTTGCCCTGATTTTTCATAGGCAGAGTGTCACCCTAGCAACAGGGGGATCTTCAACTGTGTATTTGCTCAGGGAGTTCCCAGTGCAAGCAGCACACCACCACCATGAGACAATCACAAACCTGATGCACATCACCATCTCCCATGGTTATGAGTGTCAGTGTCTGTGGGATGAAAGTTGCAGAAGACCGAGCCTGAGCCCAGTATAGAGTTAGAAGTATAATGAAAGTTTAGCAATCAACAAGGCAATGTAGTAACTTATTCTATAGAGACTTTTAAGATAATATTCACAACTGAGAGTTATGCCAGAACCATCTGACTTTTTCCACCTTCATAAATCCTTTAGAATACTTATATCAATGACTTTAGAATATTATATCAACTGCAAGGAATCACTGTTTGTATCAGTAGAGTTAAAAGCTAGATTTGATCAGAATTCTAAAGACATCATTTTAAAAGTTGGATCCAAAAACTGAGTGGTTGTAAACTGACTGCAGGCCCTAAAGAGATGTGAAGTATTTCATACCTCTTCAATAGGAAAGGAGCTGAGAGCATCTAATAAATTTGTAGGACCATACCTATTGCACACTCAAGAATGTAGAAAGGAATATTCCCTTGAGAAGTGTCTTGTGGCCACCCTGTTTGCACAGAGGGCACAAAAAGTTGTTTTACCAGGCTAAGCAAGGAAGACATTCAGAAACCACCATTGTAATAATTTTGGGCACCCAACTATGGTGTGAGGAGGCATTAGACTTTAGCATCATTTACATTGTGCCAGTTCTGCAGGAATGCAGGGTGCTCAAATTAATGCCTTCCACCATCAATTCAAAGAAAGGCTTGGTAACCCAAGTAAACTGTAGCATAGTCTGAGGCCCTGCAAGCTCCCCCTGACAGGGTGAATAGGTGAAGCTGTAAATGTGAAGCCAAAGATGGCATGGAATCCCAAGAAATTAATAGTTACCAATAGCATAAACTCTCTGCCAAGAAAAGGCAAAGAGAGACCCTGTGCTCTGCAACTGGAAAGACCAAAGGGCAGGAATTACCAGACATTTTGGAAATATTGTCTTAAGTCAAGAGTCCTAGCTACTACATGAGGAATTACAGATGGAGTTGTTTTCTCAGCTGGTTTTGTATTTCCTCTACCCCACCCATTCTTTCCACAACCCTACTAAGTCCTTTTGGAAAAAGAAGGTTTATGTTCTACAGTGGATATTGATGCATGTAACTTGCTTTTGATTTTTATGGGGGCTCACAACCAAGATTTCACCTTCAGATTTAGGTGATATTTTTGGCTCAAACTTTAGGATAAAGCTGGAGTTGTTTAGACAAACAGACATTTGGAGATGGGCTAAATTCATTTTGCAATGTGAAATGGACATGACTTTTGAAGGTCTTGGGTTGAAACATTATGGATGGGATGTGAGGTGTCTCAAAAAGTTCCTGGATTGAGGCAGGAATTTTCAAAGGTAGAATGATAAGATTATGAGAGCAGCAACCTAATCAATCCACCTTAATTTGAATGTATTGACTGGGTAGTAGATTTAGGCATTTGGGACATTGCTGGAAAAAGTGGCCCACTGGGATTAATCCCTGATAGCTTTCCTCTATCCCTGATAGCTTTCATCTAACCCTACTCTAACCCTCATTATCCTTTCCTGTCTTTGCTTTCCTGGAGCCATTTTCTGAGCATCTTCTCTCTGCTGTGTTGGTCCTCAATGTGCCCCCACCATGGGCACAAAGTCATGAAATTGGCCAAAAATAGACTAAAACTCTGAACCCCTGAGACAAAATATGCTTTCCCAAATCTGGGTTGGTTTTGTTTATTGTGGGTGTTTTTTTTTTGTTGTTGTTGTTTGTTTGTTTGTTTTTTAACCAGGTATTTTGGTCACAGCCAGGCAAATCTGACACAGTTCTTCATCATAATCACATAGAGTGCAGAGTGTATACCAGAGATGACCAAATGGCCAAACTTATGATACACAATAAATCAATCACATTATATTACCAGACTGAGGAGAAATAAGTTCACAGATGGACATGCTGATTTAAAGATCTGTGGAATGTACACGTTACAGAATGTCCCTCATCCTAAGGAATGTACAAACTATGCCTGTACAGGGTGGACTGATTTTGAAAAAGTTAGGGAAAGTCAAGCCAGAACATAATTGAATGATTTTATTTATATGAAATTTCACAAATATATAATTTCAGAGGTACAGAATATAACTAGAGTTTTCTAGTGTCTGTAAGACCATGTGTAACAGATTAGATGGTTCATCTGAAGCAATAAATGTATCTGGGAACAAGTTGTAGTTGGATGTTCTACAACTTGGTAATGTAGTAAATATCACTACATTTATAACCATGAACTGTCATAAAGGTGAACTTTATGTCATGTGAATTTCATGTCAATGATAAGAAATTTTTCTGCTGAACTACAGTGTGAACTGTTTCCCACTTACAAGTTGGTGAGTGACTGAGAGTTGCTCACCAGCCTTGATGTTACCTGATCCATACCAACACCCTTAATTCATAATGAGGAAAGGGGGACAGAGATGAAAACACACAGGGAGAACCATTAATCTTTTCAGTGTTACTCACTTCTCAGTAATGACTTACAGCCATGTGCAGCAGAGCAGTTCCGCTGTCCATGCTGGCACATGGCCAGGTCCTCTCTCCTGGGCTCTGGAGGAGCTGCTGCCTGGGGGTGTGCGCAGGTCTCCTGCTGTCTCTGCAGGTTGATCTCTGTGCTCCTGGGGGCCCCACTCCAACTGGCCAGCCCCCAGGTTCACATAAAGCAGAAGTGACTGAGCTCCCCACATCCTACATAGCACTGTGCTGACTGGACAGATTCACCCTGGCTGCAGACACCATTGATGGGAGAAGCAAGGGGAGACACGGTTCTGTTCCATGTTGACAACAAGTGACACTCAGGAGTGAGTAAGAAGCAGTTAGAGTTTAATTGCATCTGAGCTTCACTTTTATTCTGTTCAGCAAATTACAGTGTCATCCAAAGAGTCAGCTAGTCCAGGAAAAGGTTTAATTCTGAGAAGAACACAGCAAGCATGGAGAGACCTTAAAAGTGCACTATGGTTTTGGGGGTGATTGCCACTGCTGCAATAGGAACACAGGGACCTTTGGGAGGTCTGCACAATGTATGCAAGTATAGTGTGGGAAAATTCTTAATGCTGATTCTGGATAGTTTAAAATTCTCCTCTTCAGATTACTATTCCTTATAGCATACTTGTAAAATTCCAGAGAAAAATAAACACATTCACATTAAGACAACAAACACAAAATGCAAAATATGGTATAGGATAGGTAGGTAGATAGGAATGTTTTTATACAACTGATAAACATGCACATATGTAAATAACTGTGGGAAATAAGATATTTAATGTAGAACACAATTTTCATTGGCATAGTTTGAACATTAATCTCACCCCTTTCTTTCGATCACAAATACATTTTTTCACTTATTCATTTTGTTACTTTTTGTTTTGGGGTTTCAGGGATTGAACCCAGGGGTGCTTAACCACTGAGCCACATCCCAGCTCTTTTGATTGTTTATTCTGAGACACAGTCTTGACAAGTTGGGAGGCTAGCTTTGAGTTTACCGTCCTCCTCTCTCAGCCTCCTGAGCTGCTGGATTACAAGCATGTGTCACTGTGCCCAAATTTTCAATTGTATTCTTAACATTTTTTACTGAGTATATATTAATTATGACTATAAGGGTGTGTGTGTCTAGTGGTGTCAATATAAATTTCAAGTTGTGCAACATTTGGAAGCATATTTCAATTTTCAGATTATATGTACCTCAGCATTCCTCAATGGCTTATCAAAGATACTAATCAATTTCCTAATAAGGAAAATGTAATTTAGAAATAATTAATTCTTGAATCTTTCAAAGCAAAAATTTTTTAGCAGCTTTGAAATGATCTATTTATCATATATTTAATTATTTGAAACACTATCAAGAGCAATACAAAAAAGAAAAACTCCTGGTTTTTCACTTCCAGAGAAAGCACCTGGGCAGTCCCTCTTCATGTTCCTGGAGTTAAAACATGCTAGATTCTCCTTACACACATTGTCCTGACTCTCACTTTTACCAACCCTTTCTGTTATTTATACCTTCATCTTATTGTCTTTAAGAGGGAATCATCTATGGGTATTTTTTGCCCCTTAAATGAGGATGTCATACTGAACCATATTAAAATTTTAAATTCAACCTATGCAATCTAAGCCATATATTTTTTTTTAAATCCAGCTTCAAAAATCACCATATATTTAAAATCTACTGAAATTTTCTCAGGCCCTTTGTAAAAAATAGGTGGTGCTTTGTACATTTATCTTATTGTATTTATACATGACTTTGCATCAGTTCTCCATAATTGAAAAAAGAAAGTTGAATTGAGATGAATTTATCAAACTATACCTAAATCTCACAAGGAAAAGAGGACATGAAGTAAGTTCCTATAATTCAAACTAGTTGTGGAGAATTTTCTAAGTTCTATTGGAGAAAGAAAAGCAGTAAGTGCTTTAGTGTTAAAAACCATAATAAAGAAAGAGCACTGGGGACATATGACAGTTGATGGAGTGCTGGCCTCGCATGCACCAGACTCTGAGTTCAACACTCAGCACCACACACACAGAAAATTAAAAGTTTTTTTTTTTTAAAGAAAATGTCTCTATAGTTCTATGCAACTTCTAGATTTAAACCCAAGTTTATGTTCCATCTGTATGTGACAAGATGTTCTGCGATGATCAACAAAAACTCCTGAAGATCCCAGAATCTAGGATAGAAGGTGAAAAACCTGGAAGATTTCCATAAAGAAAACTGAATAGTCTCATCATATGTCACTTTCAAAATTTTTCATGTTTATTTGACTTTTTACATATGTACCATTTTATTTTTCCTTCACAATACTCAAATTATGTTTTAAAGATGATAATTTACCTCTTTTACTAAAACCAGTATCCGGAGCAGATTTTGCCATGTTATGAATCATTAGTAAATATTTGTGGAAAGATTACCTAATTTGAAAAGATCTTATGTTATGCCCACAGGCAAGTGTGAGTTATTTCAAAAGAAGGAGCACTGTATTTCTTACAGATGGGAAGAAAGGGCTTCACCAATTTAGAAGTTACTCATTTGTAAATAAGTCAAATAAAAACTTAGTTCATGTTAACAGTTAGTTGGTTATGCTATATTGCATTTTTTATTAACTACTATGCATGATGTCATGCACTTGCTACTATGAGAATAAAAACTTGAAGGAATACATGGTCAAAAATCAAGGAATTTACAAGAGCATTTCCAGGGATAAATACAATACTTATTTACTGAAAGGTAGAATAACATGTTGATTTCTAACACTACAGAGAAATAGAAGAATAATTAGAAGCTACAAGAGGGTTTCTGAGGAAAAGTTGCATTTGAGCCTCCTTTAAAGCTCAGTACATAGTAATGGGAAAAATGGAATCATTATGTCACAGTAGAAAAGGGCCTCTGTCAGCAAGTTCTAGGGCACGTTGTGAACAAGGGGGTTACTGAGGTGTGAGATTCAGGCTTGTGTCACGGAGAAATGGGGAATAAGGCAAGCAAGAGATTGAAGTTAGACTGTGTAGGGGTCCTTGAAATTAACTGTGAAATTAACACCAACCTACCTGTGTCATGACACAAACCCCAGTCCATGGGGGACACAAAAAATTTAAGTAATGTCCAGACAAACTCATGAGGAAACTCACTTTTCTAAGGATGAGTGTGGTTAACCTGGCAAGATGCTGAGGTGGACCTAGGTTTTCAGAGGGCTGAAGAAATGACAGTTTTGCTGATTTGGGATTGAAGAGTCTGAACTGCTTCATAAGTGCTATAAATATGAGCAAAATCTTCCTTTTAGGGTATACAGCCAGGATCACTTTATATAATCATGAAATTTGGAGGAAAGGATTAAAATGGAAGGTGTCTACAAGAAAATGACAAATTATTATGTAGACCAAGGAATCTTCAACTTCATAGTGCTGAACACAGAGTAAAAACACATTAAGGTAAAAAATAAAAGTTTAGGAGAATGTCAGCTGGGCTGGAATCTGGAGCTTTAAACACCTAACACTGATGTGTTGGAGAGAAAAAGAGAGCCCCAGTGGGAACAGGACCAGATCCGTATCCGAGATTGTGTGGCCTGCATACAGTACCCCCCATCTTGGGGAGCAGCAGGGAGAGTGGGGGACTGCAGAAGAGTCCAAGTGCACTCACACCACCTCAGTTTACCACAGCACTGGTCCTGCAGCCCTGGAATGGGAAACTATGAATACTTGAGATTCTTTCCTCATGAGTAAAATTTTTTTCATGTTCATGGAGATAAATACTTCTACATTATGAAGAGTTTCCCATGTAAAAATATTAGAAAATTAATTACAATTGGAATTATTAATCATACTTTGAATTATTTAGTGTGGAAAAATGGCAAAATAATGTTGAAATTGTTTTCATGGAAGAGAATGTAGATAACTATATTACTGATCATTAAAAAAAAATTAAAAAAAACATTGTCACATGCTCTGCATGGAGTATCAGGAGGTCAGGGGAGGCCTGATGAGGAGGAGCGGAACACAAGCCCTACAGGTCACACCCAGACCCTGGGCTGCAGACCTCCACACCTGAACTGGGAGGTGCACTCTGCTCAGAAATGAGTAAACATATCAGAAAACCAAGAGTGACCTTCCTCTGCAGGGAATCTAACTGCAAAATACAAGAAAAATGGTGCATATGAATATATAAAGTAATTGCATTAAATCTGTTTTCTTTCCACTTTTATCTATTTATCATCCCAGTCAACCTGAATTTCCAGTAAATGGCCAATGCCACCATGGTAACTGAATTTCTCCTCCTGGGCTCTCCTGATGGCTGGGATCTGAGTTTCCTCTATTTCACAATATTCTCAATGACCTACCTGGGTACCTTGGTAGGGAATCTTCTCATCGTCACTGTCACCACTGCTGACCAGAACCTGCACACACCCATGTACTTCTTCCTCAGGAACCTGTCCATTTTGGATATGTTCTATATTTCCATCACTGTTCCCAATGCTTGTGTCAACTCTCTCACTGGCAACAGAGCCATTTCAGTGGCTGGCTGTGCAACCCAGATCTTCTTGGTCCTTTTTTGTGCATGTGTTGAACTTCTGTTTCTCACCATCATGGCCTGGGATCGCTATGTGGCCATCTGCCAGCCCCTCCAGTACCCACTCATCATGAATCCTCAGATTTGTGTCCACATGACCCTGGCCACCCTGGTCAGTGGTCTGCTGTATGCAGGTGTGCACACTGTAAACACATTCTGGCTTTCCTTCTGTCAGTCAAACGTGGTCCACCAGTTCTTCTGTGATGTCCCCTCTCTGCTGAGTCTGTCCTGCTCTGACACCACCAGCAACATGGTCCTCCTTTTTGTCTCTGCTGTGGCAATTGGTGGTGGTTGCTTTACTCTTATTGCCATGTCATACATTCGCATATTTTCTGCTGTGCTGAAATTTCCCGAATCAGGGAAGGCCTTCTCCACCTGCACCCCTCACATCCTCGTGGTGTCCATCTTCCTCAGTTCTGGCGCAGGTGTGTACCTGAGGTCCTCATCAACCTCTGACACACTCCAGAACATGGTTCTCTCTGCCTTTTACACCATGGTTCCTCCGTTCCTGAATCCTCTTATCTACAGTCTCAGAAACAAACAGGTAAAGGAAGCTGTGAGGAGACTAATGCAAAGACAGTTGTTCTCAGGGAAATAATAAAGATGCTTTTCAGTATTATTCTAATTTCCCTGTTTGAGCTTCTTAATTATAGATCATGCTCTTCATAGCTGTGCTTCAGAATTTATACTGCTTACTCTAATGTCACCTTATTGGGTCCTGGGTACTTCAACTTATAAAATAATTTTTGTTTTAATTCACACCATCATTTCTATTTATTCTTCATAAAATGTATAATGTTTAAAAATATATCTTTTATAAATGAGTATAATTCAAGTTGTTTGCTATAATCATTTGAGATTATATATGTTTATGATTCATCAAATAATTTGTAGTACTTTTATCAAGTAAAGTCACAGATACAAACCTTACAAATCAATCATGAGAACATCCTGAAATCATTTGATCATATTTAGTGATTTCATTTAGTGATGTGTGAAATAAATATGGAAGATCTATGGTACACAATTGTGTGAATGTGAATACATTGGAAATACACAAAAATAAAATCCTAAAGAAGTAATAAACAAAAGTTTAGAGGGAATCATAGTAACATTTCTCTCCTTCTGGAACATAGAAAAAAAGGAAAGTCCTTGTCCATGAAGTAAACAGAGGGCCATGGTTACCAACCCCTGTGTCCTGACAGTGAAATCCATCCCCTGGGGAAGCCACATTGCCTTCCTAGGCCGTGTTGGCTGCCAGTCTTTCTTATGTCCATGATTGACCCAGAGATGGGGACCAAACCTTAGGGCTAAGTTGTAGGTGAGCATTAAGATTGTTGACTCCCCCATGTAACTTAATTCTGTAATATTTAAGACATTTGTCATGTCTGATAAAAATGAAATGACAGATACTAATTATCTGACCTAAGTGTCTCCCCTGTCAACTATCAACTTTCTGTAAGTATGTAATGTAAGCCTGTATCTGTACATGTCCTCTAATGCGTTTTTGCAGTCATTCATCCTCTCACAGAGGTTATGTCTTTTGAAATATTTTAGTGGCCAAACTGGAATGTGTTTTGCTAGTTATTAATTGAAACTGACATATACTCACTGTCAATGGATCTAGAAATTTTAATATAACAAAATAAGAAAAAAAGAGTTCATATATATTGCAGGCAATGCATCAAACTCCAAATTCTGAGAACAATTTTTTCACCAGTTCACTAATAAGAAAATAGTGGACAAAATTATAAGTATATGTATTACCTAGGAAAATGCAAAAATCTAAATATATGTGAATAATGAATAACAGCATATCTTAAAGTTTGCAGACAAGAGAATACTTGTAGTAGGAACCAATGAGCAGATAGATGTTTTAATCTATTTAATGTGGTTCTTCTCTTGTTATTTATTAAATTATCTGCATCAAGAGACAATATCACCTTTACAGACATGGATATGGAAGAAGTTACTAGTGTGGTCTACTGGTAAATGATTCAAAACAGAATGATAAGTAATGTCATTGTGACTTGGTGAAATTGGCCATGTGAAGGCTCAGACTGGGGTGACAGAGGCATAGGTACTGAGTTTGGACTCTTGGGTTCAAGGGGCAAGTTTCAGCCGCATGGCTTGATGAGGCAGTTCCTAGGAGCAGACTGACAGCTGATGAGCTCAAAATGGGCCTCGACTTACTGGATCAAATGAGTTTCCTGAGCAAATGCTCAAGTTATTCTAGTTTTTTTTATTCAGCTTTCTTTCTTTCTTTCTTTAAATATTTATATGTATTTTAGTTGTAGTTGCACCCAATACCTTTATTTATACATGGCACTGAGGATCGAACCCAGGGCCTCGCTCATGCTAGGCGAGTGCTCTACCACTGAGGCCCAGCCCCAGCCCCTTGGTTCTGCTTTCTCAGTCAGAACTTACAGGACCCCATGGTTTATTAGTGCATCTGGTGATGCAAAGCTGGATTGTAGAATATGCAACCCAGGGATGGAAGTGACCAATTCAGATGTGCCCCAGTGTTCACTGAATTATCTGTGCAGATTAATATTTACATCAAGATCAATTCAAAGTTTTAGATGTTCTTCTAATTTTTGTAAGTTTATGGATGCAAACATAGTTGTTCAACATTTAAAAAATCAAAGATACACACCAACTTGAGCAGAGAAGTAGAATCAGAGTCTGTGGTGCATCTCCACCTGGTCCATCAGCTAATCATCCTTGAGTCAAAGATAGAAAGGTTCCTTTCTAATGAACCAACAAAAGTGGATTTCCTATGAATAAAATTGCTCCTACTTTGATTTCAAGATACTGGTTCCAATGCAATGGCATGAAAGGTCATAGACTTCTATAGGACATAAGATTCCCAGTAAGACAGGATGTTCTTCCATCTTAAGAATCCTGCATCATGTCCAGATTTGCTCTGTCAAACTAACATGTGTCCAGCTCAGTCTATTCATCAGAGTGAATATTTTATGGTGTTTGGGGCATCAGTAGCACTTTTCCCCAATTTGGCAGGCCTTATTTAAACTTGGAATTGTATAGGACCTAGGATAAAAGATGGGGTGCAGAACTTCCTTTCAGAAGTCAAATTGTTGATTTTTCAACTGGAATTGAGCTTTTATCCTACCTTAGTCACATCTCTTATGATGAAAGTGGAATATGCAAGGCCAGTATCAGTCCTGGATGTTTTAAGGGTTGATGTGAATCTAAGAAGCTATCCCTGGGAACTACCCCTGCCTGGCCTAGGAGCAGGATGCAACATTTGCTCATTGGCTGGGACCACATACCAGTCCCTGTGGAAATGCAAATAATTTATTTTTGGTAAAATACCTCTTTAGAATTGTCTAATAGCACAGTGTGGGCCTCACTTCTCAAAGCTGGTATTTAGGTGGAGAGACTTCAAGTAGAAAGATCAGCAAACTGAATTAAAGATAAGCAGAAAACCCCAACTAATGAGTTTACTGTGAGGTTCCCAGATGGAAGACTTGAATTTTGCTCACTGACATCCACAGTTCTTCTCTAAGCTTCATTTTTGTGAAAATCTGGAGAAGTGCTTTTAGCCTGCGACCCACGCTGGCTTCATGAAACAAGGTTTGAATTGTGAGAAAATGCTATGGAGTTTTAAGTTAAAGAGACAAAACTCTAATTAGCTTTAAAACCAGCTCCAGGATGGCTCCTCCGAGCTCTAGCCTTAAGCCACTGAATGTGTTAGCGAGGTTTACTGAATGGCTAGTGAGAGAGAGAACACATCAGGTAGTGGACTTTTATTGGCAAACAAGAAATTCTGGGGAAAATCCCATCCAATGAATATTAAGGGGGGCAGCATCCCAAGGTCAGGGGTGATGATTGGGTCTTCAGGGCAGTTGCCAGACATGTCTCTGAACGGACAAGCCCTTGGACCTGGAGAAGGTGGGGAAAGCTCTGACAGCTGTGTCTAAGTGCCTATTACCCAGCCAGGGAGCTAACTCAAATCATGTGCGAGCATGGCCTCCCACAGTGGCTAAAGTCTACAGAAGGCCCACATGTTATTTCAGCAGTCACACTCTATTCTGGCTTTTACTTACAGGGCCTCATGGAATTATGGTCACTTGCACTTGGGGTATTTTCACCTAAAACAGGGTTTCATGTTTGAATGGAGTCAGTTAGGAAAATAAGTAAATAACCACCAAATTTAGTAACAAGTGGATCTTGATGGTACTCAAAGAGAAATAAGGACAAGCACAACATTGGCTTGACAGTTTTAGGCAGATCCTGAGTCAAATCAAACCACATGTATCTTTTTCGTGGAGAAAGTAGGAACATTAAGAACAAGATGACAAGAGTGACAGGAAAGAAGAGCTCCAATTGGTAAAACTACCGTAATGCATCCAGAGTCTTAAAGAGGAGGGCAGCAAAGCAAAGAGCTCAGACATGAGAAAGAGCACTCAGCCAAGGAACTGTGATCGACAACTTCAGCTGGGCAGGGGCTGCCTGGTGTTCCAGGAACCTGGGAAGGCTTTCCTCTGCAAGACAGTGAACACTGGCTCTGCAATGTCTTTTACAGAGTCCAGATTTAATTCTCCTCTGTGGCAGCCTGTAGTCATTTCCAGGATGACTGCTTAGTTTTAAGTCTGAAGGAGGATTCCACAGGGCACACTGTCAGGATCTCACTGACATGATAGCTAACCACAATTGATGAAGGCTCTTTTCAAATGGACTCAAAGTCCATGTTTCTCTGCAGCCTCTTCTAAACTATAGTCTCTTATCTGCGGGGAGCATTTGTCATTGATAAGAGGTTTTAAACTATCATATCTGAGTTGCTTACTGCCTAAGAGCCATTGGCTTAGTTTGACTCTCTTCTTTTTGGTGCTAACTATGAGCAAACAAAAAAAGAATGAGTGCCATCTTGAACAGTGATGTGGGAGTCTCCCTGGGAGGATCCCCTGTTCTACTTTCCATGTCACTTCAGGAAACCCGTAGCCAAGCTTACAGCCACAGCAGAAGTATCATCCATCTTGTGTCTCCATTCACCTGGGCAGCAGCCTCACGGGGAAGAAGGAGGCTGTGTAAATGAGCCCACCTTCACTCACATGCTGAACCCAACACACCCTGACCTCAGAAACACTGCCCTGTCTTGGGTTGGCTCCTGCTGTCCTTGTGTCAGTATCCGCCCATCAGTAGCAACTCACAATCATGAGCCCTGACTGAGGGAACAAGTCTCCATGGAACCATGAAACCCCAGAGTCCCAGCTACCCAGCACATTCCTCACCTGAGTCAGGATGCAAACCTTAACTCCCAGCAAATCTTAAGATGGGTTCTGTTAGAAAAAGCCATTGAAGTCCTGACAAAGCTGCACAGGAACTGTTAAGTGTTGCCAGCCATCTGGGAAAGACCTACAGTCTTTGACCAGGGTGACTGTGCACCAAGGAAAATAAAATAATGACACCTTTTTGGGCTTTCTGACATAGGCAGCTGTTTTTTTCCCAGTATAATTTAGTACAGGCCACTGGAAGCAAACTTCTTTCACCTGGTAAGACCAAAAACACACCATCAGTGTCCTGTCAGGTACATATCGACATTTAGCTTTACATCAGGATTTTTAGCAGAGACTTTGACAACCTGCACCATTTCTAGGACTAGGAATGGTCGATTGTGCAATACTGATTGGACCCACCAAGCAAGAAGCAGGAACTGCTCTTGGCTGGCTGGCAATAATTTGTGTGTCATAAACTGAATGAAAACAATAAAAGGTCAGGGGTCTCACATTTCAGGAAAACAGCTGGGATATCATAGTCTGGGTCATTAGATTTGCCCTATTATGTGAAGTATAAGTCATTGTATCTGGTCTCTTCTACAACTGAATAGAGTCACACTGGGTAGAGAGCTGCTCTGAATTTTCAAGACATCCTATTAGTTGCATGGGTGTGCTACTTCAGCCTATTGACCAGGTGGCCATGAAGCCTCTGACTCTCACTGGGAAAGAGAAGAAGAGAGGGCTCTGTGGCAAGTCCAAGTTGGCATGAAAACTTCTCAGTCACTTGAGCCCTAGGATCCAGCAGAACCAGACACGTCTCAAGTAACAGTGGCTTTCAGTGACACTGCTCAAAGCATTTGTTAAGTCTTATAGGTGAAACACAATACAGACACTTCAGATTTTGTAGCAGATTCTTGCCATATTATGTGAATACATTTCTTCATTTTAATTGGTATATATTAATTAATTTAAAATGGAGCTTTGTAGAGACACAAAGCACTACAGAAAACCAGCATGAAGAAATGCATGCTGAGCAGCAGAGGAGGAGTCCTGGAGTGAGGAAAGGAATCTTAAGTTCATGCACCTGCCACAGGCCATGGGAGAAGAACTACAACCTCTGTTCAGACCAGTAATGTACAAAATGAAGGTATCTGTGGGAAGTTATGAAACAGGCATGAAAGCATCTTCCTGAAACTTCTACTCAGCCAGGAAGACTTCAGGACAAGCAGGTGAGATAGAGCAAGAGAAAGCATCAAATAGGATAGGGAGAAGAGAAATTGTCATTTTCATTGTCTGATACATAGAATTCACATGAGCAAGTGCAAACATACACACAGAAATAATTATTGCAAAATTGATAGCACATTTGAAATAAAATTTCATTTTATTTACTCTTGCTTGGGGTGGTGTGATGTCTTTTAACCACTATTATCAGTCACATGTATCTCTGGTACAGAAAGAAAGTTAAATATTGATGGAGAATTTCATTGTCTTTAGATCTGCATCATAAGCAAACATAATGTTTGAATTGCTTAAGTTTAGAAAGATAAGTTTAATATATAGCATCTGCTTTTATCTCCAATATTTTACAAGGAGAAATTTTTCAAAATTATAGTTGTATACAAGAGTAACTTTATTGATCAATGTATACTTTAGATATTTTAAAGAATATGAAGAAAGAACTAAAGTTGAGGAAAATATGCTTCCTCCTTACTAATTATTTCCTCTGTAGTGTCAAATTCTGGTGCCACCCATTGGCACCATCAGTGTGGCACATCCTGGCCAGCAACTGGCCTCATGCCATGTGATCCAAGACATCTCCTTTCTATCTTCTCTCTCTAAAAATCTGAAAAATTTCCTCTAAATAATCTATAATAAATTGCATTTATAACATATTGCATACTGTTAATTCATTTTGAAGCAATCCATTTCATGACACCAATATGAAACTTTGATTTTGCATGCAGCTCAACACTGATTTTGATGTAGACTATCATGTTAATTTGAAGTCTACTCATGAACAGTCAGATGAAAAAATAGACACTTGATCTTTTGATTTGTTATACTAACATTACTAACATCTTTTCCCATGTTGCAAAAATTTCTCTTAAATGACTGGAATTTCATTTTACTTTTTGAAAATCATTTTTAATATTAATGCATGCTATAATTTAACTACCTACACAATGTCTAGCATAAAAAGATTGCAGTGAATATGTTGATCTAAGAAAATGAAATAGACAAATGCTTTTAACTTCAAATCTAATTTTGTCTCTCTCTCTCTCTTTTTTTTTAGTTGAGATGTAGTGTCTGTGTGTGTTAGACAGAACACCATGTTAATGTGATACCCCTGTCAAATATGTGACGATCAAAGCTGAGCAACCTCCTTAGACCTTGGCCTTCCTGTGTGCTGGGCATGTCATCCTCCTCTTCTCCAGTCCTTCTGAGACCTCGCCCCACCTGCTCTCTCCAGTACCTTCAACTGCCCTAGTGCAGGGCCAGTGCCCAGTTCCCTCCTCTCCCTGGTGGGGTGGCCACCCTGACACTTCTTTCTGTCCTCCCTTCCCAGGCCTTCCATGTCTTTAGTGACACCATCCCATTCTCTTCTTCCCTCAGATCTGCTTTTCAACTTTCATAAAGGAGTTAGAGTGTGTGGTGTCTGATTTCTGGGTCCACTTTATCCCACACAATGACCTCCCTTCCACCAGTTTGTGTCCCGCCTCAAGCGAAAGCATTTCACCATTTTTTACCCTGAGTAACATTCTTTGAGGCCATATTCCACACGTTTCTCCATTCACCCACTCAGGGGTATCCAGATGGAGGCCATGCTTCAGCTGCAAGGATTAGACCATCTTGAAACTATTATTGAGATGATGTTTCTTGCTAGCATTTCTCATACCAAAACTGAATAATGTAAGCAAAACACTGTAATATGTTCATAAAAAGATGCCTTGGCATTTAAGTTTTTCTGATTAATTTTCATTATGAGTAACACATAATAATTTTGCCATTAATGAGATTCATTGTGAAAATGAATAGTCTGGTGAATATGAGGCTTATGTTATGTACAGTAGGACACTTCTACAGCTTTCATGTCCTATAGAACTGCAGAGCAGTAATAAAATAACAGCCAAATTAGAGATTGTGAAAAAGAGAAATTTTTAGATATGATTGTATCCCTAAAATTTATGTTTTCCAGAAACCAAAAAGATTTTAAAATTATAGGCTATACTGAGGGATGTCTTCTATAGCTAAGCGTTCCTGGAAATTCTGTTGAAACTGAGGTGTGTTGTCATATGAGGGCACGTGGGGACTGCAAGGAGGGCAGGATTTGATAGTCATCCATTTGTTAATTAAGTTTTATTAAGAGGGATGGGAAGAAACTCTTTGTCTTAAGGTTTTGTTAAGGTTGGGGGAAGGTATTTGCTGCCTGAGCCTGTCCTAGAGCACACATCTGGGAAATGTCATGGAGACACACATGACCTGAAATCAAATGGCTTCAATAAAGCAAAGTTAATCAGGAAATGGCTAATGATCATGTGTGGAATAGGAGATACAAGGAAGTACCTTTCTTCTTTAGGGATAGTGTAAACACTCTGGGTTTGCTTTGATTGTGAGACAGAAGAAAATGCTAGTGTTACAGTAGTGAAAATAATGTCTTCATATATTTCTACATTAATCAGTTATAACATTTGTGGTTAACTTGAATGTGCTAACACATAGATATTTTCCATCTTTAGACAGCCATTTGTTTTAATTCTCTTTTTTATGAGACATAAATATTAAGCAATTAAGGAATTATATCTATCAATTAATTCATTGTGGTGTTTATTTTGTTAAGCAGACCATGTTAACATCACATAATACACATTTTGCATCACTGTCATTTTATAAGTAATGATGAGCATGTGTATCCTGAATTCAAATGATTTAGAATTGGTTTGCCTAGAAAATTTGAAGAAAAGCAGAAGACCTATCCAGGAATATTCTCACACTTGTATCAACCAAGGCCCTTGCAACCCACTGACAGGCATGAGGAGCTGCCCCTCCCCACAGGTATGTGCTCACCCTGACGGTGAACACAAGAGGGCACAAGCACTTGGCATTGGCCTCGACATTCTTTTTTTTTTCTTCTAAAGTGCTATTCTTTTTTATTTATTTTTGTTTGTTTGGTTTTAGTTTTATTCATTTTATTTTTTAATACAAAAAAGTGGAATGCATTATGCTTCTTATTACACTTATAAAGTACAATTTTTCATATATTTGTATATAGAGTATGTTCATGCCAATTCATGCCTTTATACATGTACTTTTTGGGTTTTTTTTTTTTTGCATTACAATTCTTAATACACATATATACCACAATTTTTCATATCTCTGTTTATATATAAAGTATTTTGCCACCCAATTCGAGTCTTCATACATGTACTTTGAATAATGATGTCCATCACATTCCACCACCCTTGCTAATCCCTGCCCCATCCCTTTCCCTCCCACCCCTCTTCTCTATCTAGAGTTCATCTATTCCTCCCATGCACTCCCTCCCTACCCCACTATGAGTCAGCCTCCTTATATCAGAGAAAACATTAGGTATTTTGGGGGGAAGATTGTCTAACTTCACTTAGAATTATCTTCTCCAACACCATCCATTTACCTGCAAATGTCATGATTTTATTCTCTTTGAATGCTGAGTAAAATTCCACTGTGTATATATGCCACCATTTTTTATCCATTCATCCACTGAAGGGCATCTAGGTTGGTACAGTTTAGCTATTGTGAATTGTGCTGCTATAAACATCAATGTGGCTCCACCAGAAAACTTCTAGAACTAGTAAATGAATTCAGAATAGTAGCAGGATATAAAATCAACACCCAGAAATCAAAGGCATTTCTGTATATCAGTGACAAATTCTCTGAGAAGGAAATGAAGAAAACTACCCCATTCACAATAACCAAAAAAAAAATAATAATAATAAGATAATTTTTGGGAATCAACTTAACAAAAGAAGTGAAATATCTACACTATGAAAACTACAGAACCCTAAGGAGAGAACTCAAAGAAGACCTTAGAAGATGGAAAGATCTACCTTGCTCTTGGATAGGCAGAATTAATATTACCTAAATAATCATACTACCAAAGCACTATACCGATTTAATGCAACTCTGATCAAAATCTCAATGACATTCCTCATAGAAATAGAAAAAAAGCAATAAGGAAATTCATCTGGAACAATAAGAGATCCAGAATAGCTAAAGCAATCCTTGGGAGGAAGAGTGAAGCAGGTGGCATTGCTATATCAGACCTTAAACTCTACTATAGAGCAATAGTAACCAAAACAGCATGCTTTCGGCACCAAAACAGACTGATAGACCAATGGTACAGAATAGAGGACACAGAGATTAACCCAAAAAATTACAGTTATCTTATATTAGACAAAGGTGCCAAAAACATTCACTGGAGAAAAGATAGCATATTCAACAAATGGTGGTGGGAAAAACAAAAATCCTTATGCAACAAAATGAAATTAAACCTCTATCTCTCACCATGCACAAAACTGCTCTCAAAAATGGATCAAGGACCTAGGAATTAATAGGGGAAAAAGTAGATCTGAATCTCCATCATGTGAGACTAGGCCCCAATTTCCTTAATAAGACACCTACAGCACAAGAATTCAAACCAAGAATCAATAAATGGGATGGAATCAAACTAAAAAGTTTCTTGTCAACAAAAGAAACAATATGTGAGATGAACAGAGAGCCTACATCCTGGGAGCAAATTTTTACCCCTCACACATCAGATAGAGCACTGATCTCTAGGATATATAAGTAACTCAAACAACTAAGCACTGATAAAACAAATAACCCATTCCATGAATGGGCCAAGGACCTGAACAGACACTTCTCAGAAGATGATATACAAATATATGAAAAAAATGGCCTAGACCTTCTTGACTGTCCAAATCTCCACTAAGCAAGTTTCTAAGCAGTGACTTGAGACTGTGCAGGTTACTTGATTTTATAGATGTCACCACTTATCTTTGGCCTCTCATTTTACCCAGAGGACCAAGTGACCAGCTCATGCCCCAGTGTTTAGAAAAGAGCAAGCACAGTGTCTCTATAAATCTTATATCAATAATGCAAGTGCTGGGAAGGGGCCCTCAGCAAATGCTGTTGGTCACCCCTCAACTGTCACTGATGGAGGACCTACTGCTGTGCAGACACTGCGGCTGAAGCCACCATCACACTGAATAGATTTATACAGATTCTACTCTGGGTGCTCTGTGTGATTTTAACTAATGTCTTCCCACATAATCTTCCTGAGCAGAAAATAAAAAACTAAAGAAAAATAGGAGCCCCTGAAGCACTCCTTTGAGAAAGCATGGTCCCAGCGAGCAGGAGAAGGTGAGGCCCTGTTCTGGGTGCCCACGCCCCTAAAGGGGGTGGTGCCCTCTACAGGCTGGTCTTCAGCAGGCTGGCTTCCTGTGCACGAGTGATCAAGGCTCTATTTTCCCATATGGCCATATCGTTAACTATATATTCCACTTGACATTTATGTTTATATGTTCAAACAGTGAAATAAATATGGTAAAATCAAATATTTCAAATGAAAGAATTTTATACACTTAAAGCATGTGCAATTATATTAAATATTACCTTTGCAAAAATACAAAGGACTAATGGAAAATTATAGGACTAATGGAAAATAAATGAAAAAAGTGTGTAACCAAAGATTAGAGATAAAAATTCATAGAAGAAAACTACAAATATATTCAGGCAAAGACATTTTTGTAAAATATATTTTTATTGGAAAAAATCCATCTGTGCAACAACAAATGTAAACAGGAGAAACAGCAACTGAAAATGATGACTGATAGCCAGAAGTATTCCACGTCCTAAGTCCATGGCTCCATTCCAGCAGTGATAGAGATTCATCAAATGCTTTTCCTTCAAAATACAGGCACTAGATGAGTTTTTGCACATGAAAGTAAATTGAAAACTTTCTTCACACATTAAATGTGACTATAAAACCTTGATATCCAAATGAGACCAGATGACATCCAATATATAAATGTATACATGGAAGAAACTCACAAGAGTCAGTAGAACATTCTACCATATACAAACAAATGACTCATATACAGACAAACACACACACACACACACACACACACACAACACAACAGAACACAGCATATTGGAGATTAATCTGTAAAAATAAGAGGTGGTTGAATACAGAGCCCAATACAACATGTGCCTTGGCTTTGAAGAAAGTGCCTGCCGTCTACATGCCCAGTGTCTCAGGACTGGAACAGCAATCTCTCTTCACCCTGAGGATGACATCGCCAGGAATTACTAAGGGCAAATACTGAGAGGGGTACAATCTCAATTGAACTTTCAGCTCCTTTAAACATATATGTATGAATCCAGAAAAAAAAAAAAAAAAACATTTAGATATTGCATCCAGAAGATGTGTTGAGAAAGTTGTGGGAACAACCAGGAAGCAGAATCAAAGCTCAGACTACAGTATCAGGTTAACTTCTTCATATACACTTTCTTTACCTGCTACACACCACAATGACCCTTCTTTAATATTCAATAATGCATAAGTAAAACTCTTGTGTGGAATTTAATTTTTTAATGAAAGATGATGTGTTTGTCTTGTGCATATCAAATATCATCTACATTGCTGTTACTTTTCATTCATTTCCATATTATAATTACAAACAAATAGTGCTCTGTTTTGAATGCTGAGTATTTCCTTTAAGGTTTTATGTGCAAGAGGGTGGTCCCCAGTTTAGCAGTATGCATGGTGCTCACCCTAAAGAATTAAAGTCAGCATTCTGTACTGATAGATGCATACCCATGTTCTTAGCAGCACAATTCACAATAGCCAAACTATGCAAATAGCCCAGATGTCAGTCCTTGGATGAATGGATACAGAGTATGTGGTAATACATATTTTTTTTTCTCAGCCATAAAGAAGCATGAAATTATGTCATCTGCTGGAAAATGAATGGAGATTGAGAAAATTAGTTGAGCAAAATAAGCCCAACTCATAAAGTCCAGGGACATATATATGATCTCAGATGTGGAAGCTAAAAAGGACAAACATGTGTGTTGGGTGGACCTCAGGAAATCACAGGGAGACTGTAGAGTATAGGAAAGTGTCCAATGGAGAGAGGAGGAGAGGGAAAGTGGAAAAGTGGGGAGCGATGGGGGCAAATTATATTGTCGTATGTGCACAAGTATGAATATGTAACAATGAATCTAATTATTTACCACTCTAATGCACCAACAAAAATTATGGGACAAGAACAGTCCTTAGGTGGTGAGGCCTTGAATGATTCTATACATGAGCAGCACCATCTGAGAGACTAGTGTGGCTCTGATAGGGTTAGATCCGTTCCTGTCAGATCAAGTTGTTGTAAAGTGTGACCAAGGACTTCCTCCCTGTCCTCGTGACTCCTGGCTCACATGGTGCATCTTCTTCACAAGGCCAGTTCTCTTTTTGACTCTCCATTGTTTTGCCATATTCAGTGGTGATACCATGATGTTTGCACTTCCCAGCCATCAAAATGGTCAGACAAATATTCTTCTTTCTTTAGTCATTATGCAAAATTAGATATTATCTTATGGAACACAAACACCAGAAATACTCTCCTTTAGGCAAAATTATAGGAAGTCAGCATGATCGTGGGCTACGCAGTAACAAAACATCAATCCCCATGAAAATATTAAAAATTTATAGATTGGCTAGCCTTTTGAGAACTATGTACACTCTTCAATGACCCATATGAACCCTCTGGATGTCCAATCATCAAAAAACTCACACCCAGTTAGTAGGAAAATTTGTAGAGTCTTTTCATATTCTTTTTCTTCTTTTAAATCTTTATCACATTTATACATCATAACATACAAGAGGAAGTAGTCCTATTCTCAGTTTCCTCCTTTGGGATGGAGGGAAAGGACAGAATTTGATGCAGTCTGTCCTATCTGTGGGACATCATAGGAGCTATTTTTGTATCACTTGAATACAATTTCAAAGACAATAGCAGCACAATTGTTTCCCAAAGTTGGAAATTGCCAATTTCTATTGCAGGCACCATGGGAATAAAATATCGAAGGAGAGAGACCTGCAGATATGTGGGGGCAAGATATTTTAGGAAAAAGAACATAAAAGAACATTCAGTCACTAAGAAAAAGAATAGATAAGAATCACAGGAAAGTGAAGACATGACCTTGGGAGGATTGTGGAAAGACACATGCACAGAGAAGGGAAGACACAGGCTGAGAAAAGATGCCTCTCAGTGAGCCTTCAGATCAATGATGTTTCTAGCACACACAGAATCAGACTTCAATTGCAGAATATAGTTGATGCCTTATAAAAATCCCCCTTGTCAATAAAAGATCATGCAACGCTCAAAGAAAGAGGGAAATGCGTCTAGTTAAAGGAACAATACGAATCTACAAATACTAAAGACACCAACTCCAGATTTACTAGACAAAGATTTAATATCCATTGCTTTAAACACATTCAAAAAGCTAAAGGAAAATACTAAGAAAGAGTGAAAGCAAAACAGAAAAATTATACCTGGAAAAAGTGAAATTACAAACAATTACATAGAAATTGTAAAGTAAAAGAAATGGAAAAATTCTGAAGCCACAAGTCAGAAATGAATTGAAAAATGTACTTAAATGTTCAATATCAAATTTAAACTCACCAAAAGAAGAATCAAGGAACTGTAAGACATTTAAATTGAAATTATCAAGTCTAACAAAAAGAAAATGAAAAAAAGTAAATATTCTTAGAAACTTACAAGATAATATCAGAGAAAGATTTGAGATCTTCTGTAAAAACATACAAAACTATACATACTTAAATAAATATATATATAAATATATCTGCATATCCAAGATGCTCAACGTCTTCCAGTAAAATAAATCCAAAGAGATGAAAATCAAGAGTCATTATTATAAGAAGAGTCTAAAACAAAGGCAAAGAAACTATTAAAAGGCACACGAGAAAAGCAACTCACATAAAACTAATCCTCTAGAATATTATTGGTCAGTTTCTCAGTAGAAACTCTGCATGCTAGAGAACAGTGGTTTGATATATTTAGCATTGGGAAAGAAAAACTAACAGGTAAGAATTGTATATATGGCAAAACTACTCTTTAAAATAAGAGAGAAATAATGATATTCCAGAAACAATAAAAAGTAAGCAAGTTAATTAGCACTATACATATCCCACAAGAAAGGGTTAAATTAAAATAAAAATGACACTAGAGAGTGATATGTAGTCATATAAAGTAAAATTCTCTGATAAAGGAAAATATAAAAGCTATTAATATTGTTATTTCAGTTGACTTCTCCAAATTTAATTTTTCTTACAGTTTAGAAGAGAAAACATCCAAATGATTTAAGGTTTGTTATTTGGTAGATAACATATTAATATGTCATTTGTGACATTGTTAATGTAGTAAGGTCAAATCTAAGAAAGTAAAAATTTTGTGCATGATCAAAATTAAGTTAGTGACTTTTAAAAACAGAGTGTTATGAACAAAGATGAACTTAGATTGATAGATATCATTCCCAAGTTAACCAGACATGCACACAGTCACACACAATATGTGTGTGTGTGTGTGTGTGTGTGTGTGTGTGTGTGTGTATATATATATATATATATATATATATATATATATATATATATATAAATAAAATACTTAATACAAAGGAGAAGTGAATCAAAACATACCACTACAGATAATAATCAAACACAAAGGACATCAATAAATAAATGAATAAAAATGAAAAGAGCTCCAAGACACATAGAAAAGAACAAGTGACAAGAAGAAGTCCTCTGACATTAACATCATTAAATGTAACTGGATTCAATTTTCCAATCAAAATGCACACATCAGCAAATTGAATTTTTAAAAATATTTTTTTGGTCCCGAGGATTGAGCACAGGGGGACTCAACCACTGAGCCACATCCCCAGCCCAATTTTGTATTTGATTTAGAGACAGGGTCACAGTGAGTTGCATAGTGCTTCACTTTTGCTGAAGCTAGTTTTGATCTTGAGATCCTCCTGTCTCTATCTATCAAACAGCTTGAATTACAGGAGAGTGTCACTGCACTTGGTGAGCAAATTGGATCTTAAAAACCATACAAACATTTTATGTCTCTTGGAGTATCAACTCAGATTTTAGTACACACAAAGGCTATAATAACAAGATAAAGAAATGCATTCCATTTAAGAAGCAACTGAAAGAGACCAGGGTGCTATAATAATATCAGAAAGCAAATTAATTCAAAGTCAAAAACTTTTAAAAATACAATGGATATTACATAATGATAAAAGATCATGCACATGCTGGATTAACAATCATGAGCACATATTCACCACATATCAGAGCTTCATAACATTTTGAGAAAAATGGCAGAAATGAAAGGGAGAGACAGCTCTGAACTCATATTCATATACTTCAATAGCCAACTGAATTTTACTAGTAGCTACCACAGAGAGCAGATAGGAATATAAAACACTAAAACAGTACCACATACCACCTGGACCTAACAGACCTCTATATAGCACTCCACTCAGTGATAGGAAAGGGATAAACTTGAAATATGCATTGCAACTACATAGCAAAGACAGAGGAAAAATGATAAATACACAAATGTGTGTAAATTAACATTGTCTCATGAGAAAACAGGCAGTTAATGAAGAAATTGCCATCCCTGTCAGAAAATTTATGTATAAAAATGAAAATAAAAGCACAACTCACAAAACTGGAAGGATGCCAAGAGACCAGTGGGAAAAGGCAATTTGAATTTGAAAATACTCAGATTCAAACAAGAAAGACTTTACAACAGTCACTTTAGTTTGCACATTGAAGACACAGCACAAGCAAAACAAATTAGACACAAACTTAGGAAAGAATGGAGTCATAGAGATTGAAAAAAAAAGAAAAACTAAATAGAACATCACAAGAAAAATCAATGCAACTTGTACTTAATTCTTCAAATTTTTAAAAGAATGATGCTAAGCTCAGCAAAACAGCAAGACTTTGTTTCAAAATAAAATGAAAATTAAAGACCTGGGGATGGAGCTCAGAGATAAAGTTCCTGGGTTCAATACCCAGTACCACAAAAAATAACTTTTACAAAACTCTTATATGATAAAAGACAGAAAGTATATCCTAACTCATTTTGAGACTAGCATTACTTCACACCAAAGCCAAAGATAAAAATAGAATATTAAACACAAAACAGATATCCCTGGTGAGTATTTTTAAAATCATACTCTTTGGTATTGATCCAAAAGAAGTAAAATTAGCAGGGGAAATGGTTCTATGTTCCTATCTGCTCTCTGTTGTAACTACAGGGAAATGGGCTCATCAATGTTTACAGCAGAGCAATTCACTCTGGCCAGTCATGGTCTAGCCCAGAAGTAGATGATGGATTAAGAAAATGTGGTACAAAAACACAATGGGCTTTGACTCAGCCATAAAGAGGAATGAAATCATGGCTCTTTCAGGTAAATGGATAGAACTGATGAACATCATGCTAAGTGAAAATGAAAGACTCAGAAATCAAGGGTTGAGTGTTTTCCCTCATGTGTGGAAGAGCAAAATTAGAAAAAAAGGGGGGAAATCCCATCAACAAACCAGGGAAATCTGTGGAATAGAGGAAAGGGGCTGAGGGAAAGGGAAGAAGGATGGGAGAAGAGAGAAATGGTGGAATGAATTGATCAAATTGTCCTATCTACATATATGAGTATATCACAGTGATTCTACCTTTATGGGTATCTATGAAGATCAACTTAAAAGATTCATAAATAGAAGGAGCATCAGAAGAGCAGAGGATGTGGAACTAGGGAGGGAGGAGAGGAGGGAAAGTGGAGGCTCTCAGGACTGGATTAGAGTAAATTATGTTCTATGCTTGTATGACTGTGTCATAATAAACCCCAACATATGAATAACTAAATTGTACTCATAAAACATTAAAATGAACTGTCTAACAGAGTTTAACAGCACACTGAAGGTGTTACAGAGCATAAATAACTACAACGTATCCCAAAAATCAAGAGAGTTTCAATGCACTCACACAAAAAGAATCTATCATATCACAATACACACTAGCAGAAATAAGGGAGAAAAATCATTGATGATCCTCTCCACTGGTGGAGAAGAGGCACTCTGTAAAACTCAGTATAATTTCATTGTAGGCTATTAAACTGGAAATTGAAGGAAATGTGAATCCACTTAGGGAAACAATAGGAACAGGGAAAGAATTTGAATAGCAAGATTAATAAGAAGGATACTACCTCTGAACAGTCAGATTCTTACAGTAAATCTCAAAGCAAAGACAATGATCAATGATGAATGTCTGAAAGTTCCTTTCTAAGATCAGAACAAGAAAAATTTCCTACTTTCACTACTTTCGTTTAATGAAGAACTGTATGTCACAGCCAGAATAATGAATTAAATAAAAATAAATAAAAGACATCTAACAAAATAACTGACAAAATTATCTTAATTTACAAATAGCATGATCTTATCTGTTTAAAAAAATCCTGAAGTTTTCCCAATAAACTGCTATAATTAATCAATGAGTGTAGCTAAGATGCAGAATACAAAACCATAGAAAAATCCAGTGATTCCTAATAACCATGAGCAATTGGAAGAAATAAAGAAAACAATTCCTGGTTGTAGCAACAAAAAGAATAAACATGATTGTCTTTTGCTTTGATTTCCTTCCAATGTGGATTTGAGGTCTCTCTCTTGACAGAGGCCAGAGGCCAAGATGGGCATTCCCTGAAGAAGCTCTGACTGAAGAACATCAGGTTCAGGTGTGTCAGAGGGAAGAGGAGGAGAAATGTACTGCTCTCCTACGCTTATGTCCCAGATGTGTCAGAGGTGACAACTGAGAGTTGGAGGTGACAGGGAGAAAGAGTTAAGTTTGGGGAGAGAAACCATGGGACTCTGCCTTCATCAAGATCCACAGGCATTATCTGTAGGCTTTCTCAGGGAACTAGCTAATGTAAAGAAAACTCAGCAAAGGGGGCACTTGTCTACTTCACTGTGGTGCTGGCCAGCTAGCCAGCAGCTGTGGGGGTGTTGGATTTGTGCTCATTGAGATGGGAAACCAGCTTCCTCATCTCCACAGTGACATGAGAAAGGCTCAATTACTCAGGCCAAAGGCGGTGGGTACAGCTGGGCTTCAAACCAATTATGTGGGGTCTGTAAATGGACCCCAAGGAAGCAACACTATTAATCAAGGGCACAACAATAAAACATTCAGGAATTAACTTGGACAAGGAGGTGACAGGCTCATGTACAGAAAATTACAAAACATGGCAGAAAGAAGTCACAGTAGGCAGGGATGAATGGAAACGTACTCCACACATAGGCAGTTGAAGACTTGAGCATTCAGAAAATCTGAAAGAGATGTTGAAGTGACCTAAAGACATTCCTGTAGGTGAGATACACAGAAAAATTATGCAGAGTTCATATAATAATAAATGGCGGAGAGGAAGTGGGGAAAGGAACACTTTTACACTGTTGGTGGGACTGTAAATTAGTACAACAACTATGGGAGTCGGTATGGAGGTTCCATGAAAGACTGGGCATGGAGCCACCATTTGACCCAGCTATACCACTCCTCAGTATTTATAAAGAATTAAAGCTGTCAGACTACAGGGATACATTCAGACCCATGTTTATGGCAGCACAATTCAAAACAGCTTCCAACAATGGAACCAGCCTAGGTGTCCATCCATGGATGAACAGATAAAGAAAATGTGTTGTATGTATACAATGAGGTTTTAGTCAGCCATGAAGAACAATGAAATTGTGTCATTTGCAGGACGATGAATGAAACTTGAGATCATTATGTTAAGTAAAATAAGTCAAACTCAGAAGGTCAAGTGTATAAGTGGAAGTAGACAGAAAAAAGAAAGAAAAGATGGGGAGTCTCCTAAAAATAGAAATGAGATCAGTAGAGTAAAGTTTGCATGGGGAGGTAGGAGGGGAGGAAAAAGGAACATACTGAGAAATGATATTGGCCAATTATATTGTTATAGCGTGTGGATGTGTGAATATGTAACAAAGTCCCACTAGTACACAAAACTATAATGCACAAAAAATATACACTCAAAAGAAGAGTAAATAATATATTATAAAGTCAAACACAATCCTAATATATAAATCCTAATATATTTAAAACACCTTATAAACAAATGGATTAATATATTATTTAAAATATAAAATATCCTTGGTCTTATTTGTGAGAAGACATATATCATAAGGAAATAGATAAAGAGGACATCAGGGCTTCACAAGCCTAAAGTGAATGAACATAAAAAAATAACAGAAGAATGTTATACATGTAGAAATATGTGAAAAGACATATTTTGCATTAATAGAAAATGAAATGCATGACAGCATTCAACATTTTTTTTTCTTTCAGGAACTGGGGATATAGCTCTGTAGATTAAGTGTTTGCCTTACATGCACAAGGCCCTTGGTTCAATCCCCAGCACACTAAAACAAAACAAAACAAAACAAACAAACAAACCAAACCCCAACAAAACAAAACAAACAAACAAACCAAAACCCCTTTTAAAAATGCAGTTATAATACACACAAGTTCTGAAATACTAGTAGGAGAATTAAGAGTGGTATATGGACAACCAGATTTCTACATGCAGAATAGCACTGAAAACTTTCAGCACTTCCTTGATGTACCAACTCAACTGTATTAAATACTTTAACATAAGGCTGGATACTGCACTAGAATGCAGGGAATCCCACTCTCATAGCTCTACCTCCCAGAGTACTGGAAGTACTAAGAAGAAGTATTAGAAAAGAAAAAGGAATCAAAGTAATCCCAATCAAAAAGGAAGATATAAAATGATTTCTATTTGCGGATAACATAATTTATATGTAGAATATTTCAAAGGCACCACAAAAATTTAGAACTAATAAATAAATTAAGGAAAGTGAATGATACAAAATCAACATACCATGGTGGAATGAGATGGACACCTTTACCCTAGGTACATATATGAAGAAATGAATGGTGTGACTCTACTTTGTGTACCACCAAACAAATTTAAAATTGTGTTTCATTTGTATACTATGAACTGAAATGCATTCTGCTGTTATGTATAACAAATTAGAACAAATTAATTAATTAATTTTTAAAAAAATTAGAAAAAAATCAACATACAAAAGTCAGTATTACTTTTCTACACAAATAATTACCTAGGGGAAAAGGAAATCAAGAAAATAACCACACTTCTGATTGCATAAAAATAACTGTAGAAATCAATTAAGCAAGGAAGTGAAAGATTTGTACACTCAAAATTAAGCATTGGCGAAAAGAAGAAAAGAAGGCATAAATAAATGGAAATATATCATATTTCCATGGTTATGATATGGAATTTATATGGTTAAAATATCCGTGCTACCCAAATAAATGTAGATTTGATAGACTCTTTATTAAATCAAATAAATATTCTTCACAAAAAAATGGAAAAAAAAACTTTAGGGAGCTACAAAAATTTGAAATGTTCATAGAGACGCTGAGAAAGAAAAACAAAGTTGGAGGCATTACACTTTCTAATTTAAGATATTTTTACAAAGGAATTAAATCTACAGTACAACACAGGCACAAAACTGAAACCTAAATAAATGGAACAGAGTAGAGAGCTAAGAAATGATCCAAATATATGTGGTCAGGTAGAAAGAATTTCAACAAGGGCACCAAGAAGATACATTGAGATAGAGGAGTCTCTTCCAGACATATTGTTGAGAAAAAAGGAATATCCATAAGTGAAAGGATGAAACTGACCATTTTTCTTACATCACACATACAATCATCTTGAAATGGATAAGTGATATAAAAGTAAGGCCTGAAATTATCAAACTTCTGGAGAGGAGCTTAAGGGAAAATATTTTCAACACTGGTCTTCATGGTGAGGTTTTTGGATACCAGCCCTGGACAGTTGCAGACCACCTTCACTCCCAGAAAGCACTTCTAACCCCCTCTGGGCATAGTTAGAGGGCCACACAGGACAGAGGCACAATAATGAGCAAAACATAGAGATAAGCAATGGCTGGAATAATGAGGGAAAGTTTTGGAATCTGGCAAATTAAGTTTTGAAGAATAGCCATGAGACTCATTAAGTTAAGGAGATGGCAGATAACCTCTGGGAGCTCATCTTCAGAGTTCTGCCTACTGAGCATCCCTCATACATGAACCCTGGTGCGCCTAGCAGGCAACACCCAGAGGCATCTGATGTAAGCCTCAGGTGTCTGATGCAGGCAGTATCTTTGGAGAAATTAGGTGGCCAAAAGGACTGAGAAAATTAGTGCCCCAAAGCATGTTGCAAGAGCAATGAGCCAAGAAAGAAGAGAGAGTACTGAAGTTGTTGGGCTAATTGTGCTGCCAAAGGGAGAACTTGGCTCCTGGCATGAAGAGGCAGCACTTTCAATGCTTCTGTGAGAATTCTGCTTACTTTAACATGCTTTTTTTCCAAATAATGTGAAACTAAAACTTTGATAGTTTAATCTTTAAAAAGATGTTTTTGGTTTTCAAATCTTCCCTTTGAAAAATTAAACCAGAGACATGATTTACTAAATAATTCTAAAAAACATTTAAAGAGTTTACAGCAATCTTTCTCAAACACTTTTGAAGAACTGAAGAGAAGGTAGCCCTCTCAAAATTCATTCTGAGTGGGTAATCATTGCCCTGAAACCACAAGGAAGGACATTACAAAAAAAAAAAAAAAAAAGAAAAGAGCTGTATCCGCAAGGAACTAGTAATACAAAAATCCTGGGGGAAAAAAAGCAAATTGAATTGGACAGCACATTAAAAAAAGTCATACTCCTGAACAAGTGGGCTTTTTAAATGGAATGCAAGGGTGGTGCAACTTACATCAATCAATCAGTGTAATACATCAAATTAACCAAATGAAGTACAAAAACCATGATCAATGGAGAGACTGAAATCAGTGCATCTAAGATCAGGAGTAAGGCAAGGTCCACTCTCAGCACTACTCCTCAACAGAACACTAGGATGTTACATTCTATCTAGAGAACAGAGATATGAAGAAGAAGCAGGAGACATTCAGACACATTAGCACATTTACAACTTCACATAGTTATCATTATTTTTTTTTTATGTCTGTGGTGAGAAAACTTAGGATCTGCCCTCTGCAACCATCAAGTATACAATGCCCTGGAGTGCAGTCTTCATGCTGGGGAGTAGCTGACCAGAACTTAGTGACCCCAGCCAACCTCACTCCATTTCTGTTCCACATAATTCTGTGGGATCAAAATTTCCAGAGTTCACATTCTAAGAGCCTTATTATGATTATCATTTTGTATGTAGTACACATATGCCTCCTATATACCTGAAAAAATATATATATATCACATTTACCAATTCACATAGTCATATATATGACATATACAAACTATATATATATATATATATATATATATATATATATATATATATATATATAGATAGATAGATAGATAGATAGATATCATCATCATACAATGTAAATGTAAGCAAATTTTGTTGTTTAATTATACCTCTATAATATGGAAATGAATACCACTCTGAATATTATTTTTAATTGCACTCTTTGGTTTTCTTTATTTCTGCTTATTGAACCAAGGGAATTAAACTGAATTATGTTCACAGCAATTTTATTTTTTCAACGTGAGGCATGGTCTTGCTACATTGCCGAGGCTGGCTTAGAACTTGAGATTATTCTGCCTTGGGCTCCTTGTGATGAATCCAGCCTGATTCAATGCTAAGATTGGGAGCAATCTTGTCACAAAGTCATGAAAAGTTAATTTCTGTTTTACTATAAATTACTGTAATTTCTAAACTTATGTGGAATTCCTGCCCATGCTTGAACTCACCCATGCCTGGCTTTCCCTGACCAACAACCCTCTCTGAAACCTCAGTGGTGCCTCATAAATTCTGATGTTGGGATCTAAACTTTTTCCCTACCTTGAAATGTTACGCCATATAGATCATTAACTTACTATCTTCCTTTGTATTATGCTTGTCAAAATTCTGTCATCTGTAAGTTATGACACACACTTTGCAACTTTTTGTGCTATAAAACTGTGTTCCTAGAGAGCTGGGGTACTACTCTATAGCCCAGGGTTTTAGCAGATAGTCATGACCAGTTCCTGTGTACACAAAGATAAGCTTGCTTTATTGTGATTCACAATTCGAGGTGGTGATCTTTTCTTTGCATCATGGTTTAACACTGGGTCCCTGGGATTATAGGTGTACACCACCACACCAGGCCTAAACTACACCCTCAAAGAGAGACAAACTATTGTAACTCCTCACAGTTGATATGTTCTCTAATGTCACTGCAAATGCTGAATTAGGAAATACTGTCCCTTTGCTCTCATAAGAAATGCAGTTAGGCCC
This sequence comes from Marmota flaviventris, assembly GCF_047511675.1. Lineage (NCBI taxonomy): Eukaryota > Metazoa > Chordata > Mammalia > Rodentia > Sciuridae > Marmota > Marmota flaviventris. Next base: position 941,895 of record NW_027287680.1, on the reverse strand, counting down.
CAACAATCCTGATCAAACTGATCACAGCCTTTTCACAAACCACACAGACCCTGTTATGGGAACAGAGCTATTGTTCAATGCACCCTGTGGGTTCATTCATCAGCACTGAGATTATCACCATCAACACTGTGACACAAGCCACTCAAAGCTCCTCACACACGTGTATTCTCCGAGTAAGACATTTCAGAACCTAAGGATTCTCAGGAATACTGGACAGCCCCTAACACCTCACCAGGTTGACATTCTGAAGAGCAAAGCACCAAGAGCAGAATAATTACAGCAGTGAGACAGGACCTTGGCAGAGAAGAGGACATTGTGTATGAACTGAGAGCCCAAACAAGAAGGCAGAGTCCTGCTCCATCCTTCTTAAACCAGGAGTGTGCACTGGGGGGTGGGGGGGGTTAACTCAGATAGTGCACTGTTCTTTCATTTAGCAGTGGTCCTTAAGGCTGCAAGTACAGAGTCTGGGGTCACATTTGTGGGAAATTCACAATGAACAAGCTCACAAACACAGAATCTGAGAAGAAGAAAATTCACCTGTATGTAGTCTGATATAAAGAAGTCTGATAAATAAAATTATTAATCTATGACAAGAAGTTTTCTCAAATGAACTAACAGGATAAATTAGGGAAATTACATACACCACAAATGTGCCATTAAAAATCCACCATTGATTTCAAAAGAAATAAAACAGAGAGATTGAAATAAAAAAAAGAATTTATACAGCACATTATTTTACATGTAAAGTACCCCAAAACTCACCAAAAAATCTGTTAGAACTAACAGCTAATTTAAAGAAGTTGGAGGATACAAAACAAACACTCAAATTTTATCATTTGCACTAACAATGACTAATTAAAAATGGAAACCAAAAAAGTGATTCCATTCAATTTTGTATCAAAAATATAAAATAAATTTAATCAAAAGCTTAAAGATTCTTACTTGAAAATATAGTAAAAACAATGTCAAAATAAAAAAAATATGTTAAATAAGTAGAATGATGTATTGTGTTTAGGATAAGAAGTCTTAATATTATTAAAATATCTAGTTCCTTAAATGTTCTACAGCTTCAATGCAATCATTGTCAAAAATTTTAGCCCTCTTTTCCTTTCAGGAAAAAAAAAAACCTATTGTAAAATTTATGTAGAGTGAAGCTGTCCTGAAAAGCTAAAATAGTCTTGAAAAGAACTGAGCAAAATTAAAGGCCTCACACTCTGGTTTCCAAGACAGGACCTTGACAGAGAAGAGGACACTGGTGTATAAATTGAATGTATTATTGAGGTTATGGAGTTGGCTGAATATTTAAACTTAAAGTTACCAACTCTCCTACTGGTACTATGGAGAGTACTGATAATCCATCGTGTGAATGATTTAAAGAGATTTGAGAAGTAAATAAATTTGATGATCCCAATTTGCCACTTGTAAAAATCAAGGCATGGGGCTGGGGATGTGGCTCTACTGGTAGCATGCTCATCTGGCATGCACAGGGCACTGGGTTCAATCCTCAGCACCACATAAAAATAAAGATGTTGTGTCCACTGAAAACTAAAAAATAAATATTAAAAACTTCTCTCTCTCTCTCTCTCTCTCTCTCTCTCTCTCTCAAAAAAAAAAAATCAAGGTGTTCAGTGACTCTATATGTGATATCTTTGAAGAGTTCTTAAAAATTAAGAAATATGATGATGTAGATTGGTTGATTCTGGCTTCACTGGGCGAACTAAGAAGGAGAATTATCATCTCAAAAATTCAGTTTCTTAGCTCCAGTCATGTGTAACTGATCTGAAAGCTCCTAAGTGTTTTCTGAAGGAGACTCTCTGTCTTGTAGACATAGGACTGAGGTTGCTGAAAACCAAACACAAACCCTAATCCTGTAATTGGCTGAATTAAGCAGAAGTTTAACTCTCAGCCTTGGAAGGTGTCTGCAGTTAAAGTGAGGGCACTGCTTGGAAAAGAATGGGATCCTGCATATTGGGATGGTGATGTATGGGAGGAGGCTGAAGGGGCTGGGATTACTCATCTCCCATATTCTGATGGGTTTACTTTACCAGAAGTTGTTGAGTTCCCACTTTAGCCATGACTGAGACATCCCTCCCAGACCCTGTGTGGCATTGGTTTCTCCACCCTCCCTGGAGGGAACTAGTCCTGCTTTGCTTATGGAAACAGTAAAAACCTTCTGTGATTCAGTTGCTCAGCATGAAGATGTTCATATTCCTTAGGACCCACCCTCACCACCTACTTTTGCCTCCCAGCCTATAACTAGATCCAAATCTAAGCAGCCCATAGAGGTGAGGTACAGAGTGTGAGACCAAGGAGGTACCCCACACTCTGAAGGAACTTCTTAAGTTTTCTAATTCATACAAGTAGAGGTCTGGGGAACATGTGTGGGAATGGATTATAAGAGTGTGAGATAATGGTGGGAGGAACATAAACTTAGGTCAGGCTGAGTTTATTGATATTGGCCCATTAATGGAGATTCTAGTTTTAATGTAATAGCTTGCATTGTTAAAAAGGGTACTAATAGTTTGTTTGGATGATCAGCTGATGTATGGGTTCAAAGATGGCCTGCTATAAATGATCGGGAAATGACTGACATCCTTGTATTGGCATCAGATCAATATTGGTATTGGATTTACCATTTTAGGTCGGGAGCCATTTTATCTAGAGGCTCCAAAGTTCTGATTCTGAGGCAATGCTGTTTAACTTTCCAAAAGAACATGTATCTATGTTGTGATGGACAAAAGGTGAGAGTTAAGCAGTCCAGGGGGAGAAATATAGAATGTCCACATGTTTCTGCCCTAGTCAATGTTTTATTCACTCAAATCACTCAATACAATTTTACTCTATAGGTTCTTAATCAAGAAAATGACAACATTTAATGCTAGGCACTGCAATAGACATAATCAATTCACAGCAAACAGTTCTAGATTAATTCTAAGCACTGCAAACACACTTAATCATAACAGGATCATGACAAACATTCCCTCTGCACGCTAAGCTCAGATGTCAGATCAAAAGTCTCCAGCCTTAGGCTTTAAGTCCAGCAGGTGCACACTCTCTCATTCAGCAGTGATCAGGTGAGGAACCAAGGCAGGCTTCTTCTAGGATGGAGCTGAGAGCTGGTGGAGAAGAGGAAGGAGAGGGTCATAGGGGAGAAGATGCAGCTCTCACTAGGGTCAAGATGTGGCGGCAGAGTCTGAGAGTGGCGAGGAAAATGCAGAGGGTCAGCAAATGTTGAAAAATGTTGGGATGTCCGTCCAGGACCTCATCACGCTCTCAGAGTGAGGGCATCAGCTGACTGAACATCTGTTCATTTGCTCCATTATTTTAGAGCTTTTGACTCCCCTTTAATGCCACCAGGGCGTCTCAGTGACATCACTTACCTGGGTTAGAACATCTGGTCGGTGGTCAGACCCTGATCTTTTAATTTTTCCCACTTGGGGGCACCTTTCCCTCTTATCCACCGAGGACAGCCTGCCAGAGGCTTCACTCTGAGTTTGTCAGGGTGGAGGAAGTGACTTGTTGGTGCCTGTGGGACACACTGCAGGGCTCCATAGGTGTGCCTGGTGAGACTGCAGGATTCAAACTGGAGTTTTTCAAATGGAGTTGCTTAGACTCAGACCTGAGGCCATCCACACAGCCTGTTAAAGGATAAACCCCACTCCATCTTAGGACACAACTCTTACATAGCTTATGAAATTCGTCTTGAGGGCTCTAAAGCTGCTATGTGAGTGCCGACAGGCTGCTGCTTTCCTCAGAAGATCAGCCTTGTTGGTGTTCTACTAACAATAAATCTCTTGCGTGAGATTCTGGTGAGTGGCATGGTCCTTAGACTTTGTGTCAACTCTGCAAATATCCTTTCACCTTGGTTTTTCTATTGATGAGGAAATTCAGAGTCTCAAAGAGACTGGAATGCTGGAGTGGATCTGTCATGTGCCACCTTCTCCTCCATACCTGGGCAGTCCAGAACATGTGTGCTTCACCAAAAGTATAAGAAACACATTTATGAGTGGAGCAACAGCATCCCTGCAGGGCTCTGTCATTGCTCTTCTCTGCATGCCAGTCTTTACTGTGGGAGCTGGGGTCAATCAATGGAAGACTTCAATGTGATGGGCATGATTGAATCTCAGGTAGAAAGAGGACAAGTGGCCTCTTTGGTGACAAAGTGCCCCTTTGGTGACAAAGATGGGGTGGTCATAGTTAGCATAATGGACAGCAAAGAGTAAGAAATGAACACAATGGCCTGACTCTTGTAAATCTCTGGTGTTGGTTAATTAAGCATGGTGTTTCTAGAAGCCACATAAATGGGAAACCCACCAAATTCTTACTTGACTTATATTAACAGAAAATTTCCAGGGCAAATTGTACAAAATTCTGCCCCAAATCAATACCAGAGAATCACGGCCACTTAACCACTTTCCAATTTTGGGTCAATTTACAGATCCAGAACCTGTTGAACGAAGGTGAGGCCAAGTCCCCTTGATGGAGGACCTTGGTACAATATCAAAAATCTTTTCTGTTAATCTTTCTCCCATCCTTCCCCAAAAAGACCTAAGGCCTTTTACCAGGGTAACTATACATTGGGGAAAAGGCAATGATCAGACTTTGGGGGACAACTAGACACAGGCTCTGAAGTGATATTGATTCTGGGAGATGCAAAATGTCATTATATCCTTCCACTACATGTAAGGGCTTATGGAGGTCAGGTGATCAGTGATGTTTTGGCCAAGGTCCAAATCACAGTGGGTCCAGTGGGCCCCCAATATATCCTGTGGTTATTTCTGAGTCTCAAAACATATAATCAGGATAGATAGACTTCACACTTGGAAAAACTCACACATTGGTTCTCTAATCTGTGGAGTGAGGGCTATTATAGTGGGAAAGTCTAAAGGGAAACCTCTGAAATTGCCTATACACGGGAAAATAGTGAATCAACAGCAATAGCGCATCCCTGGAGGATTGTAGAGATTTATGCCAACATCAAGGACTTGAAGGATGCAGGGGTGGTGATTCCCATGACAGCCCCATTTAACTCTCTTATCTGGTCTGAGCAGAAGAGAGATGGTTCTTGGAGAATGGAAGTTTATTATCATAAGATTATTCAGGTGGTGACTCCTGGTACTTGGTATGTGGCTATTGATTTGGGAAATGCTTTTTTTCCCATCCTGGTGCATAAGTACCACCAGAAACAATTTGCTCTCAGCTGACAAGGCCAGTAGTGTACGTTCATTGTCCTTCCTCAGAGGTACAAAAACTTTCCAGGTCTGTGTCACAGCTTAGTTTGTAGAGATCTCGATCATCTGTCTCTTCCACAAGGTATTACACTTGTCCATTATATCAATGACACTAACTCCAGTCTTTTTCAAAAATTTCCAAGATATTATAAGAATGGGAACACTCCCAATTACATTCTATGAAGCCAGTATAACCCTGATACCAAAAACAGACAAACACACCAAGGAAAGAAAACCATAGAACAATCTTCCAGATGAACACAGATGCAACATTCCTTAACATTTTTTTTTAGCAAATCACATTTAAAAATACATTAAGAAGGTAATACACCAGGATCCTGTGGATTTTATCCCAGGGATGCATGATTGGTTTAACAAATGCAAATCACTAAATGCAATACACAACATAAATACAATAAATACATTTAAGAACAGGAATCACATGAGCATCTCAATACATGTGGAATAATATCTTTGATAAAATTCTGCATTCCTTCATGTTAAAAATATTGGATAAAATAGGGATAAAAAGAACTTATCTCAACATTATAAAGGGTATATATGAATAACTCAAAGCCAATTTCATACTAAATGGAGAAAAACTGAAAACATTTTTGTAAAATCAGGAACAAAACATGGATATCTACTCTCACCACAGTCAAGAGAAAAAAATTAAATGGATACTGATAGGAAAAGAGCTAGTCACACTATCTCTATTTGGTGATAACATGATTCTATATAAGACTCCACAAAATCCACCAGAAGACTTCTAGAGATGATAAATAACTTTAGCAAAATACTAAGATAAAATATCAAAATTGATAGCCTTCCTGTACTCCAATAATAAATCTGCTGAGAAAGAAATCAATAAAACTATCCTATTCATAACAACCTCAATTTTTTTTAATTGACAATCTAACCAAGAAGGTGAAATTCTTTACAATGAAAACTATAGAACACTGAAGAAAGAAATTGAAAAAATGAATTGAAGAAACTTAAAAAATGGAAAGACCTCCCAGTTCTTGGACAAGAAGACTTAACATTGACAAAATTGTCACAGTACCCAGAGAACTGTGCATATTTAGTGTGATTCCCATCAAAATGCCAATGATGTCTTTACAGAACTAGGAAAAACAGTCCTAAAATTCATTTGAAAGAATAAGAGACCCAGAATAGCCAAAGCAATCCCGAGGAAGAAGAGCAAAGCTGGAGGCATCACAATAACATACCTCAAATCATACTACATATAAATATGTCAAAATATACTCCACTGTCATGTATAACTAGAAAGGACAGATCTAAAAAAATGTGTATCAACTACTTAGGACTAAATTTAACCTAAGAGGTGAACAATCTGAACACTTAAAACTACAAAATATTGATGAATAAAATTAAGGAAGAAAAAATAAATGGACTCAGGCCTCTGGACCAGGTGAAATTAGCTGGGGTAGGCACTGAGGGCAATGGGCTATTCAGGCTGGAGGTGCAGCTCCCCTGGTCTGTCTGGGACCATTGAGCCAGGCAGAGAAAAGATGTGGAAAGAGCAAAAGACACAGTGGATGAGATCAGATCCCAGAAGAAATGAAACCTAGTAGATTGGATTTTCCTGCATTCATACCCACTGTGAGGACTCCCAGTGTAAGGGGAGTCTCTGAGCAATTGTGAGAAGCGAGAAATGTCCCCTGAAGGTTTGTGACTCAAGGTGTGGGTCATATTCAACATGAGTAAATTAAATAAAAAGCAAAGGAGACTAAAATGATATTGACTAGCCATAAACTGCAGGTCAGTTGGTGGAACTCTTGTAGCTACAGTTGAGAGAAATAAGTGTACTCACATACTGCTGACAAGAACAAAAGTTAGTCCACTATCATATGCACAAACTTGTCCATCAAATATTGGTGTAATGCATCCCAAGAACAACACAGAATGTTTTGAAAAGAAATTTACAAAATGACAGAAAAAAAAAATATATTCTTATAAAGGCAACAGGAGGACAAAATGCCAAACTTCTTGCAGGTGACAAGGAGATAGATAAGAATTTATTTGTGCAAATGACAAACGTTCATATTTTTTAGTAACTGTTGGAGATAAAAACATTTACCAGAATGTACAATTTTCATTAAACCATTTTGAATTCATTAACCTCAGCTTTTTGTCCTGACCATAATTATGTTCTCCTTTTCAATAATTTTTCACATTTCATATTAAAGGCATATTGTGTGTGATGATGATGTTTGTCCAGTGGCAAAATGATTACAGTAGGATTACAGAGCTTTGGAAGCATATTATGAAGTTTATGATGTAATAAAATGTCCCTCAGCATTCCTCATTGATTGATCAATAGCACTAAGTGATCATTGTTAATAGGGGGGAAAAGTAATTTAGAAAGTAATTAATTCTCATATCTTATAATCCAAGCAATCTTTTACATTTTTTAAATGCAATCAATTTATGATATTTAAATTTCCTTATTTTAAGCAATAAAAAGAGAAGAACCAAAGGGGAAACCCCAGCTTCCCCACTTACAGAGAGAAGTACTTGCAGCAGTCTTTCTTCATATTACTGGCATTAAAAATATGCTAATCTCTCCTCATACTCCTTTTCATGACCCTCCTGCTAACGGAGATTTGTTTTACTTATGAACCATCTTATGGTTTTTCTGGGGGAATTTTCAATAAACCTTTTCACCCTTAAAGGAGAATGTAGTTCTGAACACTCTAAAATTATTGAAATCAAACTTCAGAACATAAAGCTTATTCCTTAATTTAAAAAGTAGGTTCATAAAGTAATCATATTTTGTAGATCTACAGGATGTGAGGCTGTATGAAGGCTAGGATATGATTCATATATGTATTTTACCATCACCATAATCTGAAGTTTCCTATGGGAATGATCCATGAAAAAAGTAAGTCAAATTTAGAGAATAATTTTTCAAGAGATAATTAAACAACAGAAGCAAAGAAAGACATCAAATAAGTTATATAATTCAAACTACTTTACTAGAGAATTTGATAAGTTCTTTTGGAGAAACTAAAATATTATCTTGTTTAGTAGGAAAAAAATAGAAACAAAAAATGTCTCTATAATTCTAGGTGAGCTTCCATATCCTGAAAACATATGTATTTTTCCATCTTTTATTTGACACAAATGTCTAGGGATGGTCAGAAAGTAGCCCCATACAGGGCCTGAAAGTCAGTATAGAAGGGTGAAAAGCTGCAAGATTTTTAATATGGATTTGTCTCTTCACCCATCACCTTCTGAATTTGTTATATGGATTTACATGCTTACATATTATATTATTGTATTTTTTCTGTCATGGTAATCAAAATACTTAAAAATATTAATATTTTTCTTCTTTCCAAAACTTCACCATCTGAAATAGCGGTGGCCATATTTGTGTCATAAACAATGATTTTTGAGTGATTACAGCTGTACAGAGACTTTACCTTGCGAGTGCACAGGTCCCTGGGCTTGCATGGCCTTCAACCAACATACACTGTGTGTGCTATAGCAGTGTGTAAGGGGCTGAGTCTGCTTGGGAGCTATTCCTTTGTAAATTAGTAGCATAAAGGAAGTCAGTCCAGGGGAATGGTCAGTCAGTAAAGCCACCAGGCTTTAACTATTGTGCAGTAAGTAATGCACTTGCTCCTAAAAGGGTATAAAGTTTAAGATACAAAGTCCCAAATCAAAAAATTTACACCAGTGATTTGGCTGATGAATACCTACTGACTTAGTGAAAGGTAGTACAACAAGTTGATTTCTAACACTACACAACAGTGGAAAAAAATTGAGACTGGAAAGCAGTTTCCAGAGAAATTGTTGCATTTGACTGTTCTTTAAAGCCCAGTACATAGTAATGGGTGAATTTATTTTCTTTTTTTCAATTATTTAATTAACTGATTGATTTTTATTTTACTTATTTTTTTAAATTTTTTATTGTTGGTTGTTCAAAACATTACATAGTTCTTGATATATCATATTTCACACTTTGATTCAAGTGGCTTATGAACTCCCATTTAATGGGTGAATTTAAATCATTGTCACAATAGAAAAGGGGCTCTGTCAACAATTTCTAGGGTAGGTTGTGAACAAGAAAGTCCCTCAGAAGTGAGATTCAGGTTTGTGACAGGGATGGATGGGGGATGCACAAAGACCCAGATTGCAGGTAGAGGGAGTAGAACACCTTGAACATCACCCACACTGTGAAATTAACAGCAGCCTGCCTGCGTCGAGCCACCCTCCCCTGACCATGGGAGACACACACATTTCCAGAGGAGCTGAGGAAGGCTAAGCAGTAGTTCATGTTTCTAAGTGTGAGTGTGGTTAACCTGTCAAGTTGCTGTGGAGAATCCAGATTTGCAGAGGGCAGAGGAAATGACAATGTAGGTGACTTGAGAATGAACTGGTTTGAGCTACTGCAGAAGTGCTATAACTATGAGCAAAGCCTTCCTTTTAAGATATACAGTATCTTTTTGTATACTTGTGATGCCATTGAGAAGAAAGGAATAAAATGATGTGTCAAGAAGAGGAAAGCAAATTATTGTATAGACAAAGGAATCTTCAACTTTGTGCTGCTGAACACAGAGTAAAATCATATTATGGTAAAAAGAAGTTTAGGAGTACATCACCTGGACTGGAAACTTATGCCAATTTTTGGAGAGGAAAAGAGAGTCCCAGTGGCAGCTGGAACAAGTTCCTGGCAGAGGTCAAGTGGCCAGGAGGCAGCAACATCCATGTGGGGGTGAGCAAAAGGGAGAGTGGGGAACTGAAGGAGAGTCCAGATGCTGTCAGGTCACCGCATTTTTTACCACGCAGGACCTGCAGGCCTGAAATGGAATAGGTTGTTTATTAGAGACTCTGTCCTTGCGAGTGAATTTTTATCATGTTCATGGTGATAAGTACTCCAAGGTTATATACATATTAAAAAATAAAAATAATTATAATCTGAATTAGGAATTATAATTTGAATTACTAATTGTGGATTAAATGAGAAAATAATGTTTAAATTTTATCATGGAAGTGTGTGAAGGTAAGAAATACACAGACAATTAAGGAATGCACTATCCCCCAGGTGGGCATGTTGGAGAGGAGGTGGGCAACCCTGGAAGTGCTCCACATGGGAGTCTTAGGAGGTCAGATGAGGCTTGATGGGGGAGCTGAGGACAAGCCCTGCAGATCACACCCAGACCCTGGGCTGCAGACTTCCACACCTGCAATGGGAGGTGCACTCTGCTTAGAAATGATTATACCAGAAAATATATGTTTATATCAGAAAAAGAATAGTGACCTTTTATCTTCTGGGAAACCTACTGCTAAATAGAAGAAAATAATGTGCACATGAATATGTAAAGGAGTAGTACTGATCACGCTTTGCTTTCTCTCTCATATCTTTCTATCCTTTTTAACAACCAGAATTTCCAGCAAATAGCTAATTTCACTATTGTAACTGAATTTTTTTCCTCCCAGGCTTTCTTGATGCCTAGAATCTGAGATTTTTTTTCTATTTCAAGTCTCACTGATCTACCTGGGTACTTTGTTAGGGAATCTGCTCATTGTCACTGTCACCACTGTTGACCAGAACCAGCACACACCCATGTACTTCTTCCCCTGGATACTGTTCATATTGGACATGTGCTACATTTCCATCACTGTCCCCAATGTCTACATCAACTATCTCATTGGCAAGTAGACCATTTCAGTCACTGGCTGTGCAATCCAGACTTTCTTGGTCATTTTGTGCATGTTTGAACTTCAGTCACCATCATGGCCTGAGACCACTATGTGGCCATCTTCCAGCTCCTCCAGTAACCCCTCATAATGAACCCCCAGTTTTGTGTCCACATGACCCTGGCTACTCTGCTCAGTGGTCTGCTGTATGCAGGTATACACACTGGGAACACATTCCAGCTGTCCTTCTGCCAGTCAAACATGGTCCATCAGTTCTTCTGTGATGTCCCTTCTCTGCTGAGGCTCTTTTGCTCTGACACTGCCAGCAACATGGTCCTTATTCTTATCTCTATTATAATCATTGGTGGTGGCTGCTTTGCTATAATAATCATGTCACAGATTCACATATTTTCTGCTATGCTGAAATTTCCCACCAGAGCCCCAGGGAAATTCTTCTCCACCTGCACCCCTCACATCCTCTTGGTGTTCCTCTTCCTCTGTTCCAGCACAGGTGTGTACCTGAGCTCAGCAATTTCGGACATCCTCCAGGGCATGGTTATGTCTGCCTTTTACGCCATGGTTCCTCCATTCTTGAATCCTCTCATCTGGAGTCTCAGGAACAATTAGGTAAAGGACACTGTGAGGACACTAATGCAAAGAGAGTTGTTTTAGGGAAATGACAAAGATGCATTTCAGCATTATCCTAATTTTACTGTTCGTGGTTCTTAGATAAAGCTCTTCACATCTACGTTTTTTCTATTAGGCACCAAGACTCCCTAGGTCCTTGATCCATTTTGAGGTGAGTTTTATGCAGGGTGAGAGATAGGGGTTTAGATTCCTTTTGCTGCACATGGATTTCAGTTGTCCCAGCACTGTGGGTTGAAGAAGTTATCTTTTCTCTGAAGTATTTTTTTTGCACCATTGTTTAGTATGTCATAACTGTATTTATGGGGGTTGGTCTCTGTTGCTGTCTATTCTGTACCATTGGTCTACATGTCTATTTTGTTACTATAGTTGTGGTATACTATAAGGTCTGGTATTGTGATGTCTCCTGCTTCACTCTTCTTTCTAAGAATTGCTTTGGCTATTCTGTGTCTTTTATTTTTCCAAATAAATTTTGTGATTTCTTTTTCTAGTTCTATTAAGAATATCATTGGGATTTTAATTGGAATTGCATTAAATCTGTATAATACTTTTGTACAGTATGGCCATTTGACAACATTTATTCAATCATTATATGACTCAGCTTTACAATTCCTTTGTATTTACCCAAAAAGAACTAAAATCAGTACACTACATTGATACAGCCATATCATAGCTTATGGAAGCACAATTCACAATAGCCAGTTATGAAACTAGCCAGATGGTGGTTGACAGATGAATGAATGAAAAAAAAAAAATGTGATATATGTACACAGTAAAGTTTTACTCATTCAAAAGGAATATTTACATTGTGGCATATTTTGGTTGATGGATGGAAGAAGAAAACATCATTCTAAGTGAAATAAGACAGACTCAGAAAGTCAAGGGTCAAGAGATTTCTCTCAGATGCAGAATCTAGAGGAAAGTAAGTGGAAAAACGGGGTTGGATATGACATAGAGAAGGTCAGTGGAATAGAAGAAGGAGATCCAGAGAAAGGAAGAAGGAATGGGAAAAGGGTCAAGAGTGTGTGTAAATGTGCCACAGTGGGTTCCCCCTCTATATGCATCTATAAAACTCCAATTGAAAATAAATAAAAAAACAAGGATAAGATAGATCAGTAGAATAGACCAAGGGAATCAGGAAAATGAGGCGGGTAGAGAGGAGATCCAGGGACTGTAATAGAGTAAATTATTTTCCATGTGTGTGTGATTATGTAGTGAGTCTTTATGTACAACTAAAAAGCATTAATAAAAGCAAAATAAATAAAAAGGATTCCATAAATAGATTATGAGATAAGCAGTTTCTACTATTGGAAATGTAGCACATCAGGTAAATGCTGGGGACAAGGGGAGAGATGACCCCTCAAAGCTGCAGAAGAGACTTCTATAAGCAACATCTATCCAGTGAACTTGGCATTGGGGGTTCTGAGCTGGATCTCACAATGCCAGGATGTGGACTTCTGGTAGGGAACTGTGCCTGGCCAGTGCAGGTATCCCTGAAGAGTTCAATGAGGCTGGTTCTCAATATGACCTGAGATAAAGCAGAAGAACACAGTGACTGGTATTAACTGCTGTTATCACACACAGGAGAAACTGTAAAAAAAATAATGTATAATATGTCCAATTCTCAGGAATTACTGAGGAATAATTACAGAGGATTGATATGTATTGAACTACAGAAGAGAATGAGATAGAGAAGAATTTTTTTTTTTATTTTGACGATTTTGCCAACAATGGCTTTTCTGTTCACCATAATGTACTATTAAAAAATCAATTAAGCAGCTTAGGGTTGTGGCTCAGTTGGTTGAGTGTTTGCCTTACATGTGTGAGGCACTGGGTTCAATCCTCAGCACCACATAAAAAAAAATAAATAAAATAAAGGTATTGTGTCTGTCCACAACCAAAAAAAATTTAAAAATCAATAAGAAAATGCATTATTTTTATAATAACATCAAACTATGTACATGCTTCAAAAGACTGGGATTCTCATTATAATAAGATGTACTTCATGTTTGTATAAATCTGTCAAAATATACCCTATTCTCATGTATAAGTAAAAAGAACAATTTTTAAAAAATGTGTCCAAACTACTTAGAACTAAATGTAGCCTAAGAATTGAACAATCTGTGCACTTAAAACTACAAAATTTTGATGAGTGAAATTAAGACAGAAAAAAATAAATAGACTCAGCCCTCTGGTCCTCAGTGCACACAGCTGAACCAGGCACTGAGGGCAAAGGGCCACCCAGGCTGGAGTTACAGCTCCCCTGGTCTGTTTGGGTACACTGAGCCAGGCAGAGAAGAGATGTGGAAAGAGCAAAAGACACAGTGGAAGAGATCAGAGCACAGAAGACATGTTACACAGTAGATTGGATTTTCCTACCTTCATACCCACTGTAACAGGAGACTCTGAACCACTGTGAGGAGAAAGGAATGTCCCCTCAAGTGTGTGATTGAAAGTGTGGGTTGTGTTAAAAGTGGATAAATCAAATTTTAAAAAATAGAGCAAAATGATATTGACTAGCCATAACCTTCAGGTCAGTTGGTGGAACTCCTGTAGCTACAGTTGAGAGAAATCAGTGTACTCACATACTGCTGACCAGTACAACAGTTAGTCCAACATCATATGCACAAAGTTGTCCCTCAAATATTGGCCTAAGTGCATCCCAAGATCAACCCACAGAGGTGCTACCTGAACTGTGTACTTTCCATGTATTATGTGTGAAAATGTCTGACAATTTATATGTGGTCATAGTCTGTTGGTTGATTATTCTTTCACACTTCTGAAGTTGGGAAAAATGTTATATATGGACTTTGTCCTGATGATCAAACTTCCTTTTTAAAAATCAAGAATAAACTAACTTTAAATGAGAGATATTAGAAGCCACTGGAAAACACCCTTTTACTAAGTCTATTAATGAAAATAGAATCATACAAAGCAAAACCTCTTTCATTCATGAAGCACTAGTAAGGCAGAAGGTGTTGCACTAAATGCCTGCATCAATGAAGCAGAAAGAGTAAGTACAGACCCTACCATGACAATAGAAAACAGACAAATCACACCTAAAAAAAAAACAGTTGGAAAAGAAATTATAAACATTGGAACAGAAATAAGAAATCAACACTAAATACCAATACAAAATATAAAGGATACAAAAGCTTGTTTGTGAAAATAGAAACAAAAGTAGCAAACCTTTAGTTATACTAACAATTAAAATGCCCCAAATGTATAAAATATCAGAAAATAAAAAGGAGACCTTTTCACTAATGCTACAGAAATGCAATGGCCTACTAGCAACTCTTATCAACAAACACCTACCAACATACTAGAAAATCTACAAGATCTGAATTATGAGAAAATATAAGACCTGGACATTAATATGACTAATAAATTTAAATCAGGAATACCAGTTTGCAGTAAAGAAAACTCCAGAAGCTCATGGATTCACTATTGTTCTATCAAACATTCAAAGAGAACTGACACCAGGGGTTCTGAAACCACGGGAACTGAAATGAACTTGAACTCCTCAAGTCACGTACCACAAAACCATCATTTTCCTAGACCCAGGCAATTACACAACAATACCACAAAAAAAGAGGATTACATACCCATATCCTTGATGAAGACATAGGAAGGCATTCTCAGCAAAACCTAGAACACCAAATCCAATAGCACATCAAAAAGATACCACATGGTGTACATTTGGAATCTATCTAGAGGGACAACAAAGCCCACCAGACAGTGACTGACAAATCTTACACCACATTAACAGAACAAAGAATGAAATGGCTATTGCTATATATATGGGCTTTTTAAAGTGCTCTTATACATATGTAATGGAACTTTATTCGTCCACTAAAAGAATGAAATAGTGATAAATGCTATAATGTGAGCCAATTGTGAAAACATCAGGCTGAGTGAAGCCATTAAAAAAGCACATAATGAATTACCTACTCACAAAAAAATCTCCAAGACATAAATTAAAATTTGGTGATTATACGTAGTGGCTTCAATTGACAGTAAGTAAAGTTGAGAAGGAAAAATGGGTCGGTGTCTCATTAACACTGAAACAAGTATTTGGGAATAAGATGTAGTTGGATGTTGTACAATTGCATATTGTAGTACATAACACTGAATTGATAATTACAAATTGTTACAAAGGGTAAATTCATGACATGTGCCTTTCATCTCCAAGATAAGAAACTTTGCAGCTAAAATGCAGACAGTGTGAGATGTTTCCCACTTACAGGTTGGGGAGTGAGTGAGAGTTGCCCACCACCCTCACTGTTAACTGATCCCCATAAACACCCTAACTCACACTGAGATAAAGGAGGGCAGAGATGAAAACACACAGTGAGCACCATTAGTCTCTCCTCAGTGTTACTCGATTCTCAATAATGACTTAGGGTGATGCCCAGCAGAGGAGTTCCACTGTGTCATCCACTGTCTACATTGGCACATGCCCAGGTCCTTTCTCCTGGGCTCTGGAGGTGCTGCTGCCTGGTGATGTGCTCAGGCCTCCTCCTGTCTCTGCTGAGCTCTGGGCTCCCTGGGGTCCTGATCCCACTGGCCAGGCACCAGGTTCACATAAGGAAGAGATGACTCAGGTTCCCACATTCCACATAGCACTGTGCTGACTTCAGAGATCCACCCTGGCTGCAAACACAGTTAATTGGAGAAGCCAAGGAGAGACTCAGTTCTGTTCAGGAGTGAGTACTTGGCATTTAGAGTCCAAAGGCATCTGAGCCTCATCTTTATTCTGCTCAGCAAACTGCAATCTCATCCAGATTGTCAGCTAGACCAGGAAGTTAATTCTGCAAAGAATAACTGGCACACAGAAGTCTTGTAAACACTGTAGTTTTTGCGATGATTTCTATTCTTCACTAGTAATGTACCTGGAGTGTGGTGGACATCTGCACAGTGTTTGCAAGTACCGCTTGTGATAGTTCTTCATGCTGCCTCTTATGGGTTTAAAATCCTACTTTTCATTTAGCTTTTACTTAACACAAATACAAATGCACAAATTTATCTGCAAAGATTAGAGGGATAACAAAGAAATATATTCAGATTAAGGCAACAGGGACTAAATGCCAAATATCTTGCAGGTGACAGGGAGGTAGATATGAATTAATTTATGCAAATTACACACTTACATATTTTTCAATAGCTGTGGAAAATAAAAACATCTCATATTCTATACAATTTTCATTGAAGCATTTTGAATTTATCAACCTCACCTTTGTGCGCTGATAACAAATATATTCTCTTTTTCGATAATTTTTCACATTTTATATTAAAGGTTTATTAGATGTGAGTATGAGGATGTGTGCCTATTGGTAGAATTAAAGGAAAATAAAAGAGACTTGTGTGGCTTTCAGAAGAACCTTATGAAGGTCAAGAAGTAATAAAGTACCCCTCAGCATTCCTCTGTGGCTGATCAACAGCACTAAGCCATAATTGTTAATAAGGAAAAATGTAATTTAGGAAATAATGAATACCTGTATCTTAAAACCCTAGAAATCTTTACATTTTTACATGCGATCTGTGTGTCATACCTTTCCTCATGTTAAGCACTGTCAAGAGAAGTAACAAAAGGGAAAGCTCCCAGCTGTCCCCACTTTAGGAGGAAAGCACTTGGAGTCAACCCTCTTATACTTGAGCGTTAAACACATGCTAACTTCTCCTACTTTTGTTCCTGAGGCTCATGTTACCAGAGATTTGCTTTATGACCCATTCTTTGGACTTTTCTGAGGGAATTTTTCAATGATAACTTTTACCCTTTAAAGTAGAATGTAGTTCTGAACACTCTAAAATTGTTAAGGTCAAGCTACAGAAACTAAACCTTAATTCTTATATTTATTATATATTCTAGGTTCACAAAGTAACCATATTTTGTACATCTGCAGGAATACTCTGAGTGCCCATGAACATTTGGTGGTGATGCATATATTTATTGTATCACATCCATAATCTGAATTTTCCTAGGAGACTCATCCCGGAAAACAGTAAGTCAAATTTAGAGAAGAATTTTTCCAGTTGGAGTTGAATCACATAAGCAAAGAAGAGCATCAATTAAGCTCATACAATTCAAAATGGAGAATTTACTAAGTTCCTTTGGAGAAACAAAAACAGTACATGTTTTAGTAGCAAAAACTAGAAACAAAGAAAATGTCTCTATAGTTCTGTGCTAGCTTCCAGATCCCAAATAAATATTGAATTGTCTGTTTTATATTTGGCACAAATGTCTAGGGGTGGTTGGCAAGGACCTCTGGAGTGCTCAGAAGTCAGTATAGAAGGGTGAAAACCTGCAAGGTTTTCAATATGGATTTGTCTCATCACCCAACATCTTCTGAACTAGTCAAATTTATTTACTTTCTTACACTTTGTATCATTGTATTACTTCTCTCATGATAATGAAATTATTTAAAAATACCAATACCTTTCTTCTTTCCAAAACTTCAGCATCTAAAACACCTGTAGCCATATTTTTATCATTGGTAAACACCGGTTGACAAATTACTGCTTTAAAGAGAGCTGACTTTGCAAGTGCACAGGGCCCTGGGCTTGCATGACCTCACAGCATCCTGCACTGCATGTGCTACATCAGTGTCGAGGGGGCAGAGCCTGCTTGGAAGCTCATTATCTATGAATAAGTAGAGTACAGAAAGCCAGTGAAGGTGAGTAGTCAGTCAACAAAGTCACCAGGAATTAGTTCACTAACCACTGGGCAGGAAGTCATGCACTTGCTACTAAAAGGAGAAAAATGTGAATGATACAATGTTCAAAGTCAAGGAATTTGTACTAGTGTTTTGAGTGATGAATACATACTTATTTAGTGAAGGGTAGTATGATGCACTGTTTCTAACATTACATAAAAGTGGGAAAAATTTAAATTGTACAGAGTTCCCAGAGAAAAATTATCATTTGAGTCTCCTTTCTAGCCGAATACATAGTAATGGAGAAAATCAAATCAGCATGTCAAGTAGAAAAGAGGCTGAGTCCCAAAGTCCAAGGAGCATGCTGTGAACAAGGATGTCACTCAGGTGTGAGCTTCAGGTTTGTGTCAGGGAGGAATCAGGCAGGGGAGAAACAGATTGCAGGTAGACTGAGTGGGACCACTGGAAATTCACCCCCACTGTGAAATTAACACCAACCTACCTGTGTCTGGACACCCACCCTTTAACCTTGGGGACACATTTATTACCAGTGGAGCCCAAGCAGGCTCAACAGGAAGATGGCTTTTCTAAGGGTGAGTGTAGTTAAACTAGCAAGGTGCTAAGGAGAACCCAGGTTTTCAGAGATTAAAGGAAATGACAATGTAGGAGACTCAATATTGAACTGTTGGAGCTACTGAAGAAGTGTTTTAACTACGAGCAAAACCTTCCTTTAGGAAATATAGTCAGTATAATTGTGTATACTTATGATGTCTTTGAGAAGAAAAGAATATAATGGAAGGTGTTAAGAAAAAGTAAGCAAACCATTATATAGGAAAAGAAATCTTCAACTTCATGGTGCTGAACACAGAGTAAAAACATATTAAGGTAAAAAATGGAAGTTTAGGAGAATGTAGGCTGGGCTGGAACCAGGAGACTTTAAAGACATCACACTGATGTGTTGGCAAAGAAAAGAGAGCCCCAGTGGGAGCTGGGACAGGTCCCTGTCTAAAGGCATGAGGCTGTGAGACAGCCCTGTCCATGTCTTGGGGAAGCAGCAGGGAGAGTGGGGAACAGCAGGAGAGTACAAGGTCAGTCAGGTCACCCCGGTTTTCCACAAAATGGTCCAGTGAGCCTGAGGGGAAAGTTTGAATTCTTGAGATGGTTTTCCATGAGTAAAAGTTTTTCATGTTCCTGGTGTTAAGTACTTCAAGGTTATGGTCATGTTCTAATGTAGAAACATTAAAAAATAATTATAATTTGAATAGTTATTCATGATTTGAATTGTTTAAAGCTGATAAAATGTCAAAATAATGTTAGAAATGTGTTTATGGAAGAGAATGAAAGCAACTAATTTATTAAAGACAACATTAGATCACACATGGTCACACAGGTGGCCATGCAGGAGAGGAGGTGGGCAACCCACGAAGTGCTCTGCATGGAGTCTCAGGAGGTCAGGGGAGGCCTGATGGGGAGCTGAGGACAGCCTTGCAGGTCACACCCAGACCCTGGGCTGCAGACCTCCACACCTGCACATGGAGGTGCACTCTGCTCAGAAATGAGTAAACATATCAGAAAAACAAGAGTGACCTTCCTCTCCAGGAAAAGCTACTGCAAAATACAAGAAAACACTCTGGACATGAATATTATTGTATTATTCATTATAATTGTATTATTCATGCTTTTCCATTCCTCCCTCTTCTCTCTTTATCTTCTCAGACAACCATAATTTCCAGTAAATGGCCAATGCTACCATGGTAACTGAATTTCTCCTCCTGGGCTCTCCTGATGGCTGGGATCTGAGTTTCCTCTATTTCACAGTATTCCCAATGACCTAACTGGGTACCTTGTTAGGGAACCTTCTCATCATCACTGTCACCACTGCTGACCAGAACCTGCACACACCCATGTACTTCTTCCTCAGGAACCTGTCCATCTTGGACATGTGCTACATTTCCATCACTGTCCCCAATGCCTGTGTCAACTCTCTCACTGGCAACTGGGCCATTTCAGTGACTGGCTGTGCAACCCAGATCTTCTTGGTCATTTTCTGCGCATGTGTTGAATATCTGTTTCTCACCATCATGGCCTGGGACCGCTATGTGGCCATCTGCCAGCCACTCCAGTACCCCCTCATCATGGACGCCCAGTTTTGTGTCCGCATGACTCTAGCTTCCCTACTCAGTGGTGTGCTGTATGCAGGTGTGCACACTGGGAACACATTCCAGCTGTCCTTCTGCCAGTCAAACATGGTCCACCAGTTCTTCTGTGATGTCCCCTCTCTGATGAGGCTCTCTTGCTCTGACACCACCAGCAACATGGTCCTCCTTCTTGTCTCTGCTGTGGTTGTTTGTGGTGGTTGCTTCCTTTTTATTGCTATGTCATATATTCGCATATTTTCTGCTGTGCTGAAATTTCCCATCAGAGCCCCAGGGAAGGCCTTCTCCACCTGCATCCCTCACATCCTCGTGTTTTCCATGTTCCTCAGTTCTGGCACAGCTGTGTACCTGAGGTCCTCAGCAGCCTCTGACACCCTCCAGGACCTGGTTCTTTCTGCCTTTTACACCATGGTTCCTCCCTTCCTGAATCCTCTCATCTACAGTCTCAGGAACAAGCAGGTAAAGGACGCTGTGAGGAGAGTAATGGTTAGACAGTTGTTCTCAGGGAAACGATAAAGCTGTCTTTCAGCATCATTCTAATTTCTCTGAGTGAAGTTCAAGATTAGGTCAAATGTTCTTCATATCTGGGTGACACAAGTTAAACTGCCTACTCTAATGTCACTTTATTTGAATATGAGATTTTTTTATTAATTGATTTTTCATTTACCTATTATTCCATGAATCCTTTATAAAATGTGTAATTTAATCAATTTGTCTTTTAATGAGTAAATATAATTTAATATATTTGTTGAAACCATTTGTGGAAAAATGCATTAAAGATTCACCAAATACATTGCAGTACCTGTATCAAGTACTGTCTCAGAGGAAATCTTTACCAATCAAATATGAAGAAAACTTACACTCACATAATATGCTCTTATTCAGAGAAACATCAAGCAAATTACTAAGCACTATGGTACATAACTGTATCAATTTAACTACTTTGAATATATGCAATAATTAAATCCTAAAGAAGTTATAACCAATCTATTTTGAACATGAGAACAGTAATTCCTTGTCCATGAATACACAGAGGGCCATGTTTCCCAACAGACATATCCATCCACAAGGAAGAGCACCCAGTGCTTCCTTGGCAGTGGAAGCTGCCAGTCTTTTATTATGTCCATGAGTCACTAGTGTGGGGGACAAAACCTGGAGCATGAGTTGCAGGTCAGCTCTGATGTTTTACCTCCTACACATGTTACTTCTGTGACATCTATGCTAATATGTCATGCCTCAAAATTATGACATGGTGGACCCTAATATTTTTGCCTAAATTTCTGACTTGGGTCAACTCTTAAATTTCCCCCAGTTTACTGTACTTCTTAAAGTACATCTGTCTATATTTGTTCGCTAAAACTTTATGGCAGTGTATGTGCTCTCTGATTATTATTATTATTATTATTATTATTATTATTATTATTATTATTTTATCATCATCATCATCACAATCATTTTCATTCTTCTTCTTTTTTTAACCAAGGATTGAACTTAAGGTCTCATTCTCAGTCCTTTTTTTGTGTTTTTCTTAGAATGGCGACTTGCTAAGTGGCTTCAGGCCTTGCTCCATTGCTAATGTTGTCTTGGAACCTCTGATCCTCCTGCCTTAGCCTCCTGAGGCATTGTGATCGCAGGCTTGCACCACCACACCTGTCTTGTGGCACTCTTTCATCACCTCCCAAAAGTTATTTCTCCCCAAGTATTCTAATGCCCTCACTGGCATATACTTTGATAATTATCAATAATAACTGACATATGCTGAAGGACAAGTTTATCTAGGTTTACTTATATAAAACAATGAGAAAAAATATTTATATAATATCACATTCAAGATTTTAAATTACAAATTCAGAAAAACAATTTGTTCAACATTACAATAATATGAAAATATGAAGAAAAACATAAATGTACTTATTACCTAAGAAAATACAAAATAATAAACATATATGATTAATTGATGAATACACTTATTAAAGCTTTTAGGCAAGGGAATTCTTGTGGTAGGAGCAAAAGAGCACCCCAGCACTGACCACTACAGGAAACCTTAAATTGCTTAACAGAATCCAACCATCCCCTCACTGTGTCCCATGGCTTCTGATTCTCACAGCTTCAATGTTCCCTGCTAGAACAGAAAGACCTTCAAAGAACCCCAGATAAGTTCTGTAAATTCTAACTTTATTTGCATTTCCTCTACAACTGTAGCTTTTTGAATGCTAGTGAGTAGACATTTTACATGGATGAGAGGGCTAGTTAAATTAATTTTAAATTTAATGTAAAAAGTTGGAAAGAAATTAAATTATAAACAACAGCTCTATTTTTTGTATAGATGGTATTTTTTTATTTGTCCTAATTAATTAGTTTTACAGAAGGCATTTTGACACATTGTACATAATTGGAGCACAACTTCTCATCCTCTGGCTGTACATGAGGCAGAGTCATGTGTGGTGCAATCACACGTGTATATAGAATAATAATGTCCTCATTCCACTGTCTTCCCACCCCACACTCCCCTACCCTCACTCCCCTCTGTCCAATTTAAAGTTTGTCCATTCTTCCCTAGCCCTCCCACCATTACAGATCAGCATCTGTGTATCAGAGAAAACGTTGGGCCTTTGGTTTTAGGAATTGGCTTATTTCCATCAGCATGATATTCTGCAGCTTTGTCCAATTACCTGCAAATGCCATAATTTCATTCTTCTTTAATGCTGAGTCATATTCCATTTATTTATACCACATTTCCTTTATCAATTCTGTTGAAGGGCACCTAGGTTGGTTCCATAGTTTAGCTATTGTGAATTGAGCTGCCATAAATATTGATGTGGCTGTGTCACAATAGTTTGCTGACATTTTCTTTTGGATATAAACCAAAGACTGGGATAGCTGGGTCAAGTGGTGGTTTGTAGGAGTTATGTGTTTGAGATTGGGTCTCTGATAAACTTCATGACTGTGGCACTTTGGTGGCTAGAAAGTTTCTGTGCAAAGGTGCAGAATGCCTGTCTGCTAGAAAAATTGCATGTTAAAGACACGGGATGCCTGACCACTGTAGTAATGCTCTTCATAAGGGTTGCAATCTTGATCTTAGGCACATAGCTCCTGGGAATAGAAGAATTTGTTGGCTAGATAACTACCATGTTTCATCAAGCTCTGGTGCTCCTGGAGCTGCCCACCTAATAATAACTTCAGACAACGGACTTTCTTGAGAACTGCACAAAGCTCCTGACATCGCATATTGTAACTGTGAAATGAAACTGCAGAATAAGCAACTTTCCTGATACTCTAAACAATAATGTGGTTATGGTACTAATGACCTAATGTAACCTATTGTTATAAATAAATGTGGCCACTTGGAAAAGGAGCCACTCTGCCTCCTTCCCTGCTTCTTCACCTTGTTTCTATGTCTCCTTTCTTTGAGATTATTTACAGTGGTTCCATTCTAATTTTTCTGCGGAATCTCCATACTGTTTTCCAGAGTGTTTGCACCAATTTTCAGTCCCACCTGAAATGTATGAGTGCACCTTTTTACCCACCTTCTTGCCAATGTTTATTTGTATTCTTGATAATTTCCATTCTGATTGGATTGAGATAAAATCTTAGAGTAATTTTAATTTATATTTCTCTAATAGCTACAGTTGTTGAACATTTTTCATATATTTGTTGATCAATTGTATTTCTTCTTCTGTACAGTGTCTCTTCAGATAATTAGCCTATTTGTTGATTGGGTTATTTGGGGTTTTTTTCCTCTCATTTTTTTTGAGTTAAGTTTTTTGAGTTTTTTATATATCCTGGAGATTAGCGCTCTACCTGAGTTGCATGTGGTAAAGATTATCTCTCTCGTTCTATAGGATGTCTCTTCATGTTATACTTTGTTTCTTTTCTGAGAAAAAGCTTTTTAGTTTGACTCCATTCTAAAAGTCTGCCCAAATTTTTATTGTGTCAGCTTAGCACTGGACTTACTTAACAAGACTCATAAATCTCAAAAAAGAAAATCAAGAATCAAAAATTGGCATGGATTCAAACTAAGAAGCAAACACCTGTTGTATTGATAAAAGCTGTTGGATATTTAACACCTGTTTTAAGATATTTTGTATCATAAGATCTGGTAGCAAAAGATATGAAAAATGGAAACATTGGTTTAAGAACTTTGTGACATTTCAAATCTTTTGTCAAAAAACACAAAACTGTGCATGTGCATGAGAATGGTATAAAATTTCTACAGAATTTACAAAATCATTTTCTTTGTGGATTAGTCATGAACAAAGAAATAGGTTTTTTTATAGTAATATAAATTATGTGAAAGATATCTATTGAAAAGTGAGCTCTTCTGAAATATTAACTCTACCCTTTAAGGAAACAATATTTAAGAGTACTTGTTAGATCCTTTATTGTGATTATGTTTTTCAGTGCTTTTTAGAATCAAAACTTCAGAAGACAAAAGACTTAGAACAACACATAGTTAGAAATTTGATGAGAGTTTAGCAACCAACAAGAAGATGTAGTAAATTATTCTATAGTGTGTTTTATGGTAATATTCATGACTGAGACTATTATGCCAGAACATTCAGACTTTTCTAAGTTTTATAAAGACTTTAGAATTATTTAAATTAATACCAGAGATATATTGAATTGTAAAAAATAACAGTTGTTATATTAGTAGAGTTAAAAAACAAATTGGATCAGAGTTTTAAAGGGATTGTTTAACAAACTAGGGCCAAGGAAGGTGTAATTGTAATAGATACCAGCACCTAAAGAGATGCTAAGCATTTCACACAGAGACATCAGGAAAGTGTCTGAGAGCATCTAAGGAATTTTATTTTTCTTTTTGTGGTACTGGGGATTGAACTGAGGATCATTCAACCACCAAGGCATATCCCCAGCCCTATTTTGTATTTTAGTTAGAGACAGGGTCTCACTGAGTTTCTTAGTACTTTGCTGTTGCTGAGACTGGCTTTGAACTCGCAAATCACCTGCCTCAGCCTCAGGAGCTGTTGGGATGATATGCATGTGCCACAGTGCCTGGCTGTTTTTTGTATTTGTTCAGGTATTTTTGTCACAGCAATGCAAAGCTCACAGAAAGGTTCTAAATATAATCATAGAGAGTGTAGAGTGTTTACCAGAGAAGTCAAATACAGCAAAATATAAGATAATCAAAAATTCAGTCAAATTATACTAGAGAATGAAAAATATGTCCACAAATAGATATGTTGATTAAAATATTTCTGGCATATGCAAATAATGGTTTATCATTCATCTTTCAGAAATGAACAAATGATACATGCTACAAGTGGACTAATTTCAATGATGTTACGCTCACTTCAACCAGAATACACATTGTATACTGAGTGACTTATTTATATGCAATTTCACAAATATGTAAATTCAAAGATACAGAATACATTTAGTGTTCTCCAGTGACTGAAATCTGGGATAATATGGAAAATGTGTGTAATGGATTAGGTGGCCAATTTGAAGTAAAAAAGTATTTTGGAAAAACATGTAGCTGAAAATTGTACAATTATTCAGTGTGGTAACTCACACTGACTTGAGAACCATAAACTATTACAAAGGTTAATTTTAAATCATGTGGATTTCATCTTAATGATAAGAAACTTTTGCTGCTGAACTGGAGATAGTTTTAGATGTTTCCCTCTTAAAGGTTGGTGAATGAGTGAGAGCTGCCCACCACACTTAATGTTAACTAATCCATACAAACACCTACTGCTAACTCACACTGAGGTGAAGGAGGGCAGAGATGAAAACACACACAGTGAGAACCATCAGTCTCTCCTCAGTATCGTTAGTTTATCAATAACGACTAAAGTCAATGCCCAGCAGAGGAGTTCCCATGTGTCATCCACTGTCCATGCTGGCACATGGCCAGGTCCTCTCTCCTGGGCTCTGCAGATTCCACTGCCTGGTGGTGGGCTCAGGCCTCCTGCTGCCTCTGCAGGCTGAGCTCTGGGCTCCCTGGGACCCTACTCCCACTGGCTAGGTACTATGCTCACATAAAACAATGGTGACTGAGCTCCCCACAACCCATATGGCACTGGGTTGACTGGACAGATCCACCCTGGCTGCATACACAGTGGATGGGAGAAGCCAAGGGGAGATGTAGTACTGCACCTATCATGGAGAACAGGTGACACTCAGGAGTGAGTACTTGGCATTTAGAGTCCAAATGCATCTAAGATTCATAATTATTCTGCTCTGCAAATTGCAATTTCATCCAAAGAGTCAGCTATCCCAAGAAGAGTTTGGTGAATTCTGAGAAGAACACAGGCAGCACAGAGAGTCTTTATAACTGCATTATGTTGTTCGCTGTGATTGTGACTGCTGCAATAGGAACACAGGGACCTTGGGGACATCTGCATGGTGTATGGAAGTTAAGTGTGTGATAGTCCTTCATGTTGCTTCTATTGGTTTAAATTTTTTTCTTCAGATTACTTTAACTTTTACTTAGATAACACTCAAAGTAATTTGCACAGAAATTCCATAGAATACTAATAAATACATTCACATTTAGACAACAAGAATAAAATGCAAAACATGGTATAGGATATGTAGGTAGATAGGAATGGTATTGTAATAGCTGATACACATGCACATAAGTCAATTACTGTGGGAAATATATTTAATGAGGTAGGAAAGATTCATTGAAATATTTTGAATATTAATCTCCTTTCTTTGTTTTGTTCAAAAATACATGTTTCAATTATTCCATTGTTTTTTTTTTTTTTTTTTTTTTTTTTTTTTTTTTTTTTTTTTTTTTTGGTGTCAGGGATTAAACCCAGGGCTGCTCAATTATTGAGCAACATTCCACCCGTTTTGAATATTTATTCTGAAATAGGGTCTTGACAAGTTTCTGAGGCTAGCTTTGAACTTAAAATCTTTCTGTCTCAGCCTCTTAAGCTGCTGGGATTATAGGCATACACCACCATGCCCAAGTTTTCAATTATATCCTTAAGTTTTTATGCTAAATACATGTTGTGTATGACTAAGAGGATGCGTGTGTCCAGTGGTGTAAATATAAAAATAAAGTTGTGCAACACTTGGAAGCATATTTTTATTTTCAGAATATATGTGCCTCAGCATTTTAATGGCTTATCAAAGACACTAATCGATAATTCCTAATATGGAAAATATAATTAAAAATACTTTATTTTGTGTCTTCCAAACCAAATAATATTTGCAGTTTTGAAGTGATCTATTTATTATATAAATCATTATTTGAATCACTATCAAGAGAAATTAAAAAGAGAAAAATCTCAGCTTTTACCACTTACAGAGAAAGCACTTGGGTAGTCCCTCTTCATGTTCCTGGAGTTAAAACATGCTAGTTCTCCTCACACACATTGTGCTGACTCTCACTTCTACCAACCCTTTCTGTTATTTATACCTTCATCTTAGTGTCTTTATGAGAGAATTCTGCATAGGCATTTTTGCCCCTTAAATAAGAATGTAGTATTGAATCACACCAAAATATTAAGGTCAATATATGCAACCTAAGCCATACTTTTATTTTTAAAATCCAGGTTTAGAAAGTCATCCTATCTTTAGAATTTACTGAAATTATCTGAGGCCTTCTGTAAAAAATAGGTGGTGATTTGTACATGTATTTTATTGTATTTATACATGACTTTGGATTGGTGCTCCATAAATGGAAGTATTTGAAGACTAATACATGAAAAATGAAATTCAAATTCAGAAGAATTTATCAAACCATAGCTAAATCACACAAAGGAGGACATCAAGTAAGTTAATGTAACTCATCTGGTTTGTGGAGAATTTGCTACATCCTATTGAAGAAGGAAAGGCAGTATTTGGCTTAGTGTAGAAAATAATAATAAAGAAAGATAATGTCTCTGTAGTACTATGCACCTTCTAGATTTTAACCCATGTTTACATCCCATCTGTATGTGACAGGATGTCCTGGGGTGATCAACAGGAGCTCCTGTAGCTCCTGGAATCCAGGTTAAAGGGTAAAATGTCTGGCAGATTTCCTTATTAGTTAGTATCATCATATATCACATTCAGAATTATTCATATTAATTTGAATTTTTATATATGTAACATTTTTTCCTTCATAGTACTCAAATCATGCTTTTTTAAAAAAAAAAAAACAATCTTTTACTAAAACTCAGTATCTGTAGCAGATTTTCCCATAATATAAATCATTAGTAAATATTTGTCAAGACCTGATTTGAAACAATCTTTCTTTCAGCACAGAAGTGGGGTATGGTATTTCAAATGAACACACACTGTATTTCTTACAGAAGTGAAAAAGGACATCACTGATTTAGAAGGTACTCACTTGTAAATTAGTGGAATCAAGAAACTTAGATCATGTTAGCAGTTAGTCAATTGTGTTACATTGCATTTTTTATTAACTACTATGCATGAAGTCACTTACTTGCTACTAAGAGAATAAAAAGATGAATGATACAAGGTCCAAAATCAAAGAATTTCTATACCAGTGATTTGGGGTATTTGTACATATAGATTTCATAAAAGGTAAAATAACATGTTGACTTCTAACACTAACAGAAAAATATAAGAAAAATTAGAGGCTAAGAAAGGGTTTCAGAGAAAAATTGCATTTCAGCTTCTTTAAAGTGCAGTGTATACTAATGGGGAAAATTAAATAAAATATGTCTTTGTAGAAAAGGGGCTCTGTCAACAAGACCCAGGATATAGTGTGAACAAGGAGGTCACTGAAATGTGAGTTCAGGTTTGTGTCAGGGAGGAGTGGGGGATGGGGCTAGCAAAAGATTGCAGGTAGATTAAGTATCACCCCTTGAACTTCACCCACACTGTTAAATTAACAGTAATGTCCATGAGTCTGGCGACCCAACAATGTCCTTGGGGAACATTCACATTTTCAGAGGAGCCCAGGCAGGCTCATCAGGTAGATTTCTTTTCTAAGGGTGAATGTGTTTAACTTGGCAAGGTGCTAAGGCGGACCCAGGTTGCAGAGGGCTGAGGAGATAATGATTTTGGTGACAAAGGATTGAACCAGTCTGAGGTGCTGCAGGAGTGCTATAACAATGAGCAAAACATTCCTTTTAGGGTATGCAGTCAGTAACTTTTTGAACACTTATGATAACTTTAAGAAGAATGGTATATAAGGGGAGGTGTCAAAAAGAAAAGGAACAATGATTGTCTAGACAAAGGAATCTTCAACTTCATGGTGCTGAGCACTGAATATAAACATATTAAGGTAAAAAGTAGAAGTTTAGTAGAATGTTATTCTCTAAAGAACTTACACTGATCTGCTGGAGAGAAGAATAGCCTCTGGGGGAGCTGAATAAGGTATGGCTGAGCATGTGTGTGTTTTTCATGTTCATGATGATAATGACTCTGACACCATTCCAAAAAAAATATTTATAAATTATTATTTGAATTACTTAGTGTTCATAAAAAGGCAAAAAAGTGGTGAAATTGCATTTATGGAAGACAATAAGGTAACTAAATTACAGAGTTAGAGAACACACTGTCACACAGTTGCTCAAAAAAGAGAGAAGATGAACAATGCTTGCTAGTGCTCTGCATGGGAGTCTCAGGAGGTCAGAGGAGGCCTAATGGGAAACTGAGGACAAGCTCTGAAGGCCACATGCAGACCATGGGCTGTAGACTCCACACTTGCACTGGGAGGTGCACAATGCTTAAAAATGATTAAAAATATCAGAAAAACAAGAGTGACATTTCCTCTACAGGGAAAGCTAATGCAAACTACAAGAAAACACTCTGGACATAAATATGTCAAATAATTGTATTAATTATTTTTTGCTTCCTCTCTCACCTATTTATCTTACGAGGCAACCAGAATTTCCAGCAAATGGCCAATGCCACCATGGTAACTGAATTTCTCCTCCTGAGCTCTCCTGATGGCTGGGATCTGAGTTTCCTCTATTTCACAGTATTCCCAATGACCTACCTGGGTACCTTGTTAGGCAACCTTCTCATCATCATTGTCACCACTGCTGACCAAAATCTGCATATGCCCATGTACTTCTTCCTCAGGAACCTGTTCATCTTGGACATATGCTTCATTTTCATCACTGTCCCCAATGCCTGTGTCAACGCTTTCACTCTCAACTGGGTCATTTCAGTGACTGGTTGTGAAACACAAATCTTCTTGGTATCTTTGTGCATACTTAGATATTTGATTCTCTCCATCATGGCCTGGGACCGCTATGTGGCCATCTGCCAGCCCCTCCAATACCCCCTCATCGTGAACCCTCAGATTTGTGTCCGCATGACCCTGGCCACCCTGGTCAGTGGTCTGCTGTATGCAGGTGTGCACAAGGGAACACATTCTGGCTGTCTATCTCCCAGTCAAACGTGGTCCCTCAGTTCTTCTGTGATGTCCCCTCTCTGCTGAGGCTCTCCTGCTCTGACACCACCAGCAACAAAGTCCTTATTCTTGTCCCTGCTGTGGTCATTTGTGGTGGTTGCTTCCTTTTTATTGCCATGTCATATATTTGCATATTTTCTGATGTGCTGAAATTTCCCGCCAGAGCCCCAGGGAAGGCCTTCTCCACCTGCACCCCTCACATCCTCATGGTGTCCCTCTTCCTCAGTTCTGGCTCAGGTGTGTACCTGAGGTCCTCAGCAACCTCTGACACACTCGAGATCCTGGATCTCTCTGCCTTTTACACCATGGTTCCTCCCTTCCTGAATCCTCTCATCTACAGTCTCAGGAACAAACAGGTAAAGGAAGCTGTGACAAGAGTAACGGGAAAAGAGTTGTTCTCAGGGAAATTATGAAGATGCCTTTCAGCTTCATCCTAATTTCATGGATCATGGATCATGGTTCTTAATAAGATACAATTCTCTTCATATTTGAACTTTACAAGTTACACTGTCTACCTTTGTATTACATCATTAGAAGCTGAGTTATTTCATAAGATATATTTCTGTGACTTACCATATTGTTTCCATGGACCCATAATAGAATGTGTAATTTCATCAATGCATCTTTTAATGATTAAATATAATTTAATATATTTGCTGGAATCAGTCGTGGTTATATATTTTAAAGAAACATCCCATATGTCAATTACCTATATGAAATACTGACACCAAAGAAAACTCTACCTATCAAATCTGGAAATAGCTTATTCTTATATAATTTGCTCTTATTCAGAACAGTGTAGAACCTACTTGTAAACACTGTGATCCATAATTGTGCCAATTTATTTACTTTTAAAATATATATAAAAATCAAATCCTAAAGAAGTTATAGCCAAAATGTAGAGAATTTAACAGTAATATTTTTCTCCATCTGGACCAGGCAAGAAGAGACTCCTTTCTGTGAAGTAAAGAGAGGGCAATGGTTAATGCACCCTGTATCCCAACATTCACAACTTTCCACAGGGAACAGCAGCCTGTGCTTCTTTGGCCATGACAGGGGCCAGTCTTTGATTATGTTCATGAATTGATGTCAGCTTTCTGATGGTTTCTCTTCCACACATCTTCCTCCTGTAGTGTTTGTGATAATGATTTAGTCCTAATAATCATGGAGAAATGGACCATAGTTGTCTGGCACAGGTGTCTGGGCCATGCCAACAATTACATTTCTCTCACTTTTCTTAAATTTGTAATGTAAACCTCTATCTTTATTTGTGATCGTAATTTTGCTGTTTTTGTTGTTGGTAGAGTTTTATTTATATATATTTTTTTAAATTTTTGTTTGTTATATATGACAGCAGAATGCACTACAATCTATACTACACATATAGAGCACATTTTTTCATATATCTGGTTGTATATAAAGTATATTCACACCAATTCATGTCTTCATACATGTACTTTGGATAATGATGTCCATCACATTCCACCATCCTTGCTAACACTCTGCTCCCTCCCTTACCCTCCCATCCATCTGTCCTATCTTTGCTAGTCCCCTGCCCCCTCCCTTTTCCTCCCACCCCTCTTCCCTACCTAGAGTTCATCTATTCCTCCCATACTCCCCCTCCCTACCCACTATGAGTCAGTCTCCTTATGTCAGAGAAAACATTCGGCATTTTTTTGGGGGGATTGGCTAACTTCACTGAGCATTATCTTCTCCAATGCCAACCATTTACATGCAAATGCCATGAGTTTATTCTTGTTTACTACTGAGTTATATTCCATTGTGTATATATGCCACATTTTTTTATACATTCATCTACTGAAGGGCATCTAGGCTGGTTCCACAGTTTAGCTATGTGAATTGTGGTGCTATAAACATTGATGTGGCTGTGTCACTAAAGTATACTATTTTAATGTCCTTTGGGTATAGACTGAAAAGAGGGATAGCTGGGTCAAATGGTGTTCCATTCACAGTGTTCCAAGGAATCTCCATTCTGCTTTCCATATTGGCTGCGCCAATTTGCAGTCCCACCATCAATGTAGGAGTGTGCCTTTTTCCCCACATCCTCACCAATTTTTACTGTGGTTTGTCTTCATAATAGATAGAGAGATGAAATCTTAGAGTAGTTTTGATTTGTATTTTTCTAATTGCTAGCAATGATGTACATTTTTTTCATAAATGTGTTCATTGATTGTATGTCCTCTTCTGAGAAGTCTCTGTTCAGGTCCTTGGACTAATTATTGATTGGATTATTTGCTTTTTGGTGTTTAGCTTTTTGAGTTCTTTATGTACCCTAGAGATTAATGCTCTATCTGATGTATGAGGGATAAAAATTTGCTCCCAAGATGTAGTCTCTCTATTCACCTCACAGATTGTTTCTTTTGCTGAGAAGAATCTCTTTAGTTTGAATCCATCCAATTTATTGATTCTTAGTTTTAATTCTTGCACTATAGGAGTCTTACTAAGGAAATTGGGGCCTAATCCCACGTGATGAAAATTAGGGACTATTTTTTCTTCTATTAGGCTCAGGGTCTCTGGTTTATTTCCTATTTATTTTTATCATTAGATGCTGAGTTCTTGATCCACTTTGAGTTGAAGTTTTAAACATGGTGAGAGATACGGGTTTAATTTCATTTTGTTGTGTATGAATTTCCAGTTTTCCCAGCACCATTTTTTGAATAGGCTATCTTTTCTGCAATGCATGTTTTTGGCACCTTCGTCTAATAGAATTGTAATTTTTTGGGTTTGTCTTTGTGTCCTCTATTCTGTACCATTGGTCTTCCAGTCTGTTTTGGTGCCAATAACATTTTTTTTATTACTATTGCTCTGTAGTATAGTTCAAGTTCTGCTAGAGTGATGCCACCTACTTCACTCTTCCTGCTAAGGATTTCTCTAGCTATTCTGAGTCTCTTATTTTTCCAGATGAATTTCATGATTGCTTTTTCTATTTTTATGAGGAATACCATTGGGATTTTGATTGTAATTGCATTAAATCTGTATAGTGTTTTTGGTAGTATGGTTATTTTGATATTAATTCTGCCTATCCTAGAGCAAGGTAGATATTTCCATATTCTAAGGACTTCTTTGATTTCTCTATTTAGGGTTCTGTAGTTTTCATTGTATAGATCTTTCACCTCTTTTGTTAAGTTGATTCCCAAGTATCTTTTTTCTTTTTCTTTTCTTTTTTTTTTTTTTTTGAGGTTATTGTGAATAGGGTAGTTTTCCTCATTTTCTTCTCAGAGGATTTGTCACTGATATACAGAAATGCCTTTGATATATGGGTGTTGATTTTATATCCTACTACTTTTCTGAATTCATTTACTAATTCTAGAAATTTTCTGGTGGAACTTTTTGCATCTTCTAGGTATAGAATCATATTATCAGCAAATAGTGCCAATTTGAGTTTTTAATTTCCTATGTGTATCCCTTTAATTTCTTTCATCTGTCTAATTGCTCTGACCAGTATTTCAAGAACTATGTTAAATAGAAGTGGTGAAAGAGAGCATTTCTGTCTTGTTCCAGTTTTTAGAGGGAATGCCTTAAATTTTCTCCATTTAGAATGATGTTGGCCTGGGGCTTAGCATAGATAGCCTTTATGATGTCGAGATATGCTCCTGTTATCTGTAGTTTTCCTGTTGTTTTGAACATGAAGGAGGTATATTTTTTTCAAATTCTTTTCTGCATCTATTGAGATAATCCTATGATTTTTATTTTTAAGTCTATTGATGTGATGAATTACAATTATTGATTTTCGTATGTTGAACCAACCTTACATCCCTGGGATGAATCCCACTTGATCTTGGTGTATGATCTTTTTGATATGATTTTGTATTTGATTTGCCAGAATTTTACTGAGAATTTTTTCATCTATGTTCATTAGAGATATCGGTCTGAAGTTTTCTTTCTTTGATGTGTCTTTGCCTTGTTTTTGAATCAGGATGATATTGGCTTCATAGAATGAGTTTGGGAATGCTATCTCTTTTTCTATTTACTGAAATAAATTGAAGACTATTGGTGTTACTTCTTCTTTAAAAGTCTTGTAGAATTTGGCTGTGTATCCATCCAGTCCTGGGCTTTTCTTGGTTGGTAATAGAATTCTGATGGTGTCTTCCATTCATCACTTGATATTTGTCTGTTCAAATTTTGTATACCATCCTAGTTTATTCTGGGAAAATTGTATGACTTAAGAATTTGTCAATGCCTTCAAATCCTCTACTTTTTGGAGTGTATGTTTTCAAACTTATTTCTAATTATCCTCTGTATTTCTGTAGTATCTGTTGTGATATTACCTTTTTCATCACATATGCTGATAATTTGAGTTTTCTCTCTCCTTCTCTTCATTAGCATGGCTAAAGGTTTGTCAATTTTATTTATTTTTTCAAAGAACCAACTTTTTGTTTTGTCAGTTTTTTTTTCAGTTGTTTCTTTTGCTTTGATTTCATTGATTTCAGCTCAAATTTTGGTTATTTCTTGTCTTCTACTGCTTTGGGTGTTGATTT
Organism: Marmota flaviventris; assembly: GCF_047511675.1. Classification (NCBI taxonomy): domain Eukaryota; kingdom Metazoa; phylum Chordata; class Mammalia; order Rodentia; family Sciuridae; genus Marmota; species Marmota flaviventris. Next base: position 906,693 of record NW_027287680.1, on the reverse strand, counting down.
GTTCTTCTTTTTCTATGGCTTTGAGATGTAGTCTGAGTTCATTCATTTGTTGACTTTTTCTTCTTTTAAGGAATGAACTCCATGCAATGAACTTTCCTCTTAGTACCGCTTTCAAAGTTTCCCAGAGATTTCAATATGTTGTGCCTATGTTCTCATTTACCACTAGGAATTTTTCCATTTCCTCCTTGATATCTTCTGTAACCCATTGTTCATTCAGTAGCATATTGTTTAGTCTTCAGGTGTTGGAGTAATTTTTATTTTTTTTATTTTGAAATGGATTTCCAATTTCATTCCATTATCATCTGATAAAATGTAGGGTATTATCTCTACTCTTTTGTATTTGCTAAGAGTTGCTTTGTGGCTTATTTTATGGTCTATTTTAGAGAAGGATGCATGTGCTGCTGAGAAGAAGGTGTATCCACTTGATGCTAGTTGAAGTATTCTCTATATGTCAGTTAACTCAAAGTTATTAATTGTATTATTGAGATCTCTAGTTTTTTTTTTTTTTTTAATTCAATTTTTGTTTGGAAGATCTATCCAGGTATGAGAGTAGTGTGCTAAGTCATCCAAGATTTTTGTGTTTTGGTCAATTTGACTCTTGAACTAGAGAAAAATTTGATGAACATAGCTGCTCCATTGTTTGTGGAATATATATTTATGATTGTGGGGAATATATATTTATGATTTTTATGGCTTGTTGGTATGGTTTCCTTGAGCAGTATGTAATTTTCATCTTTTTCTTTTTTGATTAATTTTGGCTTTAAGTCTACTTTATTTGATATGAGAATGGAAACCCATGCTTACTTCCACAGTCCATGAGAGTGGTAGTATTTTTCCCAACCTTTCATCTTTAGTCTGTGTATATCTTTTTCTATCAGATGAGTCTCCTGGAGGCAGCATATTGTTGGTTTTTTTAATCCAATATGTTAGCCTATGTCTTTTGATTTGTGAGTTTAAGCCATTAACATTCAGGGTATTTATTGAGACATGTTTTATATTCCCAGCCATATTTATTTATGTTTGTTATTTAATTTGACTTGATTTTCTTCTTTGATTAGTTTTTCCTTTAGGGTACTACCTCCCTCTGCTGATTTCTTTGTTTTTTTTTTTTTTTTTTTTTTTTTGTTGTTGTTGTTTGTTTGTTTTGTTTCCTTTTCATGGGATATGTTTCCAAGTATGTTTTGTAGTGCCAGTTTTCTAGCTATAAATTCTTCTAACTTTTGTTTATCAGTAAAGGTTTTTATTTTTTCATCAAATCTAAAGCTTAATTTTGCTGGACACAAGTTTCTTAATTGGCATCCATTTTCTTTCAGAGCTTGATATATGTTGTTCTAGGTTTTTTTTTTAGCTTTTAGAGTCTGTGTTTAAAAATCTGCTGTTATTCTAATTTGGTTTCCCTATTTGTAATTTGATTCTTTTTTCTCATGGATTTTAAAATTCTCTCCTTAGTCTGTATGTTGGGCATTTTTATTATAATGTGCCTTGGTGTGACTCTTTTGTGATTTTGTACATTTGGTGTTCTGTAGGCTTCTTGAATTTGGATTTCCTATTCATTCTTCATGTGTGGAAAATTTTCTGACATTATTTCATTAAATTTTATTCCTTTGTTATAAACTCTATGACTGTTTATTCCTTTGTTTATTTTTGTTTATTCCTTTGTTTATTTATTTGTTTATTCCTTTGTTATGAACTCTATGATTTCTTCTATCCCAGTAACTCTTAAATTTGGTCTTTTTATGATATCCCATATTTCTTAAATGTTCTGCTTGTGGTTCCTTACCAATATTACTATGTGTTCTTTCAACATTATATATATTGTCCTACTTCAAAGGCTGAATAGGACCCCTTGAACTTCACCCTCACTGTGCAATAGCAGCACCCTACTTGTGTCTGGCCTCCCAACATCTACCCCAGGAGACATACACATATTCAGAGGAGCCCAGGCAGGCTTAGCAGGGAGGTCATTTTACTAAGGGTGAGTGGTTTAATCTGTCAAGGTGCTAAAGAAGACACAGGATGACAGAGGCCTGAGGAGATTATGATGGAGATAACCTGGGATTGAAGTGGTCTGAGCTGTTATGGAAGTATTCAACTATGAAAAAATCTTCCTTTCAGTGTATTCAGTCAGTATTTTTTGTATGATTATGAAATTGTGAAGAAAAAATATAGGGCTGTGGTTGTGACTCTGTGGCAGTGTGCTTGCCTTGCATATGTGAGGCACTGGGTTCAATCTCAGCAACACATAAAAATGAATAAACAAAATGAAGATAGTGAAATTAAAAAGAAAGAAAGAAACACAATAGAAGAAGTCAACAAGACTAAGGCAATTTAATTTTTAGACAAAGGAATCTTTAACTTCATGGTGCTTGTTGGGAGTCGCCCTGGCTCCAAAGACTAGCTTCCCCATCCCCCAAGAAGAGCCATCCAATGGTGAGCCCTGCTGGCTTACATGATCCTGCTGTCTAATGGTGAGTGCTGCTGGCTCACATGATCCTTACCCACCAATCATATTAGCCCTGCTGGTTCACATGATCCTTATCCACCTATCAGACTAGCCCTGCTGGCTCACATGCTCCTTACCTACAAATTAGACTAGCCCTGCTGGCTCACATGATCCCTACCCAAAAATCAGACAGCCCTCCTGACACAGATGATCCTTACCCACCAATCAGAAAGCACCCCATGTCAATTGTCAAACTCTTCAACCATTAATCTGTCATAACTGTCAAACCACCCCCGGCTCTATAAATATAGAGAGCTATTCCTCAATAAATGGGCATTTTCTCCAACAATGAGCCTTGTTCTTTCTTTCAGTGCTGAACATGAAATATAAACACAACAGGGTAAAAATAGAAGTTTAGGAGAATGTCAGCTATAGGTATGAAGACCTTACTCTGATCTGTTGAACAAAAAAAGAGAGCCCCAGTGAGAACAGGAACAGGTGCCTGTTTGATGGTGTGTGACCATGAGACAGCAACACTCATGTCCTGGGGAGCAGCAGGGAGAGTACCCAGGTGTAGTCAGGTCACCTCAGTTTACTGTAACACCAGACCTGTGAGCTTTGAATGGGAAAGTGTTGTGGATAACTTTCCTCATGAGAATTTTCTTTTTATGTTCATGAGAATAAATACTTCAACATTATGAATCACTTCATACCTAAAGTTTTTTTGAATTATGATTTGAATTATTAATGTGGGAAAAAATGAGAAAATAATTTGGACAATTACATTAATGAAATAAAATGAAGGTGACAAAAATGGAGAACAAAGGAATGCATGGTGACACACAAGGTCATGGGGAAGAGGAGGTGGGCCACCCTGGAAGTGCTCTGCATTGAGTCTCAGGAGGTCAGGGAGGCCTGATGGGGAGCTGAGGACAAGCCCTGCAGGTCACGCCCAGACCCTGGACTGCAGACCTCCACACCTGCACTGGGAAGTGCACTCTGCTCAGAAATGATTAAAGATATCAGAAAACCAAGAGTGTCCTTCCTCTGCAGGGAAAACTACTAAAAAGTACAAGAAAACACATTGTGCATGAATGGGTAAACTAACTGTATTATTTTTCAAATATGTTTCAGTTTTCTATAAACATTTATATTTTATTTTTTTTTTTATTTATATGCAGTGCGAAGAATCCATCCCAGTGGCTCACACATGATGTTCAATTGCTCTACCACTGAGCAACAGACTCAGGCCCAACCACTTGTATTAATAATATTTTTGCTTCATCTCCCTTATCTGTTTATATTCTCAGACAACCAGAATTTCCACTCTATGTCCAATTTCACCATGGTTACTGAATTTCTCCCACTGGACTCTGCTGATATCTGTAATCTTACTTTTCTCTATTTCACAGTATTCCCACTGACTTACCTGGGTACCTTGTTAGGGAAACTATTTCCATCACTGTCCCCAATGCCTGTGTCAACTCTCTCAGGGGCATTAGGGCCATTTCAGTGACTGGCTGTGCAACACAGATTTACCTGGTCATTTTCTGTGCATGTGTTGTACTTCTGTTTCTCACCATCATGGCCTGGGACCCCTATGTGGCCATCTGCCAGCCCCTCCATTACCCCCTCATCATGAACCCTCAGTTTTGTGTCCACATGACCCTGACTTTTCTGCTCAATTGTCTGCTGTATACAGTGTGCACACTGGGAACATATTTCGGCTGTCCTTCTGCCAGGCAAACGTGGTCCTTAAGTTTTTCTGTGACGGCCCCTCTCTGCTGAATATCCACTAATATGATCCTTCCTCTTCTCTCTATTACAATAGTTGGTGGTGGCTGCTTTGCTATAATAATCACGTCATACATTTGCATATTTTATGCTGGGCTGAAATTTCCACCAGAGCCCCAGGGAAGGCCTTCTCCACCTGCACCCCTCACATTCTCATGGTGTCACTCTTTCTCAGTTCCATCACAGGTGTATACCTGAAGTCCTCAGCAACCTCTGACACCCTCCAGGACCTGGTTCTCTCTGCCTTTTACACAATCATTCTTCCCTTTCTGAATCCTCTCATCTACAGTCTCAGAAACAACCAGGTGAAGGAAGCTGTAAGGAGACTTATGCCAAGACAGTTATTCTCAGGGAAATGCTAAAGATGTGCTTCAACATCATCCTTATTTTACTGATTATAGTTCATAATTGGATAAAGCTCTTCATATCTGGGCCTTCCATGTTACACTAATATTCTAGTATCAACTTATTAAGACCAAGTATAGTAAAATTTACCATAATAGTTATGTGATTTATACTTTTATATCTATCCTTCATAAAATAACACTAGGTTCAGCTATAGAAAAAAGATAAAGCCGTAATATATTTAAAAGTTACACAATATGTCAGTGAACATGCTGAGTTAAGTAAATAGCTTTACACATTTTGACAATGATATATTTTCTCACAGTCACAAATAAAAATATTAAAAATCAGAGTAGAAGGTGTTTTGTCTCTGTGCTCCTCTGCATGTGAACTGGTGCGAAAATATAAGTTCAAATGAAAACTCTTGACTGAGCAGCCAGGAGATCACTTTAGGCTCAACAGCATTGTCCACTGACCACTGAGCAGGACTGTGGTGCATGGTGAACATGAGTCTGAGCATGCACAGGAGTGTGCCTGGAGCAGACAGGCTGCTTTTGGCTGCAGGGATCAGTATTGCTCCAGCCTGTTTTCTAGAAAACCTTGTTTTAACACGGTGCTTGGTAAAACTCAGGGATCAATGCATCCCTCCATTAAAGCAGCTCACAGGACAACTGGATTTGCTCCAGCCCTGAGTACAGGGTTCTCACTTCTATAAAAGCCATCTGCATAGGAGGGCCAGGCCCCCCAACCAACATGCCCACCTTGGCCAGTGCACTATGCCTGAGCTTGATGAGTGCCATGTGATCAGAAGTCAGCAGCTGGCTCTGTCGTGGACAATGGGGCTCACTTCTTTGGCTTGAGAGGTTTGGGAGGAAAAATAATTACAATGGTAAGAGACAGGCCAAGGCCAAGATCAAGCAGGAGTCCACTGCAGGGTATAGTGCTCCTTTCACTCCGTGGCCTGCACGGGGTTCAGTACTGTGACCACTGGACTCCTAGAGGGCTCCAAGTAGCTGATGCCCATTTGTTAGGATTTGAATGTGGTGTCCCCTGAGAGCTAAGTTGTGAGACAATGTAAGAAGTTTCCAAGTAGTAGTGATTGGGTTGTAAGGGTCTTAACCCAATCAGTGATTTAATCCTCTGATGAGGATTAACTGAGTGGTAACTGAAGTGGTGGGGTGTGGCTGGGGGAGGTGGGAATTAGAGCATGGATTTGGTGTCTATATTTGTATGTGGAGAGTGGAGTTTCTCTCTGCCTCCTGATCACTGTGATGTGAGCTTCTTCCCCCCACCACACTCTCACACCATGTTTAGCCTCACCTCGGGCCCTGAGGATTGACCCTGGCCTTATATAGACTAAAAGCTCTAAACTGTGAGTACTCAAATAAACTTTTCCTCCTCTATAATTGTGTGTAGGTGAGTACTTTAATCACAGCCAAAAATAAAAGAAAGAAGGAAAGAAAGAAAGAACTGACTAAAACACTATTCTTTATTATTCATAACTTTCTTTCCTGATTCCCTAATCATTTATTTTCATAGATATAAAAAACAGAGGTGTGCTTTTTATGTTGCATCCCTCACCTGGAAGAACACAGATAGAGATGAAGAGAAGGTGACCACCTATGTCTCCCTTTCTCCATGAAACTTAAACTTTCTCCATTAAGCTGTCTCTAGACAGTTGACTTGATTTTATTTCATAACACTTTTTATATTCTTGTACTCATGCCCCAGATATTCAGAAAGGTTATACTAGAAGTGGTAATATAAATTTATAAATAAATAAAAGAAAAAACAAAGACCAAGCCACCATAAGATTTTTTTTTTTTTTTTGGTTTTACAAGCTACATTGTTCTGAACACCAGTGCCAGGTCCTGCTCTCCACATATCTGGTGGGATATTCATAAGGCATGGAGGCTGCTGGCCTTGGCCCAGGTTCTGCTGAACATCATGAATGAGACAGGGGTCGATGCTCTCTGGTCACTTTCTGACTGTCCTTCAGCGGGCTTACCTCTGTGGCTCATCATAATCAGTGTTCCTTCCATGTGCTGGGTCCTGGGCCTCAGACAGTGTGGTCTGTATGCCTACAATTATAATAGGTAAAACATAGTTTAGTTACTTTTTATGATATCCGTTAATCTATCCACCAGTGGCCAAGTCAAATACTGACTTCTATTCCTGGACATTTTCCAACCTTTCATAATCCATGGGTGTTCAAGTCAAATAACCCTGTAGACATAGTAATTAATGTTGTTGCCATTGCAGTGAAGTCCATAACATTGCACTCTTTTACTAGCCTGTGAACACCCTGGGTCAATCCAGTGACATGCCTGCTCATTTAGTTCTCCAATCTTACAGACATTGTGGCCTAAAGACAAGGTGAACATTATTCTTTGTGGCTGTAGAGACAGGATCTTTGTACTTTGTCTATTTGGCTGGTTTAACACACATTTTTTTTTCTTTAAAATAGGTACAAGGTATGGGGTTAGTAGCTAAGGACAATGAAGAAAATTCCAGATCAAAAAAAGTAGACCTCAATACAATATCCCTGACAAGAACATAGGCAAACCTTCTCAACAAAATCTAGCCAAAAAATTCCACAGGACACCAAAACCAGAATAGACTATATTCATATGTATCCCAGCATGCAATAAGCATGTACAGAAAATCACCAACAAATCCTACAGTGGGTTAACAGAACAAAGGGAAATCATCTATCAATAGGTCGATATTGAAAATGCTGATGTATACATATAATGGAACCTAATTCATCCATTCAAAAAATAAAATAGTGATAAATGCTACAATGTGGACTTTCTTTGAAAACATCAGGATGATTCAAATCATGAAAAATAGCACATATTTAATAATTCTAGTCATACAAAATAATCAGAACATATATATTCAAACATGGTGATTATACTTAGTGGTTTCCAAAGTAAAGATAAACAGTAACTATGTGCAATGGATTAGATGGTTCATTTAAAAAATTACAAATATTTGGGAACAAGAGGTAGTTGAAAGTCATACAGTTTTGTCATGTGGTAAATAATATGGAGTTGGTAACCACAAACTGTTACAAATTTAACTTCATGACACATGGATTTCATCTCAATGATAAGAAATTTTGCTGCTGAACTGCAGACAGCCTTAGATGTTTCCCACTTACAGGTTGAGGAGTGAGTGTGAGTTGCCCATCACCCTCAGTGTTAACTGATCACCATAAACACCCCTAACTGACACTGAGGTGGAGGAGGGCAGAGATGAAAACACACAGTTAGCACCACCAGTCTCTCCTCAGTGTTACTGGATTCTCAATGTGACTAAGCATGATGTCCAGCACAGAAGTTCCACTGTGCCATCCACTGTCCACGTGGGAAAATTAGCACACATTTCCTTATTTTAAGCACTACCAAGAGAACTACCAAAAGGGAAAACATCCAGCTTCCCCACTTGCAGAGGAACGGACTTGTGGCAGCCCTTCTTCTAATAATTGGCATTAAAAAATATGATAACTCTTCCTCATACTTGTATTTCTGAACTTCATGCTACCTGATCGTGGTTTTATTTTGATTCCAAACTTTTGTTTTTATACCAAATTCTACATATGCATTTGCACTCCTTAAAGGACAATGTAGTTCTGAACACTCTACAATTATTGAGGTCAAACAATAAAAGCTAAAGCTTATTTCTTACTTTAAAAAATCCAGGTTCATAAAGTAATCACATTTTGTAGATCTGCAGGAACACTCTGAGGATCTACGCAAGTTAGGCCGTGATTCATATATTTTATCACATCCAAAATCTGAAGTTTCATGAGACTGATCCATGAAAAAAATCAAGTCAAATTTGGAGAAGTGTTCAAGTTGTAGTTAAAGCAATAAGCAAAAATGACATAAATTAAGCTCATGTGATTAAACTACTTACTGCAGAATTTACTAAATTCTTCTGAAGAAACTAAAACAGTGCATTGTTTAGTAGGAAAAAGAAAACAGAAATGAAGAAAATATATCTGTAGTTCTATGCCAGCTTCCAGATCTTGAACACATGTTTATTTTTCCATCTTATATTTGACACAAGTGTTTAGGGGAGGACAGCAAGGACCCCTGGAGTGCCTGGAAGACAGAATTGAAGAGTGAGAAGCTGCATGATTTTCCATATTGATTTGTGTCATGACCCATCACCTTCTAAATTTGTCAAATTGTATTATTTTATAATTTCTATCATGGTAAACAAATTACTCAAAAATACCAAAATATTTCTTCTTTCCAAAACGTCACCATGTGAAACAACTGTGGCCCTATTGGTGTCATCAGTAATGTTTGTTGACAGATTACTGCTGTAAAGAGATCTTACCTTTCAAGTGCACTGGGCAGTGGGCTTGCATGACCTCCCACCAGACTGCACTGTGTGTGCTAAGGAAGTGTAGAAAGGGCAGAGCCTGTTTGGAAGACACTTCTTTGTAAACCAGTATTATACAGAAAGCCAGTTCATGTGAGTGGTCAGTCAACAAAGCCACCAGCTTTATTAACCACTGTGTAGGAAGTCATGCATTTGCATCTAAAAAAAAATACAAAGATGGCTGATACAAGGTCCCAAATTAACAAATTTCCACAGACTGATCTGTAATGCTACACAAAATGGGGGAAAATTAAGATTATTCAGCAGTTTCCAGAGAAAAGATTGCATTTGAACCTCCTCTAAAGACCAGTACAAAGTAAATGGGTAAAATTAAACCATTATGTCACAGTAGAAAAGAGCCCTGTCAGCAAGTTCTAGGGTATTCTGTGAACAAGAAGATCACTCAGGCTTGAGCTTCAGGTTTGTGTCATGGAGAAATGGGGGTATATGACAAGAAACAGATTGCAGGTAGACTGAGTAGGACCTCTTGAACTTCACCCACACTGTGCAATTAGCTGCACCCTACCTGTGTCTGGCCACTCACCATCTCCCTGGAAGACACACTTTTCCAGAGGAGCCCAGGAAGGCTCATCAAGAAGGTCATTTTACTAAGGGTGAGTGTGTTTAACCTGTCAAGGTGCTGAGGAGGACCCAGGATAACAGAGACCTAATGAGATTATGATGGAGGTGACCTGGGATTGAAGTGGTCTGAGCTGTTACAGAAGTGTTGAACTATGAGCAAAATATTTTTTTTCAGTGTATTTGTTCAGTATCTTTTTGTATAATCATGATATTGTGAAGAAAGAAATATAGGAATGGGGTTGTGATTCAGTGACAGAGTGCTTGCCTTGCACATGTGAGGCACTGGGTTCAATCTCAGCAACACATAAAAAGGAATAAACAAAATAAAAATATTGAAAATAAATATAAAGAAAGAAATGTAATAGAAGATGTCAAGAAGACTAAGGCAAATTAATTTTTAGAGAGAGTAATCTTTAACTTCATGGTGCTGAACATGAAATAAAAACACAAGAGTGTAAAAGTAGAAGTTTAGGAGAATGTCATCTGGAGGCTATGAGGACCTTACTCTGATCTGTTGAAGAAGAAAAGGGAGTCCCAGTGGGAAAAGGAACAGGTGCCTGTCTGATGGTGTGTGACCATGAGACAGCACCATTCATGTCCTGGGGAGCAGCAGGGAGAGTAGGGGACTGCAGAGAAGCCAGGTGCAGTCAGGTCACCTCAGTTTACTGTAACACCAGAGCTGAGATCTTGGAATGGGAAAGTTTGGTGGATAGATTTCCTCATGAGAATTTTTTTTTTCATGTTCACGAGAATAAATACTCCAACATTATGAATCATTTCCTACATAAAACAATTTTTTAAAATTTTTATTTGAATTATTGATGTAGAAAAAAATGAGAAAATACTTTGGACAGTAATATTAGTGAAATAAATGAAGGTGACTAAAATGGAGAACAAAAGGAATGCATGGTGACCCGCATGGTCATGGAGAAGAGGAGGTAGGCCACTCTAGAAGTGCTCTGTGGGGAGTCTCAGGAGGTCAGGGAGGCCTGATGGGGAGGTGAGGACAAGTTCTGCAGGTCACACTCAGACCCTTGGCTGCAGACCTCCAAACCTGCACTGGGAGGTGCACTCTGCTCAGAAATGAGTAAACAAATCAGAAAACCAAGAGTGACCTTCCTCTGCAGGGAAAGCTACTGAAAAGTACAAAAAAACCTGTTGGACATGAATGTGTAAACTAACTGTATTATTTTTCAAATATATATTCAGTTATCCATGAACATTAATATTTTATTTACTTATTTTTTTAATTTATGTACATGCTAAGAATCGATCCCAGTGACTCACACATGCTATTAAAGTGCTCTACCACTGAGCTATAGACCCAGGACCAAGAATTTGTATTTATCATATTTTGGCTTCCTATCTCTTGTCTCTTTATCTTCACAGACAACCAGAATTTGTACTAAATGGCCAATGCCACCATGGTTACTGAATTTCTCCCAATGGGCTCTCCTGATATCTGTAATGTGAGTTTCATTTATTTTACAGTATTTCCACTGACCAACCTGGGTACCTTGTTAGGGAAACTATTTCCATCACTGTCCCCAATGCCTGTATCAACTCTCTCAGTGGAAATAGGGCCATTTCAGTGGCTGGTTGTGCAACCCAGATCTTCTTGGTAATTTTCTGTGCATGTGTTGAACTTCTGTTTCTCTCCATCTTGGCCTGGGACTGCTATGTAGCCATCTCCCAGCCCCTTCAGTACCCCCTCATCATGAACCCTCAGTTTTGTGTCTGCATGACCCTGGCTTCCCTGCTCAGTGGTCTGCTGTATGCAGGTGTGCACACAGGGAACACATTCAGGCTTTCCTTCTGCCAGTCAAATGTGGTCCACCAGTTCTTCTGTGACGTCCCCTCTCTGCTGAGGCTCTCTTGCTCTGACACTACCAGCAACATGGTCATTCTTGTCTCTGCTGTGGCAGTGGGTGGTGGTTGCTTTACTCTTATTGCCATGTCATGTATTCACATATTTTCTGTTGTGCTGAAATTTCCCATAGAAGGTCTGGGAGGGCTGCTCCACCTGCACCCCTCATATCCTCTTGGTTTCAGTTTTCCTCAGTCCCATGATGTGCATCTACAGATGGCTTTCAGTGACCTCTGACAGTCCAGGACACTGTTCTCTGCCTTTTACACCATAGTTTCTCTCTTCTTGAATCACCTTACATGAAGAATCCGGTACAAACAGGTAAAGGAAACTGTGAGAAGAGTGATGCAAAGATAGTTGTTCTCAGGGAAATGATAAAGATACTTTTCAGCATTATCCTCATTTCATTGAGTGGAGTTAAATGAGGTCAAATATTTTTCTAATATGGGCTTCACATGTTACCCTGCCTACCCTATTATCACCTTACTAGAATCTCAGTTATTTTATAGCATATTTTCTTTGTTATTTACCATGGATCCTTCATAAAAGCTTAATTTTATCAATCCATTTTAATATATAAATATGATCCAATATATTTTCTAAAATCATTTCTGGGGATATATATTAAAGTTTCATCAGTTACTGTCACAGAGGAAATTTTTACAAATAAAACATGAAGATAATGTACATAATCCGCTGTCAAACTGTGATACAAAATTGTGTCAATTTAATTACTTTGAAAATATATAAAAATCAAATCCTTAAGACTTTACAATAATAAATGTAGAGAGAATCAAAATGATACTTTTCTCCATTTAACATATACAGGAAAAGGAAGATACTCCTTGTCCATGAAGAAAAGAGAGAGCAAAGGTTACATCCATCATGAACCCACAGCACAATCCATCCACTGTGGAAGAGCACCTTGGGCTCCCCTGGCTGTTATGGCTGGCAATCTTTTATTAAGTCTATGAGTGGTCTAGTTTGGGGGACACAAACTCAGGGCTGAGTTGCAGGTCAGCTTTCTAAGGGTTTTCCTCCAACACATGGTACTTCTGTAAAAACTATGATAATGAGTCATACATGATCACTATGAAAAAGTGGTCAGGAATTGTCTGGCCTCACTCTATGACCTGTGTAAACTTGAAAATTTCTCTGAGTTTTTTTTTTTTTTTTTGATTTTGTAAAGTAAACCTCTAGGAGCATTTCTGGCCATCTTTTTGGTTGTTGCTATTGTTGTATTTATCAGGACTGAACCAAGGCTGCATCCCTAAACCATTTTTTCTGTTTTTGTTGTGGGACAAACTATATATGCTTTGACCAGACAAACTCCATTTTATCCTGAGACTCCATTGCATATGAGAAATGCTTCTCACATGAGAAAACCCTGCATATGTAATCCACTTTCTGCCAAGCACACCCTGTATGGCAACATATAAGGCTAAAAAATGTTTCAATTATTCTTTCTCAGTGTATTATTAGGAACTACATGTGTAAGTTGTTCTCATTTTAATTCCTATTTTTCTTGGGCTGCTTACTGTACTCTGACTGGGTAATTCTGACCCACTCCCCATGTTACTATGGTTTTGACTTACTGGTAGCTTGTAGTTTGGGGCTATAAAAATGCACCCTACCTTCTGCAAAAGGTTGAAGGATGCAGAGCCCACTTTCTTTTTGCCATTCCTACCCACCATCTAATAAACTTAATGTCCTACTTCAAGACTCACCCAGTGATATATTTCTAATGTGCCACATTGTATCACAGAAAATAGGGTCTTGCTAAGTTGCTTAGGGACTCCAGGAGTTTCTGAGGCTGGCTTCAAACCTGTAATCATTGTTCATCAACCTCCTCATGTGTGGGATTGCAGGTGTGCACCCGTGTGCACAGTTTGTGGCAGCTCATCATCTCACATGAGTTTTTTCTCTCCAAATATTTTAGTGTCCTCATTGGCATGTTCTTGGTTCATTGTTAATTATGACTGACATAGGCTCAATATCAAGTTACCTAGGAGTACTGATATAACAAAATGAAGAAAAATATTTACACAAAAAACAGTATATTCAATTGAAAAATCTAAACAATCAATTTTGTTCACCAATACACTAATAGGAAAATGGGGAGAAAAAAATGTATTTATTACCTAGGAAAATATGAAAGCCTAAATATATGTGATTATTAATAAAGGCATTTCTTAAACTTTTTTAGACCAGGGAATACTTGCAGTAGGAGCCAATGAGCACCCAGGGCTGCCTGATGCAGAAGGCTTGACTTGCTCTGACATGATCCACCGCAGTTGAGGCTCCACCCCAACTATGTCCATGGCTTTTGGTTCTCACTGCTCCAATGTTTCCTGCTAGAGCAAAGGACCTTTGGAGAACCCCAGATAAATTCTGCAAACTTCACCTTTACATGCATTTCCTCTTCAATTATGCCTTACTGAATCTAAATTTATGAGTTTTTCATGAGTTGAGGTGGCCACATAAATGAAGTTTAAATTTCACAGATAAATTTCTTTGGAAAGAAATTGAATTTCAACCACCAGTCCTATTGAGAGTTGTTCTTTGGGGTACATTTTTGGATATTTCACTTATATTTTATTTGAAAGACCTTGAGTCAAAGGAGATGAAGAAAGAAATATTGATATAAGGACTTCATTATAACTCACATTATGTGTCAAATAATGAAAAGCCCTGTCAATTGGTGTGGTATGGAACATATGCAGAAGTTGGCAAAAAATTACTTTGTATATTGTCATGAGCCTAAGAATATACTTTTGTAGTAATATCAATTATGTCAAAGATATATTTTGGATAGGCAGGTTTTCTGAAATATTAGGTCTCTTTAGATATCCAGCTTTCATGAAATATTAGGTTTACTCTAATAAGGACACAATATTTAAGAGTACTTTTTAGAGCCTTTTGTGAGAATATGTCCTGCCCCCTGCATAGACGTTAATTCAGATACCAGACAGGGATTACCAGAGATTTTTTAAAAAACACACAAAAACCTTTACAGAGAATGCCAGGATCATGTGGGACATTCAACTCTGATTGAGATTAGTGACCCAGAGCTGGCTCAGCACATTTATTTTATAGGTTTTGTCACCAAAAGGTTATTTGTGGGAAAGTTTCAACAAAGCAGGCAGGTGTGAAGCTCCCAACACCAAGGAGACATTGTGGTTCTTGTTATCTTTCTGTGCACAGAATCCCCTATCCTTGGGAGATATTATCTCAGTTTCAAGGTTCAGACTGATAACTCTGAGCCTTTGCCCTGATTTTTCACAGACCGGGTGTCACCATAGCAACTGGGGGATATTCAACTGTGTATTTACTCGGGGGCTTCCCAATGCAGCAGCACACCACAACCATGAGGCAATCACAAACCTGATGCACATCACCATCTCCCATGGTTATCTCTCTCAGCGTCTGTGGGATGAAAGCTACAGAAGACAAAAACTTAGCCCAGTACATAGTTGGAAGTATGATGAAAGTTTAGCAATCAACAAGGCAATGTAGTAACTTATTCTATAGAGACTTTTAAGATAATATTCATGACTGAGAATATTATGCCAGAACCATCAGATTTTTCCCAGCTTCATAAAGCCTTTAGGATATTTATGTTGAATGCTTTTAGAATACCATATCAACTGCAAGAATACAGTTATTTGTATCAGTAGAGTTAAAAGCCAGATTTGATCAGAGTTTTAAAGAGATCATTTTAAAAGCTGGGTCCAAAGAATGAGTGGTTATAAACAGACTGCAGGCCCTAAGGAGAGGCTAAGTATTTCATACCTCTTCAATAGGAAAGGAGCTGAGAGCATCTAAAAAATTTGTAGGACCATACCTATTGCACACTCAAGGATGTAGAAAGGAAAATTCCCTTGAAGTATCTTGTGGCCATCCTGCTTGCACAGAGGGCACAGGAAGTTGTTTTACCATAATAAGCAAGGAAGACATTAAGAAACCACCATTGTACTAATTTTGGGGACCCATCTATGGTGTGAGCTGGCATCAGACTTTAGCATCATTTACATTGTGCCATCTCTGCAGGAATGTAGAGTGCCCAAATTAATGGGTCATGATGACTTTCACCATCAATTCAAAGAAAGTCTTGGTAGCCCAAGTGAACTGTAGCATAGTCTGAGGCCCTACAGTCTCCCCCTGACAGGGTGAATAGGTGTAGCTGTGAATGTGAAGCCAAAGTTGGCATGGAATCCCAAGAAATTTATAGTTACCAATAGCATAAACTCTCTGCCAATGAAAGGCAAAGAGAGCCCCAGCCCCTGTGTTCTGCAACTGGCAAGGCCAAAGGGCAGGAATTACCCAGTCCTTTTGGAAATATTGTCTTATATTCAAGAGTCCTAGCTGCTACATGAGGAATTACAGATGGAGTTGTTTTCTCAGCTGGTTTCATAATTCCTCTACACCATATATTCTTTCCACAGCCCTACTAAGTCCTTTTGGAATAAGAAGGCTTATGTTCTACAGTGGATATTGATGCATGTAACTTGCTTTTGATTTTCATGGGGGCTCACAACCAATATTTTACCTTCAGTTTTAGGTGAGATTTTTGGCTCAAACTTTAGGATAAAGCTGGAATTTATTAGACTATCAAACACTTGGAGATGGACTAAATTCATTTTGCATTGTGAAATGGACACAAGTTTTGGAGATCTGGGGTTTAAACATTATGAATGGGATGTGAGGTGTGTCAAAAAGTTCCTGAATTGAGGCAGGAATTTTTTATTCTTTTTTTCTTTCTTTTTTTAATTTTCATTCCTGAGTGTTTTTATCAGAGGTATAAAACCTTGTTTTCACACAAGAATTTTTTGAATCAAATGGGGTATAATATCTCATTTTTCCAAGTGTACAGGTTGCAGAATCACATTGGTTATACAGACATGTATATGCATTCAGCAATACTAGTGTCTATTTTATTCTGCTGCCTTTCTATCAGGCAGGAATTTTCAAAGGTAGAATGGTTGTATTATGAGAGCTGCAACCTAATCAATCCATCTTCATTTGAACAAATTGACTGGGTGTTTGCTTTAGGCATTTGGGACATTGCTGGAGGAGGTGGCCCACTGGGATTAATCCCTGATAGCTTTCCTCTAACCCTAACCCTAACCCTCTTTCCCCTTCCCGATCTTTGCCTACTTGGAGCCATATTCTGAGCATCTTCCTTCTGCTGTGGTAGTCCTCAGTGTGCCCCCACTGTGGGCACAAAGTCATGAAATTGGATGAAAATAGACTAAATCTCTGAACACTTGAGACAATATAATTTCCCAATTTTGGGTTGGTTTTTGTTTATTGTGCGTGTTTTTTTTAAACCACGTATTTTGGTCACAGCCATGCAAATCTGACAGAGTTATTCATCATAATCAAATAGAGTGCTGAGTGTATACCAGAGATGACCAAATGGCCAAAATTATGATAAACAATAAATCAGCCACATTATATTACCAGACTAAGGAGAAATAAGTCTACAGATGGATGTGCTGATTTAAAGATCTGTGGAATATACATGTAACATAATGACATTCATCCTAAGGAATGAACATATGATGCCTGTACAAGGTGGACTGATTTTGAAAAAGTTAGGATAAGTCAATTCAGAACATATATTGAATGATTTTATTTATATGAAATTTTAAAAATATATAATTACAAAGGTACAAAATATACTTAGAGTTTTCTAGAGTCTGAAAGGCCATGTGTAAAAAATTAGATGGTTCATTTGAAGTAATAAAAGTATCTGGAAACAAGTTTAGTTGGATGTTCTACAACTTGGTAATGTAGTAAATATCACTACATTTATAAGCATGAACTGTCACAAAGGTAAACTTTGTGTCATGTGAATTTCATGTCAATGATAAGAAATTTTTCTGCTGAACTGCAGATAGTGTGAGATGTTTCTGACTTACAAGTGAGAGTTGAAAACACACAGGGAGAACCATCAATCTTCTCAGTGTTACTCACTTCTCAGTAATGACTTACTGTCATGTGTGGCAGAACAGTTCCACTGTCCATGCTGGCACGTGGCCAGGTCCTCTCTCCTGGGCTCTGGAGGTGCTGCTGCCTGGTGGTATGCTCAGGCCTCCTGTTGTCTCTGAAGGCTGAGCTCTGGGCTCCTGGGGGCCCAGATCGCACTGGCCAGGCACCAGGTTCACATAAAGCAGAGGTGACTCAGCTCCCCACATCCGACATGGCACTAGGCTGACTGGACAGATTCACCCTGGCTGCACACACCATTGATGGGAGAAGCAAGGGGAAACACGGTTCTGTTCCATGTTGACAACATGTGACACTCAGGAGTAAGTAATAAGCCGTTAGAATTTAAATGCATCTGAGCTTCACTTTTATTCTGTTCAGAAAATTACAGTGTTATCCAAAGAGTCATCGAGTCCAGGAAAAGGATTCTTAATTCTAAGAAGAACACAGCAAGCACAGAGTGTCCTTAAAACTGCACTGGTTTTGGGGGTGATTGCCACTGCTGCAATAAAAACACAGGGACCTTGGGTAGGTCTGCACTGTGTATGCTAGTATAGTGTGTGAAAAATTTTTATGCTGATTCTGGATAGTTTAAAATTCTTTTCTTCAGATTACTATTACTTATACTTGCAAAATTCACAAAATTCCAGAGAAAAATAAACACATTCACATTAAGAAAACAAGAACAAAATGCAAAATATGGTATAGGATATGTAGGTAGATAGGAATGCTTTTATACAACTGATAAACCTGCACATATGTCAATAACTGTGGGAAATAAGATATTTAATGTAGAATACAATTTTCATTGGAATATTTTGAACATTAATCTCACCCCTTTCTTTTGATCACAAATACATTTTTTTTCACTTTTTCAGTTTGTTACTTTTTGTTTTTTGGGTTTCAGGGATTGAACCCAGGGGTGCTTAACCACTGAGCCACATCGCAGCCCTTTTGATTATTTATTCTGAGATACAGTCTTGACAAGTTGGGAGTCTAGCTTTGAATTTACCATCCTCATCTCTCAGCCTCCTCAGCTTCTGGATTACAAGCATGTGTCACTGTGCCCAAATTTTCAATTGTACTCTTAACATTTTTTACTGATTATATATTAAGTATGACTATAAGGATGTGTGTGTCTAGTGGTATCAATATAAGTATCAAGTTGTGCATCATTTTGGAAGTATATTTTGATTTTCAGATTATATGTACCTCAGCATTCCTCAATGGTTTATCAAAGACACTAATCAATTTCCTAACATGGGAAATATAATTTAGAAATAATTTATTCTTGGATCTTTCAAGCCAAATAATTTTTAGCAGTTTTGAAATGATCTATTTATCATATATTTAATTATTTAAAACACTATCAAGATAATTGCAAAAAATTAAAAAAAACTCCTGGCTTTTCACTTCCAGAGAAAGCACTTGGGCAGTCCCTCTTCATGTTCCTGGAGTTAAAACATGCTAGTTCTCCTCACACACATTGTCCGGACTCTCACTTTTACCAACTCTTTCTGTTATTTATACCTTCATCTTATTGTCTTTAAGAGGGAATCATCTATGGGTATTTTTTTACCCCTTAATAGAGGATGTCATACTGAACCATACTACAATTTTAAGGTCAGTCTATGCGATGATTTAAAGACATATTTTTATTTTAAAAATCCAGGTTCAAAAAGTCACCATATACTTAGAATCTACTGAAATTGTGTCAGGGTCTCTGTAAAAAATAGGTGGTGCTTTGTACATTTATCTTATTGCATTTATAAATGACTTTACATCAATTCTCCATAATTGGAAGTTTCCTAATATTGACTAGCATATGAAAAAAGAAAGTTGAATTGAGAAGAAGTTATCAAACTGTAACAAAATCACACAAGGAAAAGAGGAAATGATGTAAGTTCATATAATTCAAACTAGTTGTGGAGAATTTTCTAAGTTCTATTGGAGAAAGAAAAGCAGGAGGTGGTTTTGTGTTAAAAACTATAATAAAGAAAGAGCACTAGGGACATATCACAGTTGATGGAGCGCTGGCCTCGCATGCACCACACTCTGGGTTCAACACTCAGCTCCACATACACAAAAAATTAAAACATTTTTAAAAAGAAAGAAAATGTCTCTACAGTTCTATGCAACGTTTAGATTTAAACCCATGTTTATATCCCATCTGTATGTGACAGGATGTTTTGGGGTGGTGAACAAAAACTCCTGGAGATCCCAGAATCCAGGATAAAAGGTAAAAAACCTGTCAGATTTCCATAAAGAAACCTGATTAGTCTCATATCACTTTCAAAAACTTTCATATTTATTTGACTTTTTACATATGTACCATTTTAGTTTTCCTTCACAGTACTCAAATTATATTTTAAAGATGATAATTTACTTCTTTTAGTAAAACCCAGTATCTAGAACAGATTTTTGCCATGTTATGAATCATTAATAAATAATTGGGGAAAGATTACCTAATTTGAAAAGATCTTATGCTCACAGGCAAGGGTGAGTTATTTCAAAAGAAGGTACACTGTATTTCTTATAGATGTGAAGAAAGGGCTTCACCAATTTAGGAATTACTCATTTTTAAATAAGTCAAATAAAAACTTAGTTCATGTTAGCAGTTAGATGATTATGCTACATTGCATTTTTTATTAACTATTACGCATGAAGTCATGCACTTGCTACTAAGAGAATAAAAACATTGAGCAATACATAACCAAAAATCAAGGAATTTGCAACAGCAATTCCAGGGATAAATACATACTGATTTACTGAAAGGTAGAATAACACGTCGATTTCTAACATTACAGAGAAATAGAAGAATAATTAGAAGCTATGAAGAGGGTTTCTGAGGAAAAGTTGCATTTGAGCCTCCTTTAAATCTCAGTATGTAGTAATGGGAAAAGGGAATCATTATGTCACAGTAGAAAAGGGCCTCTGACAGCAAGTTGTAGGGCATGCTGTGAACAAGGGGGTCACTGAGGTGTGAGATTCAGGCTGTGTCAGTGAGAAATGGGGAATAGGGCAAGCAAGAGATTGCAGCTAGACTGAGTAGGGGTCCTTGAAATTAACTGTGAAATTAACACCAACCTACCTGTGTCTGGGCACACACCCTTGACGCTGGAGGACACAAATTTTAAGTAAAGGCCAGACAAACTCATGATGAAGATCGTTTTTCTAAGGGTGAGTGTGGTTAACCTGGCAAAGTGCTGAGGTGGACCCAGGTTTTCAGAGGGCTAAAGAAATGACAATTTTGGTGATTTGGGATTGAACCAGTCTGAGATGCTTCAGATGTGCTATAAATATGAGGAAAATCTTCCTTTTAGGGTATACAGCCAGGATCACTTTGTATAATCATGACATTTGGAGGAAAGGATGAAAATGGAAGGTGTCAACAAGAAAATGACAAATTATTGTCTAGACAAAGGAATCTTCAACTTCATGGTTCTGAACACAGAGTAAAAACACATTAAGGCAAAAAATAAAAGTTTAGGAGAATGTCATCTGGGCTTGAATCTGGAGCTTTAAACACCTCACACTGATCTGTTGGAGAGAAAAAGAGTCCCAGTGGGAAAAGGAATATATTCCTATCTGAGATTCTGTGGCCTGCATACAGTATCACCCCATCCTGAGGAGCAGCAGGGAGAGTCAGATCCCCTCATTTTACCAGAGCACTGGACCTGCAGCCTGGTATGGAAAAGTTTGAATTCTTGAGAGGCTTTCCTCATGAGTAAAATTTTTTCATGTTCATGGAGATAAATACTCCTATATTATGAATAGTTTCCTATTTAAAAATATTTGAAAATTAATTATAATTGGAATTATTAATAATACTTTGAATTATTTAGTGTGGGAAAATGGCAAAATAATGTTGAAATTATATTCATGGAAGAGAGTGAAGGTAACTATATTATAGATCATTAAAAAAACACATTGTCACATGCTCTGCATGGAGTTTCAGTAGGTGAGGGGATGCCTGATGAGGACCTAAGGACAAGCCCTGCAGGTCATGCCCAGACCCTGTGCTGCAGACCTCCACACCTGAACTCGGAGGAGCACTCTGCTCAGAAATGAGTAAAGATTTGAGAAAACCAAGAGTGACTTTCCTCTCCAGGGAAATCAACTGCAAAATACAAGTAAACATGGTGCATATGAATATATAAAGTAATTGCATTAATTCTGTTTTCTTTCCACTTTTATCTCTTTATCATCCCAGTCAACCTGAATTTTCAATAAATGGATAATTCCACCATGATAACTGAATTTCTCCTCCTGGGCTCTCCTGATGGCTGGGATCTGAATTTCCTCTATTTCACAGTATTCCCAATGACCTACTTGGGTACCTTGTTAGGGAACCTTCTCATCATCACTGTCACCACTGCTGACCAGAACCTGCACACACCCATGTACTTCTTCCTTAGGAACCTGTCCATCTTGGACATGTGCTTCATTTCCATCACTGTCCCCAATGCCTGTGTCAACTCTCTCACTGGCAACAGGGCCATTTCAGTGGCTGGTTGTGCAACCCAGATCTTCTTGGTCATTTTTTGTGCAAGTGTTGAACTTCTGTTTCTCACCATCATGGCCTGGGACCGCTATGTGGCCATCTGCCAGCCCCTCCAGTACCCCCTTGTCATGAACCCTCAATTTTGTGTCCGCATGACCCTGGCTTCATTGCTCAGTGGTCTGCTGTATGCAGGTGTGCACACTGGGAACACATTTCGGCTGTCCTTCTGCCAGTCAAAAGTGGTCCATCAGTTCTTCTGTGATGTCCCCTCTCTGCTGAGGCTCTCCTGCTCTGACACCACCAGCAACAAGGTCCTTATTCTTGTCTCTGCTGTGGTCATTTGTGGTGGTTGCTTCCTTTTTATTGTCGTGTCATATTTTCGCATATTTTCTGCTGTGCTGAAATTTCCCACCAAAGCCCCAGGGAAGGCCTTCTCCACCTGCACACCTCACATCCTTGTGGTGTCCGTCTTCCTCAGTTCCATCACAGGTGTGTACCTGAGGTCCTCAGCAACCTCTGACACACTCGACGACATGGTTCTCTCTGCCTTTTACACCATGGTTCCTCCCTTCCTGAATCCTCTCCTCTACAGTCTCAGGAACAAACAGGTAAAGGACGCTGTGAGGAGATTAATGGGAAGACAGTTGTTCTCAGGGAAATGATGAAGATGCTTTTCAGTACTATTCTTATTTCACTGTTTGAGGTTCTTAATTAGAGATCATGCTCTTCATAGCTGTGCTTCAGAAGTCATACTGCTTACTCTAATGTCACCTTATTGGGTCCTGGGTACTTCAACTTGTAAAATAATTTTTGTTTTAATTTATGCCATCATTTCTATTTATGCTTCATAAAATGTATAATGTTAGAAAATGCATCTTTAGTTAATGAGTATAATTCAAGTTGTGTGCTATAATCATTTGAGATTATATCTGTTTATAATTCATCAAATAGTTTGTAGTACTTCTGTCAAGTAAAGTCAAAGATGCAAACCTTACAAATCAATCATGAGAACAACCTTATATCATTTGATCATATTTAGTGATCTCATTTAGTGATGTGTGAAATAAATATGGAAGGTCTCTGGTACACAATTGTGTCAATTT
The DNA here is from genome assembly GCF_047511675.1 of Marmota flaviventris. NCBI lineage: Eukaryota > Metazoa > Chordata > Mammalia > Rodentia > Sciuridae > Marmota > Marmota flaviventris. The sequence continues at coordinate 883,666 of NW_027287680.1, read as the reverse complement.
AAATACCTTGGAAATACACAAAAATCAAATCCTAAAGAAGTTATAACCAAAAGTGTAGAGGGAATCATAGTAACATTTGTCTCCTTCTGGAACATAGAAAAATAGGATAGTCCTTGTCCATGAAGTAAACAGAGGGCCATGGTTGCCAATCCCTGTGTCCTGATAGTCAAATCCATCTGCTGGGGAAGCCAAATTTCCTTTCTAGGCCATGGTGTCTGCCAGTCATTTTTATGTCCAAGATTGACCCAGAGATGGGGACCAAACCCTGGGGCTAAGTTGCAAGTGAGCATTCAGATAGTTGTCTCCCTCATGTAACTTAATGTAATATTTAAGACATCTGTCATGTCTTATAAAAATGAAATGACAGACAATAATAATCTGACCTAAGTGTCTCCCTATGTCAACTGTAAGTATGTAATGTAAGCCTGTATCTGTACGTGTCCTTTAATGCCTTTTGCAGGCTTTCATCCTCTCACACAGCTTATCTCTTTTCATATTTTGGTGGCCTAACTGGTATGTGTTTTGCTACTTATTAATTGCCACTCACATATACTCACTGTCAATGTATCTAGAAATTTTAATATAACAAAATAAGAAAAAAACAGTTCATACAAATTGCAGGCAATGCATCAAACTTCAAATTCTGAGAACAGTTTTTTTTTTTACCAGTTCGCTAATAAGAAAATAATGGACAAAAATATAAATGTATGTATTACCTAGGAAAACACAGAAGTCTAAATATAGGTGATTAATGAATAACAGTGTCTCTTAATGTTTGCAGACAAGGGAATACTTGTAGTAGGAATCAATGAGCACCCAGATAATCAGCAGGAAGCCTTGACCTGCTGGCATGTGATCCAACCAGAACACAGGCTCCGAGCATCCACTGTGTCCATGAGGACTGGGTCTCACTGCTACAATATCCTTGCTAGAGCAGAATGACCTTCAGAGCACCACAGATGAATTCTGCAACCTCCAACTTTTCATGCATTTCCTCGCCAACTATAACCATGAATCCTAATGAGTGGCATTCAAAATCTTGCATGAATTGAGGTGACAAGCAAATTAAGTTTAATTTTAATATATAAAGTTGGAAAAAAGTAAATAGCATACACCAGTCCTATTGAGAGACATCCATCTTGGTGAAAGTCATTAAATTTTTAACTTGTGTTTTAAGATGTTTTATACCCAAAAAGCTGGTTGCAGAAGAGATGCAAATAACTAAATACTGGTACAAAGACTATATGCAATCCCATATCTGATGTCAAATTATTCAAAGCCCTGAAGATAACTTCTTGAGGACAAAAAAGGAGAACAACAGTTAAAAATATATAATAGCAGCAGCTAATTATGAAGATATTTCTTTCACACATAAAATAAGGGATTGTTTTAATCTATTTCCTGTGGTTCTTCTCTGGGATTACCAAATTATTCAGAAATACATTAAAGAAGATGAAAATATGAAGTATTATTTTTTGCTCAAATTCAGTCTAATGTTCTGAAAAGAGGCCATGCCATGAAATATGAATTCCAATTTCAGTATCTGCACATCATATTTCAACCTAGTTATCTTAATTTTAACAGAATAAAACATTTGTGTGTACATATCTAAATCTGTATCAGAGTTTTCTCAAGTATATTAAGCAGCTTATACCTTATTGCTTCATTTAATACCTAGGTTAAATCTGATATTAAAATAATCAATGTTAATGAAAAGATTTTCACTTTTAAATTAATCATTTTAAAAATCATTTATCTCTCATATACATGGTCTGTGAATCAAAAACAAAAACATAGCATTTCTCAGGGCAACTCCTTTAAAATTATTTTAGTTCACTGTCAATAGCCTTGCATCACTATGCATTAAATATGGATGGGCGTTAATGATTCATTATCAGTTTACTACTTCTTAAGAAACATGCTGTCTTACCTCACAAGTCAGCAGGTAGTCACATGTGATCATATTATTTATTAAATTATCTGCATCAAGAGACAATATCACCTTTACAGACATGAATATGGAAGAAGTTCCTAACCATGTGATTTAGTGGAGTCTACCGTTAAATGATTTAAAATAGAATGATAAGTAATGTCATTGTGACTTGGTGAAATTGGCTATGTGAAGGCTCAGACTGGGGATGAAGGAGGCACAGGTACTGAGTTTGGACTCTTGGGTGCAAGGGGCAAACCTCAGCAGCATGGCTTGATGAGCCAGTTCCTAGGAGCAGACTGACAGCTGATGAGCTCACAATGGGCCTTGACTTACTGGATCTAATGAGTTTCCTTAGAAAATGCTCAAGTTACTCTGGTATTTTGATTCTGCTTTCTTTCTTTCTTTAAATATTTATTTATTTATTTATTTATTTATTTTAATTGTAGTTGCACTCAATACCTTTATTTATATGTGGCCCTGAGAATCGAAACCAGGGCCTCCGCTCATGCTAGGCGAGCACTCTTCCACTGAGCCCCAGCCCCAGCCCTTTGATTCTGCTTTCTCAGTAAGAACTTACAGGACCCCATGGTTTGTTAGTGCATCTGGTGATGCAAAGCTGGAGTGTAGAATACACCCAGGGATGGAAGGGACCAATTAGATGTGCACTGGTATTGGCTGAATCATCTGTGCAGATCCATAATTACATCAAGCTCAATTCAAAGTTTTAGATGTTTGTTGCGACCCCTTGCCCGCAAGGAAGACGCAACTCAGGAATCTTCTTTCAGCAGTTTATTCAGGTCCTTGATATTTCTTTTTCTAACTCTCGGATGCCCCTCCCAGCCTTAATAAAGCATCTCAAGCCCCAATGCAAAGCTGCCACGTGGAGCTTTCTCATAGGGTGGTGAAAAATCATGTGCCAACTCTCCCAAATAAGGAGTTGTTTGTCACAGACCACAGCGGAGCCAGCGCCATCTTGTAATGGCGACCATAGTCTGCAGAAACGGCAAAAGCGGCTCACCACAGATGTTCTTCTAATTTTTGTAATTTTATGGATGCAAACATAGTTGTTCATTATTTAAAAGATCAGAGATTCACACCAAAAGCAGAGAAGTAGAATCAGAGTCTGTGGTGCATCTCTACCTGGTCCAGCAGCCAATCATGCTTGATTCAAAGACAGAAAAGTTCCTTTCTAATGTACCAACAAAAAAATGGAATTCCTATGAGGAAAATTGCTTCTACTTTGATTTCAAGATACTGGTTCCAATGCAGTGGCACAAAAGGCCACAGACTTCTGTAGGACACAAGATTCCCATTAAGATAGGATGTTCTTCCATCTTAGGAATCCTGTATCATGTCCAGATTTCACTGTCAAACTAACATGTGTCCAGCTCAGTCTACTCATCAGAGTGAACATTTTATGGTGTTTGGGGCATCAGTAGCACTTTTCCCCAATTTTGCAAGCCTTATTTAAACTTGGAATTGTATAGGATCTAGGATAAAAGGTGGGGTGCAGAACTTCCTTTCAGAAGTCAAATTGTTGATTTTTAAACTGGAAGTGAGCTTTTCTCCTCCCTTAGTCACATCTCTTATGATGACAGTAAAAAATGCAGACAGTATCAGTCCTGGATGTTTTAAGTGTTGATGTGAATGTAAGAAGCAATCCCTGGGAACAACCCTGCCTGGCCTAGGAGCAGGAAGCAACATTTTCTCAGTGGCTGGGGCCACATACCAGTCCCTGTGGAAATGCAAATAATTTATTTTTGGTAAAATACCTCTTTGGAATTGTCTATTAGCACAGTGTGGGCCTCACTTCTCAGCGCTGGTGTATTACTAGGTGGAGAGACTTCAAGAAGTAAGATCAGCAAACTGAACTAAAGATAAGCAGTAAATGCCAACTAATGAGGTTACTGTGAGGTTCCCAGATGGAAGACTTGAATTTTGTTGACTGACATCCACAGTTCTTCTCTAAGCTCCATTTTTGTGAAAATCTGGAGAAGTGCTTCTAGCCTGCGACTCACGCTGGCTTCATGAAAGAAGGTTTGAATTGTGAGAAAACGCTGGGAAGTTTTAAATTAAAGAGACAAGACTCTAATTACCTTTAAAACCAGCTCCAGGATGGCTCCTCCGAGCTCTAACCTCAAGCCACCGAATGTGGTAGCAAGGTTTACTGAACAGGCTAGTGAGAGAGAGAACATGCCAGGTAGTGGACATTTATTGGGGAAAAAGAAATTCTGGGGAAAATCCCACCCAATTAAGATTAAAGGGGGAAGCATCCCAAGATCAGGGGTGATGATTGGGTCTGCAGGGCAGTTGCCAGACATGCCTCTGCATGGACAAGCCCTCAGACCTGGAGAAGGGTGGGGAAAGCTCTGACACAGCTATGTCTAAGTGCCTCTCACCCAGCCAGAGAGCTAACTCAAATCAGGTGCAAGGATTTCCTCCCACAATGGCTAAAGTCTACAAAAGGCCCACATCTTATTTCAGCAGTCACACTCCATTCTGGCTTTTACTTACTGGGTCTCATGGATTTTTGGTCACTTCCACTTGGGGTATTCTCATCTAAAATGCTATCTCATGTTTGAATGGAGTCAGTTAGGAAAATAAATAAATCACTACCAAATCTTAGTAACAAGGTGTCTTGGTGGTACTCAAAGAGAAATATGGACAAGCACAACATTGGCTTGACAGTTTTAGGCAGATTCTGAGTCAAATCAAACCACATGTGTCTTTTTCATGGAGAAAGTAGGAACATTAATAACAAGATGACAAGAGTGACAGGAAAAAAGAGCTCCAATTGGTAAAAACACTGTAATGCATCCAGAGTCTTAAAGAGGAGGGCAGCAAAGCAAAGAGCTCAGACATGAGAAAGAGCACTCAGCCAAGGAACTTTGATAGGCAAATTCAGCTGGGCAGGGGCTGCCTGGTGTCCCAGGACCCTGGGAAGGCTTCCCTCTGCATGACAGTGAACACTGGCTCTGCAATGTCCTTTACAGAGTCCAGATTTAATTCTCCTCTGTGGCAGCCTGTAGTCATTTCCAGGATGACTGCTTAGTTTTAAGTCTGAAGGAGGAGTCCACAGGGAACACTGTCAGGATCTCACTACATGCTAGCTAACCACAATTGATGAAGGCTCTTTTCAAATGGACTCAAAGTCCATGTTTCTCTGCAGCCTCTTCTAAAACTGTAGTCTCTTACCTTTGGGGAGCATTTGTCAATGTCAACAAGTTTAAAACCATCATATCTGAGCTTCTTAATAGCCATTCACTCTAAGAGCCATTCACTCTCTTCTTTTTGGTGCTAACTATGAGCAAGCAAAAAAAAAAAAAATTAGTGCCATTTTGAACAGTGATGTGGGAGACTCCCTTGGAGGATCCCCTGTTCCACTTTCCATGTCACTTCAGGAAACACATGGCCAAGCTCACGGTCACAGCAGAAGTACCATCCACCTTGTGTCTTCATATACCTGGGTGGCAACCTCACGGGGAAGCAGGAGGCTGTGTCAATGAACCCACCTTCACTCACAGGCTGCACCCAACAAACTCTGACCTCAGAAACACTGCCCTGTGTTGGGTTGGCTCCTGCTGTCCTTGTTTCAGTATCCACCCATCAGTACCAACTCACAATCATGAGCCCTGACTGAGGGAACAAGTCTCCATGGAACCATGAAACCCCAGAGTCCCAGCTTTCCAGCACATTCCTCACCTGAGCCAAAGTGAAAACCTTAACTCCCATTGAATCTTAAGATGGGTTTTATTAGAAAAATCCATTGAAGTCCTGCTAAAGCTGCACAGGAACTGTTAAGTGTTGGCAGCCATCTGGGAAAGACTACAGTCTTCTCCCAGAGTGACTGTGCACCAAGAAAAATAAGAAAATGAGAACTTCCTGGGCTCTCTGACACGGGCAGTTGATTTTTCCCAGTATAATTTAGTACAGGCTACTGGAAGCACACTTCTTTCACCTGGTAAGACCAAAAACACACCCTCACTGTCCTAATCAGGTACATATCCACATTTTAGCCTTACATCATGATTTTTAGCAGAGACTTTGACAACCTGCACCATCTCCAGGAGTAGCAATGGGTCGATTGTGCAATACTGATTGGACAAACCAAGCAAGAAGCAGAAACTGCTCTTGGCTGGCTGGCAATAATTTGTGTGTCAGAAACTGGATAAAAACAATAAAAGCTCAGGGGTCTCACATGTCAGAAAAACAGCTGAAATATCATGGTCTGGGTCATGAGATTTGCCCTCTTATGTGAAGTATAAGTCATTCTATCTTGTCTCTTCTACAACTAAAAAGAGTCACGCTGGATAGAGAACTTCTCTGAATTTTCAAGACATCCTACTAGTTGCATGGGTGTGCTACTTCAGCCCATTGACCAGGTGGCCATGAAGCCTCTGACTCTCAGTGGGAAAGAGAAGAAGAGATGGCTCTGTGGCAAGTCCAAGCTGGCATGCAAACTTCTCAGTCACTTGAGCCCTAGGATCCAGCAGAACCAGATATATCTCAAATGACAGTGCCTTCCAGTGACACTGCTCAGAGCATTTGGTAGGACCCTATAGGTGAAGCACAATACAGACACTTCAGATTTTGTAGCAGATTCTTGCCATATTCTGTGAATACATTTCTTCATTTTTAATTGGTATATATTAATTAATTTAAAATGGAGCTTTGTAGAGACACAAAGCACTACAGGAAACCAGCATGAAGAAATGCATGCTGAGCAGCAGAGGAGGAGTCCTGGAATGAGGAAAGGAATCTTAAGTTCATGCACCTGCCACAGGCCAGGGGAGAAGAACTACAACCTCTTTTCAGACCAGTAATGTGCAAAGTGAAGGTATCTGTGGGAAGTTATGAAACAGGCATGAAATCATCTTCTTGAAACTTCTACTCAGCAAGGACAAGAAGGTGAGATAGAGCAAGAGCATGCGTCCAATAGAATAGGAAGAAGAAAAATTGTCATTGTCATTGTCTGTTACATAGAATTAACATGCACATGTGCAAACATACACACAGAAATAATAATTGCAAAATTGATAGCACATTTGAAATAAAATTTTATTTTATTTACTCTGGCTTTGGGTGGTGTGATATCTTTTAACCACTATTGTCAGTCACATGTATCCCTGGTACAGAAAGAAATTTAAATATAGATGGAGAACTTCATCATCTTTAGATCTGCATCATAAGTAAACATAATGTTTGAATTGCTTAAGTTTAAGAAAATAAATTTAATATATAGCATCTGCTTTTAATCTCCAATATTTTACTAGGAGAAAGTTTTCAAAATTATAGTTGTATACAAGAGTAACTTTATTGACCAATGTAGACTTTAGATATTTAAAGAATATAAAGAAAGAACTAAAGTTGAAGAAAATATACTTCCTCCTTACTAATCATTTCCTCTCTAGTGTCAACTTCTGGTGCCACCCATTGGCATCATCAGTGTGGCCCATCCTGGCCAGCAGCTGGCCTCATGATGCATGGTCCAAGACATCTCCTTTCTATCTTCTTTCTCTAAAAATCTGAAAAATTTCTTCTAAATAATCTATAATAAATTCCATTTATAACACATTGCATAATGCTCATTAATTTTGAAGCAATCCATTTCATGACACCAATATGAAACTTTGATTTTGCATGCAGCTCAACACTGATTTTGATATAGACTATCATGTTAATTTGAAGTCTACTCATGAACAGTCAGATGAAAAAATAGACACTTGATCTTTTGATTTGTTATACTAACGTCTTTTCCCATGTTGCAAAAATTTCTCTTAAATGAATGGAATTTCATTTACTTTTTGGAAATCATTTTTAATATTAATGCATGCTATAATTTAACTACGTATACAATGTCTAGCATATGAAGATTGCAGTGAATATGTTGATCTAAGAAAATGAAATAGATAAATGCTTTTAACTTCAAATCTAATTTTGACTCATTTTTATTTTTATTTTTTAGTTGAGATGTAGTGTCTGTATGTGTTAGACAGAACACCATGTTAATGTGATACCCCTGTCAAATATGTGACGATCAAAGCTGAGCAACCTCCTTAGACCTTGGCCTTCCTGTGTGCTGGGCATGTCATCCTCCTCTTCTCCAGTCCTTCTGAGACTTTGCCCCACCTCTCCAGTACCTTCCAACTGCCCTACAGCAGGGCCAGTGCCCAGTTCCCTCCTCTCCCTGGCGGGGTGGCCACCCTGACACTTCTTTATGTCCTCACTTCCCCTGGCCTTCCATGTCTTTAATGACACCATCCTATTCTCTTCTTCCCTCAGACCTGCTTTTCAGCTTTCACAAATGAGTTAGAGTATGCAGAGCAGGAATAAAATAACAGCCAACTTGGAGATTGTGAAAAAGAGAAATTTTTAGATATGATCATATCCCTAAAATTTATGTTTTGCAGAAACCAAAAAGATCTAAAAACTATAGGCTAGTTTGAGGGATGTCTCCCATAGCTAAGCTTTCCTGGAAATTCTGTTGAAACTGAGGTGTGTTGTCATATGAAGGCAAGTGGGGACTGCAAGGAGGGCAGGATTTGATAATCATCTGTTTGTGAATTAAGTTTTATTAAGAGGGATGGGAAGAAACACATTGTATTAAGTTTTTGTTAAGGTCAGGGGAAGGTGTTTGCTGTCTGAGCCTGTCCTAGAGCACACATCTGGGAAATGGCATGGAGACGCACATGACCTGAAAACAAATGGCTTCAATAAAGCAAAGTTAATCTGGAAATGGTTAATGATTATGTATGTAATAAGAGATACAAGGAAGTACCTTTCTTCTATAGGGATAGTGTAAACACTCTGGGTTTGCATTGATTGTCAGACAGAAGAACATGCACACTTGCTAGTGTTACAGTGACAATAATGTCTTCATACATTTCTACATTAATCAGTCATAACTTTTGTGGTTAACTTAAATGTGCTAACACATAGATATTTTCCATCTTTAGATAGCCATTTGTTTTAATTCTTTTTTTTTACTAGACTCAAAATTTAAACAATTAGGAATTATATCTGTCAATTAATTCATTGTGGTGTTTATTTTGTTAAGCAGACCATGTTAACATCACATAATACACATTCTGCATCACTGTCATTTTATAAATAATGAAGAGCACGTGTGTCCTGAATTCAAATGATTTAGAATTGGTTTGCCTAGAAAATTTGAAGAAAAGCAGAAGACCTATCCCGGAATATTCTCAAACTTGCATCAACCAAGGTCTTGCAACCCAGTGACAGGCATAAGGAACTGCCTCTCCCCATGGGAAAGCGCACACCCTGACGGTGAACACAAGAGGGCGCAATCACTTGGCATTGGCCTCGACATTCTTTTTCTTTTAAAGTACTATTCTTTTTATTTATTTTTGTTTGTTTGGTTTAGTTTTATTGATTTTATTTTTTTAAATACAAAAAAGTTTAATGCATTACACTTCTTACTACACTTATAGAGTACAATTTTTCATATCTTTGTATATAGAGTATGTTCATGCCAATTCATGCCTTTATACATGTACTTTGGGTTTTTTTTTTTTTTTTTTTTTTTTGCATTACAATTCTTAATACACATATATACCACAATTTTTCATATCTCTGTTTATATATACCCAAATGAGACTTCATACTTGTACTTTGGATAATGATGTCCATCACATTCCACCACCCTTGCTAATCCCCTGCCCCATCCCTTTCCTCCCACCCCTCTTCTCTATCTAGAGTTCATCTATTCCTCCCATGCTCTCCCTCCCTACCCACTATAAGTCACCCTCCTTATATCACAGAAAATATTAGGTATTTTGGTGGGGAGATTGGCTAATTTAACTTAGAATTATCTTCTCCAACACCATCCATTTACCTGTAAATGCCATGATTTTATTCTCTTTGAATGCTGAGTAAAATTCCACTATGTATATATGCCACATTTTTTTATCCATTCGTCCACTGAGGGGCATCTAGGTTGGCACAGTTTAGCCTTTGTGAATTGTGCTGCTATAATCATCAAAGTGGATCCACCAGAAAACTTGTAAAACTAGTAAATGAATTCAGAAAAGTAGCAGGATAGAAAATCAACACCCAGAAATCAAAGGCATTTCTGTATATCAGTGACAAATTCTCTGAGAAGGAAATGAGGAAAACTATCTCATTCACAATAACCTAAAAAATAATAATAAGATACTTGTGAATCAACTTAACAAAAGAAGTGAAATATCTATACCATGAAAACTGCAGAACCCTAAGGAGAGAACTCATAGAAGACCTTAGAAGATGGAAAGATCTACCTTGCTCTTGGATAGGCAGAATTAATATTATCAAAATAACCATACTATCAAAAGCACTATACTGATTTAATGCAAATCTGATCGAAATCTCAATGGCATTCCTCATAGAAATAGAAAAAAAAAGCAATAAGGAAATCCATTTGGAAAAATAAGATACCACGAATAGCTAAAGCAATCCTTGGGAGGAAGAGTGAAGCATGTGACATTGGTATATCAGACCTTCAAATATACTATAGAGCCATAGTAAAAAAAAAAAAGAACATGCTATTGGCACCAAAACAGACTGGTAGACCAATGGTACAGAATAGAGGACACAGAGACTAACACCAAAAATTACAATTATCCTATATTAGACAAAGGTGCCAAAAACATGCACTAGAGAAAAGATAGCATCTTGAACAAATGGTGGTGGGAAAAATGGAAATCCATATGCAACAAAATGAAATTAAACCTCTATCTCTCACCATGCACAAAACTTCACTCAAAAATGGATCAAGGACCTAGGAATTAATAGGAGAAAAAGTAGATCCTAATCACCATCATTTGAGACTAGACCCCAACTTCCTTAATAAGACACCTATAGCACAAGAATTAAAACCAAGAAACAATAAATGGGATGGAATCAAACTAAAAAGTTTCTTCTCAGAAAAAGAAACGATCTGTGAGGTGAACAGAGAGCTTATATCCTGGGACCAAATTTTTACCCCTCACACATCAGATAGAGCACTAATCTCTAGGATATATAAGAAACTCAAACAGCTAAGCACTGACAAAACAAATAACCCAATCAATAAATGGGCCAAGGACTTGAACAGACACTTCTCAGAAGATGATATACAAATATATGAAAAAAATGGCCTAGACCTTCTTGACTGTCCAAATCTCCACTAAGCAAGTTTCTAAGCAGTGACTTGAGACTGTGCAGGTTACTTGATTTTATAGGTGTCACCACTTATCTTTGGCCTCTCATTTTACCCAGAGGACCAAGTGACCAGCTCATGCCCCAGTGTTTAGAAAAGAGCAAGCACAGTGTCTCTATAAATCTTATATCAAAAATGCAAGTGCCGGGAAGGGGCCCCCAGCAAATGCTGTTGGTCACCCCTCAACTGTCACTGATGGAGGACCTACTGCTGTGCAGACAATGCGGCTGAAGCCACCATCACACTGAATAGATTTATGCAGATTCTACTCTGGGTGCTCTGTGTGATTTTAACTGATGTCTTCCCACATAATCTTCCTGAGCAGAAAATAAAAACTAAAGAAAAACAGGAGCCCCTGGAGCACTCCTGTGAGAAAGCATGGTCCCAAAGAGCAGGGGAAGGGGAGGGCCCGATGCTGGGTGCCCACGCCCCTGCAGGGCGTGGTGCCCTCTACAGGCTGGTCTTCAGCAGGCTGGCTTCCTGTGCGGGAGTGATCAGGGCTCTATTTTCACATATGGCTCAATTGTTAACTATATATTCCACTTGACATTTATGTTTATATTTTCAAACAGTGAAATAAATATGGAAAAATCAAATATTTCAAATGACAGAATTTTTTACACTTAAAGAATGTACAATTGTATTAAATATTACGTTTGCAAAAATACAAAGCACTAATGAAAAATTATAGGACTAATGGAAAATAAATGAAGAAGACGTGTAACCAAAGAGCAGAGATAAAAATTCATAGAAGAAAACTACAAAAATATTCAGGCAAACACATTTTTGTAAACTATATTTTTATTGGAAAAATCCATCTGTGCAACAACAAATGTAAACAGGAGAAACAGCAACTGAAAATGATGACTGATAGCCAGAAGTATCCCATATCCTAAGTCCATGGCTCCATTCCAGCAGTGATAGAACTTCATCAAATGCTTTTCCTTCAAAATACAGGCACTAGATGAGTTTTTGCACAAGACAGTAAAATGAAAGCTTTCTTCACACATTAAATGTGACTATAAAACCTTGATATCCAAATGAGACCAGATGACATCCAATATAAAAAAGTATACAGGGAAGAAACTCACGAGCATCAGTAGAACATTCTACCATATACAGACAAATGACTCATATACACACAAACACACACACACACACACACACACACACTCACATACAACACAACACAACACAACACAGCATATTGGAGATTAATCTGCAAAAATAAGAGGTGGTTGAATACAGAGCCCAATACAACGTGTGCCTTGGCTTTGAAGAAAGTGCCTGCCATCTACATGCCCAGTGTCCCAGGACTGGAACAGCATTCTCTCTTTATCCTGAGGATGACATCACCAGGAATTACTAAGGGCAAATACTGAGAGGTACAATCTCAATTGAACTTTTAGCTCCTTTAAACATATATGTATGAATTCCAGAAAAAAAAAATTAGATATTGCATCCAGAAGATGTTTTGCAGGAAGTTGTGGGAACAACCAGGAAGCAGAATCAAAGCTCAGACTACAGTCTCAGGTTAACTTCTTCATATTCACTTGCTTTACCTGCTACACACCACAATGACCCTTGTTTAATATTCAATAATGCATAAGTAAAACTCTTGTGTGGAATTTAATGTTTTTTTTTAATGAAAGATGATGGGTTTGACTTGTGCATACAAAATATCATCTACATTGCTGTTACTTTTCATTCATTTCCATATTATAATTAAAAACAAATAATGTTCTGTTTTAAATGTCTTTTGAGTATTTCCTTTAAGGTTTTATGTGCTAGAGAATGGTCCCCAATTTAACAGTATGGGTGGTGCTTACCCAAAATCATTAAAATCAGCATACTGTACTGATAGATGCATACCCATGTTCAAAGCAGCACAATTCACAATAGCCAAACTGTGCAAACAGCCCAGATGTCAGTCCTTGGATGAATGGATACAGAGTATGTGGTAATACACATTTTTTTTTCTCAGCCATAAAGAAGCATGAAATTATGTCATCTGTTGGAAAATGAATGGAGATTGAGAAAATTAGATTGAGCAAAATAAGCCAAACTCATAAAGTCCAGGGTCATATATATGATCTCAGATGTGGTAGCTAGAAAGGACAAAAATGTGTGTGGAGTGGACCTCAGGAAATCACAGGGAGATAGTAGAGTATAGGAAAGTGTCCAGTGGAGAGAGGAGGAGAGGGAAAGTGGAAAAGTGGGGAGCGATGGGGGTGAATTGCATTGTCATATGTGCACAAGTATGAATATATAAAATGAGTCTCATTATTTACCACTCTAATGCACCAACAAAAAATATGTAACAAGAACAGTCCTGAGGTGGTGAGGCCTGGAATGATACCACACGGGAGCAGCACCATCTGAGAGACTAGTGGGGCTCTGATAGGACTAGATGAATTCCTGTCAGACCTGGTTGTTGTAAAGTGTGACCAAGGATTTTCTCCCTGTCCTCATGGCTCCTGGCTCACACCTTGCCCCTTCTTCACAAAGCCAGTTCTCTTTTTGATTCTCCATTGTTTTCCCATATTCAGTGATGGTACCATGATGTTTGCACTTTCTAGGCATCAAAATGGTCAGAAAAATATTCTTCTTTCTTTAGACATTACACAAAATTAGGTATTCTTTTATGGCAACACAAACATCAGGAAAATTCTCTTTTAGGTAAAATTATAGGAAGTCAGCATGATCATGGGCTAGGCAGTAACAAACCATCAATCCCCATGGATATATTGAAAATCTATAGATTGGCTAAGATAGCCTTTTAAGAACTGTTGACACTATTCAATGACCCATATGAACCCTCTGGATGTCCAATCCTCAAAAACTCACATCCAGTTATTAGGGAAATTTGTAGAGTCTTTTCATATTCATTTTTTTTCTTTTAAATCTTTATCACATTTATACATCATGACATACAAGAGGAAGTAGTCATATTCTCAGTTACCTCCCTTGGGATGGAGGGAAAGGACAGAATTTGACGCAGTCTGTCCTATCTGTGGGACATCATAGGAGCTATTTCTGTATCACTTGACTCATATTTCACAGACAATATCAGCAAAATTGTTTCCCAAAGTTGGAAATTGCCAATTTCTGTGGCAGGCACCATGGGAATGAAAGATCAAAGGAGAGAGACCTGTAGATATGTGGGGGCAAGATATTTTAGGCCAAAGAACATAAAAGAACTTTCAGTCACTAAGAAAAAGAATAGATAAGAATCACAGAAAAGTGAAGACATATAAAAGCATCCATGACCTTGGGAGGATTGTGAGGAGACACATGCACAGGGAAGGGAAGACACAGGCTGAAAAATTATGCCTCTCAGTAAGCCTTCAGATCTATGATGTTTCTAGCACACACAGAATCAGCCTTCAATAGCAGAATATAGTTGAAGTCTTATAAAAATCCCCCTTGTCAATAAAAGGTCATACAATGCATAAAGAAACATGGAAGTTTCTAGTTAAAGGAACAATACGAATCTACAAATACTAAAGACACCAACTCCAGATTTACGAGACAAAGATTTAATATCCATTGCTTTAAATGCATTCAAAAAGCTAAAGGAAAATACTAAGAAAGAGAGAAAGCAAAACAGAAAAATTATACCTGGAAAAAGTGAAATTACCAACAATTTCATTAAAATTGTAAAGTAAAAGAAATGGAAAAATTCTGGAGCCACAAGTCAGAAATGAATTGAAAAATGTACTTAAATGTTCAATATCAAACTCAAACTCACCAAAAGAAGAATCAAGAAACTATAAGACATTTAAATTGCAATTATCAAGTCTAACAAAAAGAAAATGAAAAAAAAAGTAAATATTCTTAGATACTTACAAGATAATATTAGATTGTAGAGAAAGATTTAGGACCTTCGGTAAAAACATACAAAAACTATATATATTAAATGAATATATATGTAAATATATCTGCAAATCCAAGATGCTCAATGTACTCCCAATAAAATAAATCCAAAGAGTTGAAGACCAAGAGTCATTATTATCAAAGCGTCTAAAGCAAAGGCAAAGAAAATATTAAAAGGCACAAGAGAAAAGAAACTCATCACATAAAACTAAAACTAATCCTCTAGAATATTACTGGTCAGTCTCTCAGTAGAAACTTTGCATGCTAGAGAACAGTGGTTTGATATATTTAGCATTGAGATAGAAAAACTAACAGGTAAGAATTTTATATATGGCAAAACCACTCTTTAAAATAAGAGAGAAATAATGATATTCCAGAAACAATAAAAAGTAAGCAAGTTAATTAGCAATATACATGTCCCACAAGAAATGGTTAAATTAAAATAAAAATGACACTAGAGAGTGATATGTCTTCATATAAAAGTAAAGTTCTCTGATAAAGGAAAATATAAAAGCTGTTAATATTGTTATTTCAGTTGACTTCTCCACATTTAATTTTTCTTACAGTTTAGAAGAAAAAACATCCAAATGATTTAAGGTTTGTTATTTGGTAGATAACATATTAATATGTCATTTGTGACATTCTTAATGTAGTAAGGTCAAATCTAAGAAAGTAGAAATTTTGTGCATGATAAAATTAACTTAGTGACTTTTTAAAACAGAGTGTTATGAACCAAGATAAACTTAGATTGATAGATATCATTCCCAAGTTTACCAGACATGCACACACTCACACATAATATGTGTGTATGTGTGTGTGTGTGTGTGTGTGTGTGTGTGTGTATAATACTTAATACAAAGGAGAAGTGAATCAAAACATACCACTACAGATAATAATCAAACACAAAGGACATCAATAAATAAATGAATAAAAATGAAAAGAGCTCCAAGACACATAGAAAACAACAAGTGACAAGAAGAAGTCCTCTGACATTAACATCATTAAATGTAACTGGATTCAATTTTCCAATCAAAATGCACACATCAGCAAATTGAATTTTTAATTTTTTTTTTTTTTTTTTGGTCCCGAAGATTGAGCACAGGGGGACTCAACCACTGAGCCACATCCCCAGCCCAATTTTGTATTTGATTTAGAGACAGGGTCACAGTGAGTTGCATAGTGCTTCACTTTTGCTGAAGCTAGTTTTGATCTTGAGATCCTCCTGTCTCTATCTATCAAACAGCTTGAATTACAGGAGAGTGTCACTGCACTTGGTGAGCAAATTGGATCTTAAAAACCATACAAACATTTTATGTCTCTTGGAGTATCAGCTCAGATTTTAGTACACACAAAGGCTATAATAAACAAGATAAAGAAATGCATTCCATTTAAGAAGCAACTGAAAGAGACCAGGGTGCTATAATAATATCAGAAAGCAAATTAATTCAAAGTCAAAAACTTTTAAAAATACAATGGCTATTGCATAATGATAAAAGATCATGCACATGCTGGATTAACAATCATGAGCACATATTCACCACATATCAGAGCTTCATAACATTTTGAGAAAAAATGGCAGAAATGAAAGGGAGAGACAGCTCTGAACTCATATTCATATACTTTAATACCCAACTGAATTTAACTAGTAGTTAAAACAGAGAGCAGATAGGAATATAGAACACTAAAACAGTACCACATACCACCTGGACCTAACAGACCTCTATATAGCACTCCACTCAGTGATAGGAAAGGGATAAACTTGAAATATGCATTGCAACTACATAGCAAAGACAGAGGAAAAATGATAAATACACAAATGTGTGTAAAATAACATTGTCTCATGAGAAAACAGACAGTTAAAGAAGAAATTGCCATCCCTATCAGAAAATTTATGTATAAAAATGAAAATAAAAGCACAACTCACAAAACTGGAAGGATGCCAAGAGACCAGTGGGAAAAGGCAATTTGAATTTGAAAGTACTCAGATTCAAACAAGAAAGACTTCACAACAGTCACATTAGTTTGCACATTGAAGATGCAGCACAAGTAAAACAAATTAGACACAAACTTAGGAAAGAATGGAGTCATAGAGATTGAAAAAAAAAAAAAAAGAAAAACTAAATAGAACACCACAAAGAAAAATCAATGCAACTTGTACTTAATTCTTCAAATTTTTAAAAGAATGATGCTAAGCTCAGCAAAACAGCAAGACTTTGTTTCAAAATAAAATGAAAATTAAAGACCTGGGGATGGAGCTCAGAGATAAAGTTCCTGGGTTCAATACCCAGTACCACAAAAATAACTTTTACAAAACTCTTATATGATAAAAGACAGAAAGTATATCCTAACTCATTTTTGAGACTAGCATTACTTCACACCAAAGCCAAAGATAAAAATAGAATATTAAACACAAAACAGATATCCCTGGTGAGTATTTTTAAAATCATACTCTTTGGTATTGATCCAAAAGAAGTAAAATTAGCATACTACAGGGAAATGGGCTCATCAATGTTTACAGCAGAGCAATTCACTCTGACCACTCATGGTCTAGCCCAGAAGCCTGTCAGTAGATGTTGGACTAAGAAAATGCAGTACAAAAACACAATGGGGTTTGACTCAGCCATAAAGAGGAATGAAATCATGGCCCTTTCAGGTAAATGGATAGAACTGGTGAACATCATGCTAAGTGAAGAAGGCAGACTCAGAAATCAAGGATTGAGTGTTTTCCCTCATGTGTGGAAGAGCAAAATTAGAAAAAAAGGGGGAAATTCCATCAAAAAAGCAGGGAAGTCTGTGGAATAAAGGAAGGGAACTGAGAAAAAGGGAATAAGGATGAGAGAAGAGAGGAATGGTGGAATGAATTTATCAAATTGTCCTATCTACATATTTGAGTATATCACAGTGATTGTACCTTTATGGGTATCTATGGAGATCAATTTAAAAGATTTATAAACAGAAGGAGCATCAGAAGAGCAGAGGAAGTGGAACTAGGGAGGGAGGAGAGGAGGGAAAGAGGAGGCACTGGGGACGGGATTAGAGTAAATTATGTTCCATGCTTGTATGACTGTGTCATAATAAACCCCAACATATGAATAACTAGATTGTACTAATAAAACATTGAAATGTACTATCTAACAGAGTTTAACAGCACACTGAAAGTGTTACATAGCATAAATAACTGGCACTTATCCCCAAAAGCAAGAGAGTTTCAATGCCCAAACACAAACATAATCTATCATGTCACAATACACGATAGCAGGAATAAGAGAGAAAAATCACTGATGATCCTCTCCACTGGTGGAGAAGAGGCACTCTGTAAAACTCAGTATACTTTCATGATAGGTTATTAAACTGGAAATTTAAGGAAATGGGAATCCACTTAGGGAAACAGTAGGAACAGGGAAAGAATTTGAATAGCAAGAATAATAAGAAGGATACTACTTCTGAACAGTCAGAGTCTTACAGTAAATTTCAAAGCAAAGACAATGACCAATAATGAATGTCTGAAAGTTCCTTTCTAATATCAGAACAAGAAAAATTTCCTACTTTAACAACTTTCATTTAATGAAGAACTGTATGTCACAGCCAGAATAATGAATTAAATAAAAATAAATAAAATATATCTAACAAAATAACTGACAAAATTATCTTAATTTTCCAATAGCATGATCTTATCTGTTTAAAAAATCCTAAAGTTTTCCCAATAAACTGCTATAATTAATAAATGAGTGCAGCTAAGATGCAGAATACAAACCATAGAAAAAGACGGTGATTTCTATAACATAAGCATGAGCAATTGGAAGAAATAAAGAAAAAATTCCTAATAGTAGCAACAAAAAGAATAAACATGATTATCTTTTGCCTTGATTTCCTTCCAATATGGAAGGACAGTGGCCAGAGGCCAAGGTGGGCACTCCCTGGAGGAGCTCTGACTGGAGAACATCATGTTTAGGTGTGTCAGAGGGCAGAGGAGGAGAAATGTACTTCTCTCCTTTGCTCACGTCCCATAGGTGTCAGAGGTGACAACTGAGAGTCGGAGGTGACAGGGAGAAAGAGTTAAGTTTGGGGAGAGAAACCATGGCACTATGCTTTCATCAAGATCCACGAGCATTCTCTGTAGGCTTTCTCAGGGAACTAGCTAATGTAAAGAAAACACAGCAAATGGGGCACTTGTATACTTCACCCTGGTGCTGGACAGCTGGCCAGCAGCTGCAGGGTTGTTGGATTTGTGCTCAGTGAGATGGGAAACCAGCTGCCTCATCTCCACAGTGACATGAGAAAGGCTCACTTCACTGAGACCAAAGGCGGCGGGTACAGCTGGGCTTCAAACCACTTAGGTGGGGTCTGTAAATGGACCCCAAGGAAGCAACACTATTAATCAAGGGCACAACAATAAAACATTCAGTAATTAACTTGGAAAAGGAGGTGACAGGCTCATGTACATAAAATTACAAAACATGGCAGAAAGAAGTCACAGTAGGAAGGGATGAATGGAAAGGTATTCCACACATAGGCAGTTGAAGACTTGAGCATTCAGAAACCTGATAGAGATGTTCAAGTGACCTAAAGACTTTATAATATATAAAGTATAATATACATAATATATTATAAAGTCAAACACAATCCTAATATATAAAAGTATATTTAAAACACCTTATAAACAAATGGATTGATATATTATTTTAAATATAAAATATTATTTGGTCTTATTTGAGAGAAGACATATATCATAAGGCAATAGGTAAAGAGGACATCAGGGCTTCACAAGCCTAAAGTGAATGAACATGAAAAAAAAAAAAAAACAGAATAATATTATACATGTAGAAATATGTGAAATGACACATTTTGTATTAATAGAAAGTGAAATGCATGTCAGCATTCAAAACATTTTTTTTTTTCTTTCAGGGACTGTGGTATAGCTCTGTAGATTAAGCGTTTGCCTTACATGAACAAGGCCCTTGGTTCAATCCCCAGCACCACTAAAAACAAAACAAAACAAACAAACCAAAACCCCTTTTAAAAATGCAGTTATAATACACACAAGTTCTGAAATATTAGTGTGAGGATTAAGAGTGGTATATGGACAACCAGATTTCTACATGCAGAATAGCACTGAAAACTCCCAGCACTTCCTTGATATACCAACTCAAATGTATTAAAGACTTTAACATAAGGCTGGATTCTGCATTACAGCACAGGGAATCCCACTCTCACAGCTCTACCTCCCACTACTGGAAGTACTAGGAAGAAAAGAAAAAGGAAAAGGAACTTTTATCAGAAAAGAAAAAGGAATCAAAGTCATCCCAATCAAAAAGGAATATATAAAATGATTTCTATTTGTGGATAACATAATTTATATGTAGAACATTTCAAAGACACCACAAAAATTTAGAACTAATAAATAAATTCAGGAAATGCATGATACAAAATCAATATACCATGGTGGAATGAGATGGACATCATTACCCTAGGTACATGTATGAAGACATGAATGGTGTGACTCTACTTTTGTACCACCAAAGAAATGAAGAATTGTGCTCCATTTGTGTACTATGAACTGAAATGCATTCTGCTGTTATGTGTAACAAATTAGAACAAATTAATTAATTTTAAAAATCTAGAAAAAAAATCAACATACAAAATTCAGTAGTACTTCTCTGCACAAATAATTACATAGGAGAAAAGGAAATCAAGAGAATAACCGCACTTCTGATTGCATAAAAATAACTCTAGAAATCAATTAAGCAAGGAAGTGAATGATTTGTACACTCAAAACTAAGCGTTGGTGAAAAAAAAGTAAATAAGAAATAAATAAATGGAAATATATCATATGTTCATGGATATTATATAGAATTTATATGGTTAAAATATCCAAGCTACCTGAATAAATGTAGATTTGATGGAGTCTTTATTAAATCTCAGAAACATTCTTCACACAAAAAATGGAAAAAAAAATTATGGAGCCACAAAAATTTGAAATGTTCATAGAGACGCTGATAAAGAAAAACAAATTTGGAGGTATTACACTTTCTAATTTAAGATATTTTTACAAAGCCATAGCAATCTACAGTACAACACAGGCAGAAAAGTAGAAACCTAAATAAATGGAACAAAGTAGAGAGCTAAGAAATAAGCCAAATATATGTGGTCAGGTAGAAAAAATTTGAACAAGGGCACCAAGAAGACACATTGAGAAAGAGGAGTCTCTTCCAGACATTGCTGAGGAAAAAAGGAATATCCACAAGTGAAAGGATGAAACTGGCCCCTTTTCTTACATCACATGTATAACCATCTTGAAATACATCAGTGACATAAAAGTAAGACCTGAAACTATCATACTTTTGGAGAGGAGCTTAAGGGAAAATATTTTCAACACTGTTCTTCATGGTGAGATTTTTGAATTGCAGGCCTGGAAAGTTGCAGATAACCTTCACTCAGAGCAAGGACTTCTAACCCCTCTGGGCATAGTTAGAGGGCCACACAGGACAGAGGCACAATAATGAGCAAAACATAGAGACAAGCAAAGGCTGAAATAATGAGGGAAAGTTTTGGAATCTGGCAAATGAAGTTTTTGAAGGATACTCATGAGACTCATTAAGCTAAGGAGATGGCAGATAACCTCTGGGAGCTCATCTTCAGAGTTCTGCCTACTGAGCATCCCTCCCACATGAACCCTGGTGCACCTAGCAGGCAACACCCAGAGGAATCTGATGTAAGCCTCAGTGTCTAATGCAGGCAGTATCTTTGGAGAAATTAGGTGGCCAAAAGAACTGAGAAAATTAGTGCCCCAAAGGATGTTGCAAGAGCAATGTGCCAAGAAAGAAGAGAGAGTACTGAAGTTGTTGGGCTAATTGTGCTGCCATAGGGAGAACTCAGCTCCTGGCATGAAGAGGCAGCACTTCACATGCTTAATTTGACATGCTTTTTTTTCAAATAATGTGAAACTAAAACTTTGACAGTTTAATCTTTTAGAAAGATGATTTTGATTGGCAAATCTTCCCTTTGAAAAATTAAACTAGAGAGATGACTTATTAGATAATTCTAGAAAACATTTCAAGAGTTTAAAGCAATCTGTCTCAAACTCTTTTGAAGAACTGAAGAGAAAGTAGCCTTCCCAAAATTCATTCTGAGAGGGCAATC
The DNA here is from genome assembly GCF_047511675.1 of Marmota flaviventris. Classification (NCBI taxonomy): domain Eukaryota; kingdom Metazoa; phylum Chordata; class Mammalia; order Rodentia; family Sciuridae; genus Marmota; species Marmota flaviventris. The sequence continues at coordinate 861,515 of NW_027287680.1, read as the reverse complement.
ATTGCCCTGAAACCACAAGGAAGGAAATAACAAGAAAAGAAAATTAAAGAGCCATATCCCCAAGGAACTAGTAATACAAAAATCCTGGAAAAAAATAAAGCAAATTGAATTGGACAGCACATTAAAAAAAAGTCATACTCCTTAGCCAGTGGGCTTTATGAATGGGATGCAAGTGTGGTGCAACTTACATCAATCATTCAGTGTAATACATCAAATTAACCAAATGAAGTACAAAAACCATGATCAATGGAGAGACTGAAATCAGTGCATCTAAGATCAGGAATAAGGCAAGGTAATCTTTCTCAGCACTACTGCTCAACAGAACACTAGGACGTTCCATTCTATCCAGAGGTCAGAGATATGAAGAAGAAGCAGGAGACATTCAGACACATTAGCACGTTTACAACTTCACATATTTATCATTTTTTTTTATGTCTGTGGTGAGAAAATTTAGGATCTGCCCTCTGCAACCATCAAGTATATAATGCCCTGGAGTGCAATCTTAATGCTGGGCAGTAGCTGACCAGAACTTATTGACCCCATCCAACCTCACTCCATTTATGTTCCACATAATTTTGTGGGCTCAAAATTTCCAGAGTTCACATTCTAAGAGCTTTATTATGATTATAATTTTGTTTGTAGTACACATATTCCTCCTATATACCTGAAATATATATATCGTCATACAAAGTAAATGTAAACAAATTTTGTTGTTTCATTATACCTCTATAATATGGAAATAAATAACACTCTGAATATTCTTTTTAATAGCACTCTTTGTTTTTCTTTATTTCTGCTTATTGAACTCAGGGAATTTAACTAAACTATGTTCATAGCAATTTTAATTTTTTAACTTGAGGCATGGTCTTTCTACATTGCCCAGGCTGGCTTAATTGAGATTCTTCTGCCTTGGACTCCTTGTGATGAATTCAGCCTAATTCCATGTTAAGATTGGGAGCCATCTCATCACAAAGTCATGAAAAGTTAATTTCTGTTTTACTATAAATTACTGCAATTTCTAAACTTATGAGGAATTTCTGCCTGTGCCTTGAACTCACCCATGCCTGGCTTTCCCTTACCAGATAACAACCCTCTTTGAAACATCAGTGGTACCTCATAAATTCTGATGTTGGGATCTAAACTTATTCCCTATCTTTAAATGTTAAGCCATATAGATCATTAACTTTCTATCTTCTTTTGTATTTTGCTTGTGAAAATCCTGTTATCTGTAAGTTCTCACGACACACCCTTTGAAACTTTTGTGGTATAATACTGTGTTCCTAGAGAACTAGGGTGCTACTTTCTAGCCAGGGTTTTTGGGAGAGATAGTCCTGGCCACTTCCTGTATATACAAAGATAAGCTTGCTTTAATTTGATTCACAATTTGAATTGGTGGTCTTTTCTTTGCATCGTGGTTTAACACTGGGTCCCTGGGATTATAGGTGTACACCACCAAACCAGGCCTCAACTACACCCTCAAAGAGAAACAAACTATTGTAACTCCTCACAGTTGATATGTTTCCTAATGAAACTGCAAATGATAAATTAGGAAATACTGTCCCTTTGCTCTCATGAGAAATGCAGTTAGGCCCCAACAACCCTCATCAAAAGTAATCACAGCCTTTTCACAAACCACACATACACTGATCTGGGAATAGAGCTATTGTTCAATGCACCCTGTGGGTTCATTCATCAGCACTGAGATCATCACCATCAACACTGTGACACAAGCCACTCAAAGCTCCTCACACATGTGTATTCTCCTAGTAAGATATTTCAGAACCCAAGTGTTCTCAGGTACACTGGACAGCACCTAACACCTCACCTGGGTGGCATTTTGAACAGTAAAGCACCAAGAGCAGAATAATGACAGCATTGAGACAGGACCTTGACAGAGAAAAGGACATTAGTGTATGAACTGAGAGCCCAAACAAGAAGGCAGAGTCCTGCTCCATCCTTCCTAAACTAGGAGTGTGCACTGCGGGGTAACTCAGATAGTTCACTGTTCTTGCATTTAGGAGTGGTCCTTAAAGGCTGCAAGTACAGAGTCTGTGGTCACATTTGTGGGAAAATCACAATGAGCAAGCTCATAAACACAGAATCTGAGGAGAAGAAAATTCACCTGTATGTGGTCTGATATAAAGGAGTCTGATAAATAAAATTATGAATCTATGACAGGAAATTGTCTCAAATGAACTAATAGGAGAAATTAGGGAAATTACATACACCACAAATGTGCCATTAAAATTCACCTTTAATTTCAAAATAAATAAAACAGAGATTGAAATAAAAAAAGAATTTATACAGCATAGTATTTTACATGTAAAGTACCCTAAAACTCACCAAAACATCTGTTAGAACTAACAGCTAATTTAAAGAAGTTGGAGGATACAAAATCAACACTCAAATTTTATCATTTGCACTAACAATGACTAATCAAAAATGGAAACCAAGAAAGTGATTTCATTGAATTTTGTATTGTTATAGTTAAAGCTTCGTCCCAGGTTTTCATGAACTGACTTCCAGACCACTCACATATAATCGAATCAAGCCTTTATTAAAGCACACCTGTGGTGGCTGACCAGAACAAAGCTTTTCCCCTGATCAGCCCCGAACAATTGCAAGGGCACTCCTTATAAGCCTGAAAACTGCAAAAGGGATGTTCGGGGGGGTCTAGCCAATGCAAGCAAGCCAGGTTACAATTGAAAGGGCATTCCTTATACACCTGAAAACTACAAAAGGGATGTTTGGGGGGTCTAGCCAATGTAAGCAAGCGAGGTTACAAGCCAGGTTACAATTGCAAGGACACTCCTTATAAGCCTGAAAACCACAAAAGGGATGTTCAGGGGGTCTAGCCAATGCAAGCAAGCCAGGTTACAGAAGCGGGACAGTGCAGTCAAGCAGAGGGAAGCCTAACCAATCACAGTTAGCCCAGTCATCCCAGTTACAGAAACAGAGTCCCATTACCCTAGTTACAGAAACAATGCCCCATTAGGTAGTTCCGTGTTCTTAAAGGTTTCTATAGCAAAAGGAAAAGAACATCTTGCTCCAGTCATGACTCTTCCACTTGGCATGGTTGTTTTACAGCATGAAGTCATAAAACAAAAGGGAGTCACATTTGCTCCTACTACCACAGTATCAAAAAATATAAAATACATTTAATCAAAAGCTTAAAGATTCTTACATGAAAATATAACAAAAATAATGTCAAAATAAAAAATATGATAAGTAAGCAGAATGATGTTTTGTGTCTAGCATAATAAGTCTTAATATTATTAAAAAATCTAGATCTTTAAATGTTCTACAGCTTCGATGCAATCATTGTCAAAAATTTTAGCCTTCTTTTCCTTTCAGAAAAAAAAAGTATTGTAAAATTTATTTAGAATGAAGCTGTGCTGAAAAGCTAAAAATAGTCTTGAAAAGAACTGACCAAAATTAAAGGCCTCACACTCTGGTTTCCAAGACAGGACCTTGACAGAGAAGAGGACAGTAGGTTATAAATTGAGTGTATAATTGAGGTTCTGGAATTGGCTGAATTGTTTAGACCTAAAGTTACCAATTCTCCTACTGGTACTTTGGAGAGTACTGATAATCCATGGTGTGAATGGTTTAAAGAGATTTGTGAAGAAAATGAATTTGATGCTCCCAATTTGCCACTTGTAAAAATCGAGGCATGGGGCTGGGGATGTGGCTCAAGTGGTAGCGTGCTCATCTGGCGTTCGAGGGGCACTGGGTTCGATCCTCAGCACCACATAAAAATAAAGATGTTGTGTCCTCTGAAAGCTAAAAAATAAATATTAAAATTCTCTCTCTCTCTCTCTCTCTCTCTCTCTCTCTCTCTCTCTCTCTCTCTCTCAAAAAAATCAAGGTGTTCAGTGACTCTATATGTGATATCTTTGAACAGTTCTGGAAACCTAAGAAATATGATGATGTAGATTGGTTGATTCTGGCTTCACTGGGTGAACTAAGAAGGAGAATTATCATCTCAAAAATTCAGTTTCTTAGCTCTAGTCATGTGTAACTGATCTGAAAGCTGCTAAGTGTTTTCTGAAGGAGACTCTCTGTCTTGTAGTCATAGGAATGAGGTTGCTGAAAACCAAACACAAACCCTAATCATGCAATTGGCTGAATTAAGCAGAAGTTTAACTCTCAGCCTTGGAAGGTGTCTGCAGTTAAAGTGAGGGCACTGTTTGGAAAAGAATGGGATCCTGCAAATTGAGATGGTGATGTATGGGAGGAGGCTGAAGTGGCTGGGGTTACTCATCTCCATACTCTGATGGGTTTACTTTACCAGAAGTTGTTGAGAACTTTAGCCATGACCGAGACATCCCTACCTACTACACCCTGTGTGGCATTGGTTTCTCCACCCTCCCTGGAGGGAACTAGTCCTGCTTTGCTTCTGGAAACAGTAAAAACCTTCTGTGATTCAGTTGCTCAGCATGAAGATATTCATACTCCTTAGGACCCACACTCACCACCCACTTTTGCCTCCTGGCCTATAACTTGATCCAAATCTAAGCAGCCCCCAGAGGTGAGGTACAGAGTGTGACCCCCAAGGAGGTACCCCACACTCTGAAGGAACTTCTTGGGTTTTCTAATTTATACAAGTAGGGGTCTGGGGAACATGTGTGGGAATGTATTATAAGAGTATGAGATAATGGTGGGAGGAACATAAACTTTGGTCAGGCTGACTCTATTGATATTGGCCCATTAAGCAGAGATTCTAGATTTAATATAATAGCTTGCATTGTTTAAAATTGTTTAAAAGGGTACTATTAGTTTGTTTGGATAATCAGCTGATGTATGGGTCCAAAGATGGCCTACTATAAATGATCTGTAAGTGACTGACATCCTTGTATTGGTATCAGATCAATATTGGCATTGGAATCACCATTTTAGGTCAGGAGCCATTTTATCTAGGGGTTCCAAATTTCTGATTCTGAGGTAATGCTGCTTAACTTTCCATAAGAACATGTACCTATGTTGGGATGGACAAAAGGTGAGAGTTAAGCAGTCCAAGTGGAGAAATAAAGAATGTCCACATGCTTCTGCCCTAGTCAATGCTTTATTTACTCAAATCACTCAATAAAATTTTACTCTATAGGTTCTTAATCAAAAAAACTACAACCCTTAATGCTAAGCACACCAATAGACATAATCAATTCAGAACAAACAGTTCTAGATTAATTCTAAGCACTGCATACACACTTAATCATGACAGGATCATGACAGATATTCCCTCTGCATGCTAAGCTCAGATGTCAGGTCAAAAGTATCCAGCCTTAGGTTTTAAGTCCAGCAGATGCACACTCACTCAGACCATGGTGATCAGGTCAGGAACCAAGGCAGGCTTCTCTTGGGATGGAGCTGATAGTCGGTGGAGAAAATGAAGGAGAGGGTCATAGGGGAGAAGTTGTAGATCTCACTAGGTTCAAGATGTGGCAGCAGAGTCTGAGAGTGGCGAGGAAAATGCAGAGGGTCAGCAAATGGTCAAAAGTGTTGGGATGTCTGTCCAGGTCCTCATCACGCTCTCAGAGTGAGGGCATCAGCTGACTGAATATCTGTTCATTTGCTCCATTATTTATACCAAATTTTAGGGCTTCTGACTCCCCTTTAATACCACTGGGGCCTCTCAGTGACATCACTTACCCTGGGTTAGAACATCTGGTCGGTGGTCAGACCCTGAACTTTTCATCTTTCCCTTTTATTAACCGAGGACAGCCTGCCAGAGGCTTCACTCTGAGTTTTTCAGGGTGGGGGAAGTGACTTCTTGGTGGCTGAGGGCCAGACTGCAGGGCTCCATAAGTGTACCTGGTGAGACTGCAGGTTTCAAACTGGAGTTTTTAAAATGGAGTTGCTTAGACTCAGACCTGAGGCCATCCTCACAGCCTGCTAAAGGATCAACCCCACTCCATCTTAGGAGACAACTCCTACATAGCTTATGAAATTCTTATTCTGGGCTGTAAAGCTGCTCTGTGAATGCCAAAAGGCTGCTGCTCTCCTCAGAGGAACAACCTTGTTGGTGTGCTACTGACAATAAATCTGTTGTGTGAGATTCTGGTGAGTGGCATGTTCTTTAGACTTTGTGTCAACTCTGCAAATATCCTTTCACCTTGTTTTTTTCTATTGATGAGGGAATTCAGAGTCTCAAAGAGATTGGAATGCTGGAGTGGATCTGTCATGTGCCACCTTCTCCTCCATACCTGGGCAGTCCAGAACATGTGTGATTCACCAAAAATATAAGAAGCACATTTATGAGGGAAGTACTAGCATCCCTGAAGGGCTCTGTCATTGCTCTTCTCTTCATGCCAGACCTTACTGTGGGAGCTGGGGTCAATCAATGGAAGACTTCAATGTGATGGGCATGATTTAATCTCAGGTAGAAAGAGGCCAAGTGGCCTCCTTCGTGACAAAGTGCCCCTTTGGTGACAAAGATGGGGTGGTAATAGTTATCATAATGGGCAGCAAACGGTAAGAAATGAACACAATGGCCTGATACTTGTAGATCTCTGGTGTTGTATAATTAATCATGGTGTTTCTAGAAGCCAAATAAATGGGAAACCCACCAAATTCTTACTTGACTTATATTAACAGAAAATTTTCAGGGCAAATTGTACAAAAGTCTGCCCCAAATCATAACACCATAGAATCACAGCCCCTCAATCACTTCCCAATTTTGAGACAATTTACAGATCCAGAACCGATTGAATGAAGGTGAGGCCAGGTCCCCCTGAGGGAGGACCTGGGTACAATATCAAAAATCTTTATTATTAATCTTTCTCCCATCCTTCCCCAAAGGAACCTAAGGCCTTTTACCAGGGTAACTGTACATTGGGGAAAAGGCAATGATCAGACTTTTGTGGACAACTAGACACAGGCTCTGAACTGATATTAATTCTGGGAGGTCCAAAATGTCATTATACCCTTCCAGTAAATATAGGGGCTTATGGAGGTCAGGTGATCAGTGAAGTTTTGGCCAAGGTCCAACTCACAGTGGGTCCAGTGGGCCCCCCAATATATCCTGTAGTTATTTCTAAGTCTCAAAACATATCATCAGGATAGATAGACTTAACACTTTGCGAATCTCACACATTGGTTCTCTAATCTGTGGAGTGAGGGTTATTATGATGGGAAAGTCTAAAGGGAAGCCTCTGGAATTGCCTATACCTGGGAAAATAGTGAATCAACAGCAGTAGTGCATCCCTGGAGGGATTGTAGAGATTTATGCCAACATCAAGGACTTGAAGGATGCAAGGGTGGTGATTCCCATGACAGCCCCATTTAACTCTTCTATCTGATCTGAGCAGAAGACAGATGGTTCTTGGAGAATGGAAATTTATTATCATAAGATTATTCAGGTGGTGACTCCTGGTACTTGGTTTGTGGCTATTGATTTGGCAAATGTTTTTTTTTTTTCCCATCCTGGTGCATAAGTACCACCTGAAACAATTTGCTGTCAGCTGACAAGGCCAGCAGTGTACGTTCATTGTCCTTCCTCAGAGGTACAAAAACTTTTCAGATCTGTGTCACAGCTTGGTTTGTAGAGATCTTGATCATTTGTCTCTTCCACAAGGTATTACACTTGTCCATTATATCAATGACACTAACTCCAGTCTTTTTCAAAATTTTCCAAGATATTGTAAGAATGGGAACACTCCCAATTACATTCTATGAATCCAGTATAACCCTGATACCAAAACCAGACAAACACATCAAGGAAAGAAAACTATAGAACAATGTCCCTGATGAACACAGATGCAACATTCCTTAACATTTTTTTTAGCAAATCACATTTAAAAATGCATTAAGAAGGTAATACAGCAGGATCTCCTGGATTTTATCCCAGGGATGCATGGTTGGTTTAACAAATGTAAATCAGTAAATGTAATAAACAACATAAATACAATACACAGATTTAAGAACAGGAATCACATGAGCATCTCAATACATGTGGAATAATATCTTTGATAAAATTCAGCACACCTTCATGTTAAAAATATTGGATAAAATAGGGATTAAAAATAACTTATTTCAACATTATAAAGGGTGTATATGAATAACTCAAAGCCAACTTCATACTAAATGGAGGAAAAACTGAAAACATTTTCTCTAAAATCAGGAACAAAACATGGATATATACTCTCACCACAGGCAAGAAAAAGAAAATTAATTGGATACAGATAGGAAAAGAACTAGTCAAACTATCTCTATTTGGTGATAACATGATTCTAAATTTATAAGACTCCCAAAATTCCACCAGAAGTTTTCTAGAGCTGATAAATAACTTTAGAAAAATACTAAGATAAAAGTTCAAAATCAATAGCCTTCCTACACTCCAATAATAAATCTGCTGAGAAAAAAATCAATAAAACTATCCTATTCACAACAACCTCAAAATAATTAAAAAAAATGACAATCTAACCAAGAGAATGTAATTCTCTACAATGAAAACTATAGAACACTGAAGAAAAAAAATAAAGAAACAAGTTGAAGAAATTTAGAAGATGGAAAGACCTCCCAGTTCTTGGATAGGAAGACTTAATATTGTCAAAAGTATCACATAACCCAGAGAACTGTACATATTCAGTGTGATCCCAATCAAAATGCCAATGATGTTCACAGAACTAGGAAAAACACAATCCTAAAATTGATTTGAAAAATAACAGACCAAGAATAGGCAAAACAATCCCGGGGAAGAAGAGCAAAGCTGGAGGCATCACAATAACATGTCTCAAATCATACTCCATATAAATATGTCAAAATATTCTCTACTGTCATGTACAACTAGAAAGAACAAATCTAAAAAAATATGTATCAACTACTCAGGACTAAATTTAACCTAAGAGGTGAACAATCTGTGCACTTAAGACTACAAACTATTGATGAGTAAAATTAAGAAAGAAAAAAAAATAAATGGACTCAGGCCTCTGGACAAGGTAGGATTAGCTGGGGTAGGCACTGATGGCAATGGGCCATTCAGGCTGGAGTTGCAGCTCCCCTGGTCTGTCTGGGGCCATTAAGCCAGGCAGAGAAAAGATGCGGAAAGAGCAAAGGACAGTGGAGGAGATCAGATCCTAGAAGAAGTGAAACATATTAGATTGGACTTTCCTGCCTTCATACCCACTGTGAGGATTCCCAGTGTAAGGGGAATCTCTGAGCAACTGTGAGAAGAGGGAAATGTCCCCTCAAGGTTTGTGACTGAGGCTGTGGGTTATATTCAACATGAATAAATCAAATAAAAAGCAAAGGAGAGTAAAATGATATTGACAAGCCATAAACTTCAGGTCAGTTGGTGGAACTCTTGTAGCTACAGTTGAGAGAAATCAGGGTACTACTGACAAGAATAAAAGTTAGTCCACTATCATATGCACAAACTTGTCTATCAAATATTGGCATAAGAACAACACAGAATTTTTTGCAAAGAAATTTACAAAATGACAGAAAAAAATATATTCTTATAAAGGCAACAAGAGGACAAAATGCCAAATGTCTTGTAGGTGACAAGGAGGTAGATAAGAATTTATTTGTGCAAATGACATACATTCATAATTTTTAACAACTGTTGGAGACAAAAACATTTACCAGTATGTACAATTTTCATTGAACCATTTTGACTTCATTAACCTCAGCTTTTTGTCCTGATCACAATTATGTTCTCCTTTTCAATGATTTTTCCCATTTCATATTAAAAGTATATTGTGTGTGATGAGCATGTGTGTCCAGTGGCAAAATGATTAAAATAGGGTTACAGACCTTTGGAAGCACATTATGATGTTCATCATGTAATAAAGTGTCCCTCAGCATTCCTCATTGGTTGATCAATAGCACTAAGAGATCATTGTTAATAGGGGGCGGGGGAAAGAAATTTAGAAAGTAATTAATTCCCATATCTTACAATCCAAGCAATCTTTTGCATTTTTTACATGCAATCAATTTACCATACTTAAATTTCCTTATTTTAATCAGAATAAAGAGAAGAACCAAAGGGGAAACCCCCAGCTTCCCAACATACAGAGAAAAGTACTTGCCGCAGTCTTTCTTCAAATCATTGGCATTAAAAATATGCTAACTTCTCCTCATACTCCTTTTCATGACCCTCCTGCTAACAGAGATTTGTTTTACTTATGAATCATCTTATGGTTTTTCAGAGGGAATTTTCAATAAACCTTTTCACCCTTAAAGGAGAATGTAGTTCTGAACACTCTAAAATTATTGAAATCAAACTACAGAACATAAAGCTTATTCCTTATTTAAAAAAAAAAAAAGTAGGTTCATAAAGTAATCATATTTTGTAGATCTATAGGATGTGAGGCTGTTTGAAACCTAGGATGTGATTCATATATGTATTTTACCATCACCATAATCTGAAGTTTCCTATGGGAATGATCCATGAAAAAAGTAAGTCAAATTTAGAGAATAATTTTTCAAAAGTTAATTAAACAACAGAATCAAAGAAAGATATCAATTAAGTTATATAATTCAAACTACTTTACTAGAGAATTTGATAAGTTCTTTTGGAGAAACTAAAATAGTACACTGTTTAGTAGGAAAATAAATAGAAACAAAAATGTCTCTATAATTCTAGGTGAGCTTCCATATCCTGAAAACATATTTATTTTTCCATCTTGTATTTGACACAAATGTCTAGGGCTGGTCAGAAAGGACCCCCTACAGGGCCTGAAAGTCAGTACAGAAATGAAAAGCTGCAAGGTTTTTAATATGGATTTGTCTCTTCACCCATCACCTTCTGAATTTGTTATATGTATTTACATGCTTACATATTATATTATTGTATTTTTTCTGTCATGGTAATCAAAATACTTAAAAATATTAATATTTTTCTTCTTTCCAAAACTTCACCATCTGAAATAGCAGTGGCCATATTTGTGTCATAAACAATGCTTTTTGAGTGATTACAGCTGTACAGAGACCTTACCTTGCAAGTGCACGGGCCCCTGGGCTTGCATGGCCTTCGAACAACATACACTGTGTGTGCTGCAGCAGTGGAAAAGGGGCTGAGTCTGCTTGGGAGCTATTCCTTTGTAAATTAGTAGCATAAAGGAAGTCAGTCCAGGGGAATGGTCAGTCAGTAAAGCCACCAGGCTTTAACTATTGTTCAGGAAGTAATGCACTTGCTCCTAAAAGGGTATAAAGTTGAAGATACAAAGTCCCAAATCAAAAAATTTACACCAGTGATTTGGCTGATGAATACCTACTGACTTAGTGAAAGGTAGTACAACAAGCTGATTTCTAACACTACACAAGAGTGGAAAAAAATTGAGATTGGAAAGCAGTTTCCAGAGAATTTTTTGCATTTGACTGTTCTTTAAAGCCCAGTACATAGTAATGGGTGAATTTAAATCATTATGTCACAGTAGAAAAGGGGCTCTCTCAACAATTCCTAGGGTAGATTGTGAACAAGGAGTGAGATTCAGGTTTGTGACATGTAGGGATGTGGGATGGAGCTAGACCCAGATTGCAGGTAGAGGGAGTAGGGCCCCTTGAACATCACCCACACTATGAAATTAACAGCAGCCTACCTGTGTTTGGCCACCCCCCCGACCATGGGAGACACAAACATTTCCAGGGTAGCTAAGGCAGGTTCAGCATGAGGTCACATTTCTAAGTGTGAGTGTGGTTAACCTGTCAAGTTGCTGAGGAGGACCCAGATTTTCAGAGGGCAGAGGAAATGACAATGTAGGTGATGTGAGAATGAACTTGTCTGAGCTACTGCAGAAGTGCTACAACTATGAGCAAAACCTTTCTTTTAAGATATACAGGCAGTGTCTTTTTGTACACTTGTGATGCCATTGAAAAGATAGGAATAAAATAAAGTGTCAAGAAGAGGAAAGCAAATTATTGTATAGACAAAGGAATCTTCGACTTTGTGCTGCTGAATACAGAGTAAAATCATTTATGTAAAATGATATTGACTAGTCATAAACTTCAGGTCAGTTTGTCAAACTCTTGTAGCTACAGTTGAGAGAAATCAGTGCCGTCACATACTGCTGACAAGAGCAACAGTTAGTCCAATATCATATGCACAAACTTGTCCATCAAATATTGGCAAAAGTGAATCCCAAGATCAACTGACCTAGATGCTGCCTGAACTGTGTACCTTCCATGTATTATGTGTGAAAATGTCTGACATTTTATATGTGGTCATAGTCTGTTGGTTGATCATTCTTTCACACTTCTGAAATTGGGAAAAATGTTATGTATGGACTTTGTCCTGAAGATCAAACTTCTTTTTTAAAAATCAAGAATAGGCTAACTTTAAATGAGAGACATTAGAAGCCACTTTTACTAAGATTTATTAATGAAAATAGAACCATACAAGGCAAAACCTATGACATTCATGAAGCACTACTAAGGCAGAAGGTGTTGCACTAAATGCCTCCATCAAAGAAGCAGAAAGTCTAAGTGGAGACCCTTACCACAACAATATAAAAAGACACCCACATGTATAAAAAGCAGTTGGAAAAGAAATGATAAAACATTGAATCAGAAATAAGAAATCAACACTAAATACCAATAAAAAATATCAATGATACAAAAGGTTGTTTGTGAAAATAGAAACAAAAGTAACAAATCTTTAGTTATACTAACATTTAAAATGCTCCAAATGAATAAAATATCAGAAAATTAAAAGGAGACCTTTTCACTAATGCTACAGAAATGCTAAGGCCTACTAGCAACTCTTATCAACAAACACATATCAACATATTGGAAAATCTACAAGAAAGCATTAAATTTGGGACAAATATAACATACCAGAACTGAATTATGAGAAAATATAAGACCTGCACATCAATATAGCCAATAAACTTGAATCAGGAAGATCAGTTTTCGGTAAAGAAAACTCCAGCAGCTCATGGATTCAGTACTGTTCTATCAAACATTTAAAGAGAAGTTTCACCATGTCTTCTGAAAACATTCCAGGGAACTGAAATGAACTTGAACTCCTCAAGTAACGTTCCACAAAACCTTTATTTTCCTAGATTCAGACAACTACACAACAATTCAGTCTCAGGAATAAGCAGATAAACGACGCTGTGAGGAGAGTAATGCAAAGACAGTTGTTCTCAGGGAAATGATAAAGCTGCCTTTAAGCATCATCCTAATTTCTCTGAGTGAAATTCAAGATTCGGTCAAATGTTCTTCATATCTGGGTGACACAAGTTAAAGTGCCTACTCTAATGTCACTTTGTTTGACTCTGAGAATTTTTATTATTTGATTTTTTTCATTTACCTATTATTCCATGAATCCTTTATGCAATGTGTAATTTAATCAATGTAACTTTTAATGAGTAAATATAATTTAATATATTTGTTGAAATCATTTGTGGAGGCATGCATTAAAGATTCATAAAATACAATGCAGTACCTGTATCAAGTACTATCACAGAGGAAAATTTTAGCAATCAAATCTGAAAAAAACTTACACTCCCATAATGTGCTATTATTCAGAGAAATGTCAAGCAAATTTCTAAGCACTGTGGTACATAACTGTATCTATCAATTTAACTACTTTGAATATATGCAATAATTAAATCCTAAAGAAGTTATAACCAATCTATTTGGCACATGAGAAGAGTAATACCTTGTCCATGAATAAACAGGGCCATGTTTACCACACCCTGTGTCCCGACAGTCAAATCCACCAACCAGGAAGAGCACCCAATGCTTCCTTGGCAGTGGCAGCTGACAGTCTTTTATTATGTCCATGAGTGATTCAGTATGGGGGACAAAGTCTGGAGCATGAGTTGCAGGTCAGCCCTGATGGTTTACCTCCCACACATCTTACTTCTGTGACATCTATGCTAATGTGCCCGGCCTCAAAGTTATGACATGGTGGATCATTATTTTTTGACCTAAATTTCTGACTTGGGTAAACTCCTAAATTTCCCTCAGTTTACTGTACTTCTTAAAGTACATCTGTCTATACTTGTTCCCTAAAACTTTATGGCAGTGTATGTGCTCTCTGATTATTATTATTATTATTATCATCATCATCATCATCATCACCATCATCATCATCATTATTATTTTCATTCTTCATTTTTTTAACCAAAGATTGAACTTAAGTTCTCATCCCCAGTCCCTTTTTTGTGTGTTTTACTTAGACCGGAGACTTGCTAAGTGGCTTCAGGCTTTGCTTCATTGCTAATTCTGTCTTGATACCTCTGATCCTCCTGCCTTAGCCTCCTTAGGCATTGTGATTGCAGGCTTTCAACACCACACCTGTCTTGTAGCAGTCTTTCATCACCTCCCACAAGATATTTCTCTCCAAGTATTCTAGTGCCCTCACTGGCATATACTTTGATAATTAACAATAATAACTGACATATTCTTAAGAACAAGTTTATCTAGAATTACTTATATAATACAATGAGAAAAAATATTTATTTAATATCACATTCAAGATTTTAAATTACAAATTCTGAAAAACAATTTTTTTCACCATTACACTAATATGAAAATATGGAGAAAAATATAAATGTACTTATTACCTAAGAAAATACAAAATAATAAACATATATGATTAATTGATGAATACACTTATTAAAGTTTTTAGGCAAGGGAATTCTTGTGGTAGGAGCAGATGAGCACCCCAACATTGACTGCATCAGGAAGCTTAAGAGGATCCAACCATCCCCACACTGTGTCCCATGGCTTCTGGTTCTGACTACTCCAATGTTCCCTGCTAGAACAGAAAGACATTCAATGAACCTCAGATAAAGTCTGTACACTCCACCTTTACATGAATTTCCTCTACAACTATAGCTTACTGAATCCTAGTGAGTAGTATTGGACATTTTACATAGATGAGAGGGCTAGTTAAATTAATTTTAAATTTAATGTAAAAAGTTGAAAAGAAATTAAATTATACACACCAGTTCTTTTTTTTGTATAGATGGTAATTATTTTATTTGTCCTAATTAATTAGTTTTACATGGTAGCAAAAGGCATTTTGACTCATTGTACATAATTGGAACACAACTTCTCATCCTCTGGCTGTACATGAGGCAGAGTCATGTGTGGTGCAATCACACGTGTATATAGAATAATAATGTCCTCATTCCACTGTCTTCCCACCCCACAATCTCCTACCCTAACTCCCCTCTGTCCAATTTAAAGTTTCTCCATTCTTCCCTAGCCCTCCCACCATTACAGATCAGCATCTGTGTATCAGAGAAAATATCAGGCCTTTGGTTTTTATGAATTGGCTTATTTCCATCAGCATGATTTTCTGCACCTTCATCCATTTACCTGAAAATGCTGTAATTTCATTCTTCTTTAATGCTGAGTAATATTCCAATTATATATACCACATTTATTTATACATTCTGTTGAAGGGCACCTAGGTTGGTTCCATAGTTTAGCTATTTTGAATTGAGCTGCCATAAATATTGATGTGGCTGTGTCACAATTGTTTGCCTACATTGTCCTTAGGATACAAACCAAAGAGTGGGATAGCTGGGTCAAGTGGTGGTTTGTAGGAGTTCTGCATTTGAGATTGGGTCTCTGATTAACTTCATTTTTTTTTAATATTTATTTTTTAGTTTTCAGCGGACACAACATCTTTGTTTGTATGTGGTGCTAAGGATCGAACCCAGGCCTCACGCATGCCAGGCGAGCGCGCTACCGCTTGAGCCACATCCCCAGCCCCCTCTGATTAACTTCATGACTGTGGCAAGCTTGGTGGATAGGAATTTTCTGTGCAAAGGTGCAGAATGCCTGGCTGCTGGAAAACTTCCATGTTAAAGACAAAGGATGCCTGGCCACTCTAGTAATGCTCTTCACGAGGGTTTCCATCTTGATCTTAGGCACATAGCTCCTGGGAATAGAAGAATTTGCTGGCTAGATAACTACAATGTTTCATCAAGCTCCTGTGCTCCTGGAGCTGCCCACCTAATAGTAACTTCAGACAATGGACTTTCTGGAGAGCTGCACAAAGCTCCTGACATCACAAATTGTAACTGTGAAATGTAACTGCAGAATAAGCGACCTCAGTGATACTCCAAACAATAATGTGGTTATGGTACTAACGACCTAATGTAACCTATTGATATAGATAAATGTGGCAGCTTACACAAAGCACCACTCTGTCATTCTAAATTTTCTGTAGAATCTCGATAGTGATTTCCAGAGTGTTTGCACCAATTTGCAGTCCCACCTGCAATGTATGAATGTACCTTTTCACCCACCTCCTCGACAATGCTTATTTGTATTCTTGATAATTTCCATTCTGATAGGAGTTTTAATTTACATTTCTCTAATTGCTACAGATGTTGAACATTTTTCACATATTTGTTGATCAATTGTATTTCCTCTTCTGTGCAGTGTCTGTTCAGTTATTTAGCCCATTTGTTGATTGGATTATTTGTTTTTTTATCTTCTCATTTTTTTGAGTTAAGTTTTTTGAGTTCTTTATATATCCTGGAGATTAACGCTGTACCTGAGTTGCATGTTGTAAAGATTTTCTCTCATTATGTAAGATGTTTCTTCATGTTATTTTTTGTTTCTTTTCTGAGAAAAAGCTTTTTTGTTTGACTCCATTCCAAAAGACGGCCCAAATTTTTATCATGTCAGCTTAGGCCTGGACTTCCTTAACAAGACTCCTAAAGCTCAAGAAGGAAAATCAAGAATCAACAAGTGGCATGGATTCAAACTAAGAAGCAAACACCTGTTCTATTGAAAGGTGTCCCTTTTGATGAAAGATGTTGGATATTTAACACCTGTTTTAAGATGTTTTATATCATAGTATCTGGTAGCAATAGATAAAAAAAAGGAAACATTGGTATAAGAATATGTGATATCTCACATCTTGTGTCAAATAACACAGAACCCTGCAGGTGCATGAGAATGGTATAAAATTTCTGCAGAATTTAACAAAAACATTTTCTTTGTGTATTAGTCATGAACAAAGAAATAGATTTTTACAGTAATATAAATTATGTGAAAGATATGTATTGGAAAGAGAGCTCTTCTGAAATATTAACTCTACCCTTTAAGGAAACAATATTTAAGAGTACTTGTTAGATCCTTTATTGTGATTGTGTTTTTTCAGTGCTTTATAGAATCAAAACTTCAGAAGACAAAAGACTTAGAACAACACATAGTTAGAAATTTGATGTGAGTTTAGCAACCACCAAGAAAATGTTGTAACTTATTCTAGAGTGTGTTTCACAGTAATGTTTATGAATATTATGCCAGAACATTCAAAATTCTCTAAGTTTTATAAAGACTTTAGAATATTTATATTAATACCAGAGATATATTGCATTATAATAAAGCAGTTGTTTATATTAGTAGAGTTAAAATCTAAATTGGATCAGAGATTTGAAGGGATTGTTTAAGAAACTAGGGCCAAGGAAGGTGTAATTGTAATAGATACCAGCACCTAAAGAGATACTAAGCATTTCACACAGAGACATCAGGAAAGTGGCTGAGAGCATCTAAGGAATTTTTTTTTCTTTTTGCAGTACTGGGGATTGAACTGAGGATCATTCAACTACTGAGGCATATCCCCAGCCCTATTTTGTATTTTAGTTAGGGACAGGGCTTCACTGAGTTTCTAAGTGCCTTGCTGTTGCTGAGACTGGCTTTGAACTCACAATTCTCCTGCCTCAGCCTCAGGAGCTGTTGGGATGATATGCATGCGCCACAGTGCCTGCTGTTTTTTGTTTTTGTTCAGGTATTTTTGTCACAGCAATGCAAAGCTCATGGAAACAGGTTCTAAACATAATCATAGAGAGTGTAGAGTGTTTACCAGAGAAGTCAAATACGACAAAATATAAGGTAACAAAACAAATCAGTCAAATTATAGTAGAAAATGAAAAATATGTCCACAAATAGATATGTTGATTAAAATATTTCTGGCATATGCAAATAATGGTTTTCTTTCATCTTTCAGAAATGATCAAATGATACATGCTATAAGGTGGACTAATTTCAATGATGTTACGCTCACTTCAGCCAGAATACACATCATATACTGAGCGACTTTATTTATATGAAATTTCACAAATATGTAAATTCAAAGATACAAAATACATTTAGTTTCCAGTGACTGCAAGTAGGGATTATATGGACAATGTATGTAATGGGTTAGGTGGTCATTTTGAAGTAAAAATTATTTTGGAAAAGATGTAGCTGGAAATTGTATAATTATGCAGTGTGGTAACTCACACTGACATGAGAACTATAAACTGTTACAAAGGTTAATTTTAAATCATGTGGATTTCATCTTAATGATAAGAAACTTCTGCTGCTGAACTGGTGGTAGTTTTAGATGTTTCCCTCTTACAGGTTGGTGAATGAGTTAGAGCTCTCCACCACACTTAATGTTAACTAATCCATACAAACACCTACTGCGAAATCACACTGAGGTGAAGGAGGGCAGAGATGAAAACACACACAGTGAGCACCATCAGTCTCTCCTCAGTGTCGTTAGTTTATCAATAACGACTAAAGTCAATGCCCAGCAGAGGAGTTCCCATGTGTCATCCACTGTCCATACTGGCATATGGCCAGGTCCTCTCCCCTGGGCTCTGCAGGTTCCACTGCCTGGTGGTGGGCTCAGGCCTCCTGCTGGCCCTGCAGCCTGAGCTCTGGGCTCCCAGGGGCCCTGTTCCCACTGGCCTGGTGCAATGCTCACATAAAGCAGTAGTGACTGAGCTCACCACATCCCACAAGGCACTGGGCTGACTGGACAGATCCACCCTGGCTGCAGACACAGTGGATGGGAGAAGCCAAGGAGAGATTCGGTACTGCAACATCATGGAGAACAGGTGACACTCAGGAGTGAGTACTTGGCATTTAGAGTCCAAATGCATCTAAGATTCATAATTATTCTGCTCTGCAAATTGCAATTTCATCCAAAGAGTCAGGTAGCCCAGGAAAATTTTGTGAATTTTGAGAAGAACACAGGAAGCACAGAGAGTCCTTATAACTGCATTATGATGTTTGCGGTGATTGTGACCACTGCAATAGGAACACAGGGACCCTGGGGACATCTGCATGGTGTATGGAAGTAAAGTGTGTAATAGTTCTTTGTGTTGCTTCTTGTTGGTTTAAAATTCTTTTATTCAGATTACTTTAACTATTAGTACACTTGGATAACGCCCAAAGTAGTCTGCACAGAAATTCCATAGAATACTAATAAAAACATTCACATTAAAACAACAAGAATAAAATGCAAAACATGGTATAGGATAGATAGGTAGATAGGAATGATTTTATATATCTGATACACATGCACCTAAGTCAATAACTATGGGAAAAAATATTTAATGTGGTAGGCAATATTCTTTGAAATATTTTGAACATTAATCTTATTTCTTTTGTTCACAGAACATGTTTTCAATTATATATTGTTTGTTTGTTTGGTGTCAGGGATTGAACCCAGGGCTGCCTAATCATTGAGCAACATCCCAGCCCTTTTGAACATTTATTCTGAGACAGGGTCTTGACAAGTTGCTGAGGCTAGCTTTGAAGTTGAAATCTTCCTGTCTCAGCCTCCTGAGCTGCTGGGGTTATAGGCATGCACCACTATGCCCAAGTTTTCAATTGCATTCTTAAGTTTTTATACTAAATATATGTTATGTATGACTATGAGGATGTGTGTATCCAGTGGAATAAATATAAAAATAATGTTGTGCAACATTTGGAAACATATTTTTATTTTCATTAAAAATGCCTCAGTATTTTAAATGCCTTATAAGAACACTAATCAATAATTCCTAATATGGAAAATATAATTTAGAAAATAATTCATTCTTGTGTCTTCCAAACCAAGTAATATTTGCAGTTTTGAAGTGCTCTATTCATTATGTAATTCATTATTTGAAACACTATCAAGAGCAATTAAAAAGAGAAAATTCTCAGCTTTTACCAGTTACAGAGAAAGCACCTGGGCAGTCCCTCTTCATGTTCCTGGAGTTAAAACATGCTAGTTCTCCTCACAAACATTGTGCTGACTCCCACTTCTACCAATGCTTTCTGTTATTTATACCTTCATCTTATTGTCTTTATGAGAGAATCCTCTATAAGCATTTTTGCCCCTTAAATGAGAATGTAGAATTGAATCACACCAAAATATTAAGGCCAATCTATGCAATCTAAGCCATACTTTTATTTTTAAAAATCCAGGTTCAAAAAGTCATCCTATCTTTAGAATCTAATGAAATTATCTGAGGCTCTCTGTAAAAATTAGGTGGTGCTTTGTACAATTATTTTATTGTATTTATACATGACTTTGGATTGGTGCTCCATAAATGGAAGTTTTTGAAGACTGATACATGAAAAAAGAAATTCAAATTCAGAAGAATTTTTGAAACCATACCTAAATCACACAAAGGAGGGCATCAAGTAATTAATGTAACTCAAACTGGTTTGTGGAGAATTTGCTAAGTTCTATTGGAGAAGGAAAGACAGTATTTGCCTTAGTGTAGAAAACAATAATAAAGAAAGAAAATGTCTCTGTAGTTTTATGCACCTTCTAGATTTGAACCCACCTTGATGTCCCATCTGTATATTACAGGATGTCCTGGGGTGATCAACAGGAGCTCCTGTAGCTCCTGGAATCCAGGTTAAAGGGTAAAAAGTCTGGCAGATTTCCTTATTAGTCTCATCATATATCACATTCAGAAGTTTTCATATTAATTTGAATATTTATGTAGGTATCATTTTATTTTTTCCCTCACAGTACTGAAATAATGTTTTTTAAAAAACAATCTTTTACTAAAACTCAGTATCTGCAGCAGATTTTGCCATATTATAAATCCTTAGTAAATATTTGTCAAGATTGCCTGCTTTGAAAAAAAATCTTTCTTTCTGCACAGAAGTGGGGATATGTTCAAATGAACACACACTGTATTTCTTACAGAAGTGAAGAATGGGCACCACTGATTTAGAAAGTACTCACTTGTAAATTAGTGGAATAAAGAATCTTAGTTCATGTTAGAAGTTAGTCAATTGTGCTACATTGCATTTTTTATTAACTACTATGAACGAAGTCACTTACTTGCTACTAAGAGAATAAAATGATGAATGATACAACGTTCAAAAATCAAGGAATTTATTCCAGTGATTTGGTTGACTAGTACATATAGATCTACTAAAAAGTAAAATAACACTAACAGAAATGTATAAGAAAAATTAGAGGCTAAGAAAGGGATTTGGAGAAAAAGTTGCATTTCAGCCTCTTTAAAGAGCAGTATATAATAATGGGGAAAACTAAATCAATTATGTCTTGGTAGAAAAGAGGCTCGGTCACCAAGATCCAGGATATGCTGTGAACAAGGAGGTCACTGAAGTTTGAGTTCAGTTTTGTGTCAGGGAGGAATGGGGGATGGGGCTAGCAAAAGATTGCAGGTAGATTAAGTAGGACCCCTTGAACTTCACCAACACTGTGAAATTAACAGTAATGTTCACATGTCTGGCCACCCACCAATGACCTTGGGGGGCACACACATTTTCAGAGCAGCCCAGGTGGGCTCAGCAAGAAAGTCTCTTTTCCAAGGGTAAGTGTGGTTAACCTGGCAAGGTGCTGAGATGGACTCAGGTTGCAGAGGGCTGAGGAGATAATGATTTTGGTGACAAAGGATTGAACCAGTCTGAGGTGATGCAGGAGTGTTATAACTATGAGCAAAACATTCCTTTTAGGGTATGCAGTCAGTAACTTTCGGTACACTTATGATAACTTTAAGAAGATTGATATATAAGGGGAAGTGTCAAAAAGAAAAGGAAAAATTATTATGTAGACAAAAGAATCTTCAACTTCATGGTGCTGAGCAATAAGTAAAAATATATTAAGGTAAAAAGTAGAAGTTTTGTAGAATGTCAGTCTCTAAAGACCTTACACTGATCTGCTGGAGAAAAAAATAGCCCCTGGGGGAGCTGAAACAGGTCTGGTGAGCATGTATGAGTTTTTATGTCCATGATGATAAAGTCTCTGAAAGCACACCTACAAAAATATTTATAAAATATAATTTGAATTATTTAGTGTGTATACAATGGCAAAAAAGTGGTGAACTTTAATTTATGGAAGACAATGAGTTAACTAAATTACAGAGCATTAAAGAACGCACAGTCGCACAGGTCTCAAACAGGAAAGAAGGTGACCAATGCTTGCTAGTACTCTGCATGGGAGTCTCAGGAGGTCAGAGGAGGCCTGATGAGAAGCTGAGGAAAAGCTCTGAATGTCACACACAGATCCTAGGCTGCAGACCTCCACTCCTGCACTGGGAGTTGCACTATGCTTAAAAATGTTTAAAAATATCAGAGAAAAAGAGTGACCTTTCCTCTGTAGGGAAAGCTAATGCAGACTACAAGAAAACAATCTGGACATAAATATGTAAAATAATTGTATTAATTATTTTTTGCTTCCTCTCACATCTATTTATCTTATTAGGTAACCAGATTTTCCATCAAATGACCAATACCTCCATGGTAACTGAATTTCTCCTCCTGTGCTCTCCTGATGGCTGGAATCTGAATTTTCTCTATTTCACAGTATTCCCAATGACCTACCTGGGTACCTTGTTAGGGAACCTTCTCATTGTCACTGTCACCACTGTGACCAGAACCTGCACACACCCATGTACTTCTTCCTCAGGAACCTGTCCATCTTGGACATGTGCTTTATTTCCATCACTGTCCCCAATGCCTTTGTCAACTCTCTCACTATCAACTGGGTCATTTCAGAGACTGGTTGTGCAACACAGATCTTCTTGGTCCTTTTTTGTGCATATGTAGAGATTTTGATTCTCTCTATCATGGCCTGGGACTGCTATGTGGCTATCTGCCAGCCCCTCCAGTACCCCGTCATCATGAACCCTCAGTTTTGTGTCCACATGACCCTGGCTTCCCTTCTCAGTGGTCTGCTGTATGCAGGTGTGCACACTGGGAACACATTCCGGCTGTCTTTCTGCCAGTCAAACGTGGTACACCAGTTCTTCTGTGACATCCCCTCTCTGCTGAGGCTCTCCTGCTCTGACACCACCAGCAACATGGTCCTTCTTCTTGTCTCTGCTGTGGTCATTTGCGGTGGCTGCTTCCTTTTTATTGTCGTGTCATACATTCGCATATTTTCTGCTGTGCTGAAATTTCCCACCAGACCCATGGAAGGCCTTCTCCACCTGCACCCCTCACATCCTCGTGGTGTCCGTCTTCATCAGTTCTGGCTCAGGTGTCTACCTGAGGTCCTCAGCAACCTCTGACACCCTCCAGGACATGGTTCTCTCTGCCTTTTACACCATGATTCCTCCCTTCCTGAATCCTCTCATCTACAGTCTCAGGAATAAACAGGTAAAAGAAGCTGTGAGGAGAGTAATGCAAAGACAGTTATTATCAGGGAAATAATATAGATAACGTTTCAGCATCATGCTAATTTCATTGATCTTGGTTCTTAATTAGATACAATACTCTTCATATTTATGATTTACAAGTTACATTGTCTACCTTTCTATTACATTATTAGAAGCTGAGTTATTTCATAAGGTATTTTTCTGTTTTACCATATCATTTCCATGGCCCTATTATAGAATGTGTAATTTCATCAATGCATCTTTTAATGATTAAATATAATTCAAAATATTTGCTGAGATCATTTGTGGTTATTTATTTTAAAGAATCATCCCATATGTCAATTACCTATATCAAATTCTGACACCAAAGAAAACTCTAGGAGATAATTTATTCTTATATAATTTGCTCTTATTCAGAACAGTGTAGAACCTACTTGTAAACACTGTGATACAGAATTTGTCAATTTATTTACTTTTAAAATATATTAAAAAATCAAATCCTAAAGAAATTGTAGTCAAAATGTAAAGAATTTTTTTTTTTTTTGTATGTTCAAACAGCAACTCTTTACTCCCGAACTCTCACTGGCACTCTACACACACTTCTCGGGAATACACTCCCTCCACCGGGCTCCGTGTGCCAATTCTCAAAATGTAAAGAATTTAACAGTAATATTTTTCTCCATCTGGACCAGGCAAGAAGAAGAGACTCCTTTCTGTGAAGTAAAAAGAGGGCAATGGTTAATGCACCCTGTGTCCCAACATTCACATCTTTCCACAGGGAACAGCAGCCTGTGCTTCTTTGGCCATGACAGGGGCCGGTCTTTGATTATGTCCATGATTTGATGTCAGCTTTCTGATGGTTTATCTTCCACACATCTTACTCCTGTAGTGTTGTGCTAATGACTTAGTTCTAATAGTCATGTAGAAATGGACCATAGTTGTCTGGCACATGTGTCTGGGCCATGCCAACTCTTACATTTCCCCTCACTTTTTTTGAATTTGTAATGTAAACTTCTATCTTTATTTGTGATAGTCATTTTGTTGTTTTCTTGCTGGTAGTGTTTTATTTATTTATTTTTTTAAATTTTAATTTGTTATATATGACAGCAGAATTCATTATAATTTATACTGCACATATAGAGCACAATTTTTACTTGTTTAAAATAAATGACAGCCGAACGGATTTTCTTTCTTATTACACATTTTTTATATCTCTTTGTATATAAAGTATGATCATGCCAATTCATGTTTTCATACATGTACTTTGGATACTAATGTCCTTCACATTCTTCCAACCTTGCTAACATCCTGCTCCTTCCCTTCCCCTCCCATCTCTCTGTCCTATCCTTGCTAATCCCCTGCCCCCTCCCTTCCCCTCACATCCTCTTCCCTATCTAGAGTACATCTATTCCTCCCATGCTCCTCCTCCCTACCCACTATGAGTCAGTCTCCTTATGTCAGAGAAAACATCGGCATTTGTTTTTTGGGATTGGCTAACTTCACTTAGCATTATCTTCTCCAATGCCATCCATTTACCTGCAAATGCCATGATTTTATTCTCATTTACTGCTGAGTTATATTCCATTGTGTGTACATGCCACTTTTTTTTATACCTTCATCTACTGAAGGGCATCTAGGCTGGTTCCACAGTTTTGCTATTGTGAATTGTGCTGCTATAAACATTGATGTGGCTGTTTTGCTGGAGTAGGCTATTTTTAAGTCCTTTGGGTATAGACTGAAAAGAAGGATAGCTGGGTCAAATGGTGGTTCCATTCCAAGTTTTCCAAGGAATCCCCATATTGCTTTCCATATTGGCTGCACCAATTTTCAGTCCCACCATCCATGTATGAGTGTGCCTTTGTCCCTTTTTCCTCACATCCTCGCCAACTCTTATTGTTGTTTGTCTTCATAATAGCTGGCATTCTTAAAGGAGAGAGATGAAATCTTAGAGTAGTTTTTATTTGCTTTTCTATAATTGCTAGCAGTGATGAACATTTTTTTCATAAATGTGTTCATTGATTGTATATCCTCTTCTGAGAAGTGTCTGTTCAGGTCCTTGGCCTAAATATTGATTGTTTTATTTCAATTTTGGTGTTTAGCTTTTTGAGTTCTTTATATGCCCTAGAGATTAGTGCTCCATCTGATGTATGAGGGGTAAAAATTTGCTCCCAAGTTGTAGGCTCTCTATTCACCTCACAGATTGTTTCTTTTACTGAGAAGAAACTCTTCAGTTTGAATCCATCCCATTTATTGATTCTTAGTTTTAATTCTTGCACTATAGGAATTTATTAAGGAAGTTGGGGCCTAATCCCACGTGATGAATATTAGGGCCTACTTTTTCTTCTATTAGGCTCAGGGTCTCTGGTTTAATTCCTAGGTCCTTGATCCATTTTGAGTTGAAGTTTTGTGCATGGTGAGAGATAGAAGTTTAGTTTCATTTTGTTGTGTATGAATTTCCAGTTTTCCCAGCACCATTTTTTGAAGAGGCTATCTTTTCTTCAATGCATGGTTTTGGCACCTTTGTCTAACATAATTGTAATTTTGTGGGTTAGTCTCTATGTCCTCTATTTTGTACCATTGTTCTACCCATCTGTTTTGGTGCCAATACCATGCTGGTTTTGTTACTATTGTTTAAGTTTAAGTTCTGGTTTAGTGATGCCACCTGCTTCACTCTTCCTGCTAAGGATTGCTTTAGCTATTCTGGGTCCCTTATTTTTCCAGATGAATTTCATGATTGTTTTTTTCAATTTTTATGAGGAATACCATTGGGATTTTTATTGGAATTTCATTAAATCTGTATAGTGCTTTTGGTAGTATGGTTATTTTGATATTAATTCTGCCTACCCAAGAGCAAGTTAGATCTTTCCATATTCTAAGATCTTCATTGATTTCTCTCTTTAGGGTTCTCTAGTTTTCACTGTACAGTTCTTTCACCTTTTTCATTAAGTTGACTCCCAAGTATCTTTTTTTTTTTTTTTGAGGTTATCATGTATGGGGTAGTTTTTTCCTCATTTCCTTCTCAGAGGATTTGTCATGGATATACAGAAATTCCTTTGATTTATGGGTGTTGATTTTATATTCTACTACTTTTCTGAATTCTTTTACTAGTTCTAGAAATTTTCTGGTGGAGCTTTTTGGATCTTCTAGGTATAGAATCATATTGTCAACCAATAGTGCCAATTTGAGTTTTTGTTTTCCCATGTATCTCTTTAATTTCTTTCATCTGTCTAATTGTTCTGGCCAGTGCTTCAAGAACAATATTAAATAGAATTGGTGAAAGAGGGCAGCCCTGTCTTGTTCCAGTTTTTAGAGGGAATGCCTTAAATTTCCTCCATTTAGAATGATGTTGGCCTGGGGCTGAGTGTTGATAGCCTTTATGATGGTGAGATATGTTCTTGTTATCCCTAGTTTTCCTGGTGTTTTGAAAATGAAGGAGGTGAATTATGTCAAATGCTTTTTCTGCATCTATTGAGATGATCATATGATTTTTGTCTTTAAGTCTATTGATGTGATGAATTACATTTATTGATTTTCATATGTTGAACCAACCTTACATCGCTGGGATGAATCCCACTTGATTTTGGTGCACTATCTTTTTGATATGATTTGTATTTGATTTGCCAGAATTTTATTGAGAAATTTTGCATCTATGTTCATTAGAGATATTGGTCTGAAGATTTCTTTCTTTGGTGTGTCTCTGCTCTGCCTGTTTTTGGAATCAGGATGATATTGACCTCATAGAATACATTTGGGAGTGCTCTCTCTTTTTCTATTTACTGAAATAAATTGAAGACTATTGGTGTTACTTCTTCTTTAAAGTCTTATAGAATTTGGCTTTGTATCCATCCAGTCCTGAGCTTTTCTTGGTTGGTAGTAGACTTCTGATGGTGTCTTCCATTTCATCACTTGATATTGGTCTGTTCAAATTGTATATTTCATCCTACTTCATCCTGGGAAAATTGTATGACTTAAGAATTTGTCAATGCCTTCAATATCCTCTACTTTAATGGAGTGTATGTTTTCAAAATAATTTCTAATTATCCTCTGTATTTTTGTAGTATCTGTTGTGATAGTACCTTTTTTATCACATATGCTGATAATTTGATTTTTCTCTCTTCTTCTCCTCATTAGCATGAATAAGTATCTGTCATTTTTAAAAAATTTTTCAAAGAACCAACTTTCTCTTTTGTCAGTTTTTTCAGTTGTTTCTTTTGCTTCAATTTCACCTCTAATTTTGATTATTTCTTGTCTTCTACTGCTTTTGGTGTTGATTTGTTCTTATTTTTCTAGAGCTTTCAGATGTAGTGTGAGGTGATTCATTTGTTGACTTTTTCTTCTTTTAAGTAATGAACTCCATGCAATGAACTTTCCTCTTAGTACCACTTTCATAGTTTCCCAGATATTTCAATATGTTGTGTCTATGTTCTCATTTGCCTCTAGGAATTTTTCAATTTCCTCCTTGATATCTTCTACAACCCATTGTTCATTTAGTAACATATTGTTCAGTCTCCAGGTGTTGGAGCAATTTTTATTTAAAATTTTATCTTTGATTTCAAATTTCATTTCATTGTGATCTGATAAAATGCAGGGTAGTATCTCTACTCTTTTGTATTTGCTAAGAGTTACTCTGTGGCAATTTATATGGTCTATTTTAGAGAAGAATCCATGTGGTGCTGAAAAGAAGGTATAGCCACTTGATGCTGGTTGTTATATTCTATACATGTCAGTTAAGTCAAAGTTATTAATTGTATTATTGAGATCTATAGTTGTTTTTTTATTCAATTTTTGTTTGGAAGATCTATCCAGGTTTGAGAGAGGTGTGTTAAAGTCATCCAAGATTATTCTGTTTTGGTCAATTTGACTCTTAAATTTGAGAAAAATTTGATGAACATAGCTGCTCCATTGTTTGGGGAATATATATTTATGATTGTTATGGCTTGTTGGTATGGTTCCCTTGAGCAGTATATAATTTCCATCTTTTTCCCTTTTGATTAACTTTGGCTTCAAGTCTACTTTACTGACATGAGGATAGAAACCCCTGCTTACTTCCACAGTCCATGTGAGTGGTATGATTTTTCCCAATCTTTCATTATCAGTCTGTGTATGTATTTCACTAACAGATGAGTCTCCTGGAGGCAGCATATTTCTGATTTTTTAAATCCAGTCTGCTAGCTTATGGTTTTTGATAGATGAGTTTAAGCCATTAATATTCAGGGTTATTATTGAGACATGTTTTGCATGTCCAGCCATATTTATTTACTTTTGTTATTTAACTTGACGTGATTTTCTTCTTTGATTAGTTTTTTTTTTTTTTTTTTTTTTTTTAGGGCACTACCTCACTCTGCTGATTTCATTGTTGTTGTTTTTTTCCTCTTCATGGAATATGTTTCAAGGATGTATTGTAGTGCCAGTTGTCTAGCTATAAATTCTTCTAACTTTTGTTTATCATGAAATGTTTTTATTTCTTCATCAAATCTAAAGGTTAAATTTTTTAAAAGAGAGATAGAGAGAGAGAGAGAGAGAGAGAGAGAGAGAGAGAGAGAGAGAGAGAGAGAGAGTTTAATATTTATTTTTTAGTTTTCGGTGGACACAACATCTCTGTTTGTATGTGGTGCTGAGGATCGAACCCGGGCCGCACCCATGCCAGACAAGCGCGCTACCGCTTGAGCCACATCCCCAGCCCCTAAAGCTTAATTTTGCTGGATACAAGATTCTTGGCTGGCATCCATTTTCTGTTGGAGCGTTATATATGTTTTTCCAGGTTTTTTTTTTTTTTTTTTTTTTTTTTTTTTTAGCTTTTAGAGTCTGTGCTTAAAAATCTGCTGTTATTCTAATTGGTTTTTCCCTATTTGTAATTTGATTCTTTTTTCTCATGGCTTTTAAAATTCTCTCCTTATTCTGCATGTTGGGCATTTTTATTATAATGTGCCTTGGTGTGGCTCTTTTGTGATTTTGTACATTTGGTGTTCTGTAGGTTTCTTGAATTTGGATTTCCTATTCATTCTTCATGTTTGGAAAGTTTCCTGACATTAGTTCATTAAATAGATTGTTTATTCCTTTGTTATGAACTCTATGATTTCTTCTATCCCAGAAACTCTTAAATTTGGTCTTTTTATGATATCCCATATTTCTTAAATGTTCTGCTTGTGGTTCCTTACCAATATTACTGTGTGTTCTTTCAACATTATATATATATATATATATATATATATATATATATATATATATATATATATATATATATTGTCCTACTTCAAAGGCTGAATAGGACCCCTTGAACTACACCCTCACTGTGCAATAGCAGCACCCTACTTGTGTCTGGTCTCCCAACATCTACCCCAGGAGACACACACACATTTTCAGAGGAGCCCAGGCAGGCTTAGCAGGGAGGTCATTTTACTAAGGTTGAGTGTGTTTAACCTGTCAAGGTGCTAAAGAAGACCCAGGATGACAGAGGCCTGAGGATATTATGATGGAGGTGACCTGGGATTGAAGTGGTCTGAGCTGTTATGCAAGTATTCAACTATAAAAAATTCTTCCTTTCAGTGTATTCAGTCAGTATTTTTTTGTATGATTATGAAATTGTGAAGAAAAAATATAGGGCTGTGGTTGTGACTCTGTGGCAGTGTGCTTGCCTTGCATATGTGAGGCACTGGGTTCAATCTCAGCAACACATAAAAATGAATAAACAAAATGAAGATATTGAAATTAAAAAGAAAGAAAAAAACAAAATAGAAGATGTCAAAAAGACTAAGGCAATTTAATTTTTAGACAAAGGAATCTTTAACTTCAGGGTGCTTGTTAGGAGTCACCCCAGCTCCAAAGACTAACTTCGCCATCCCTTAAGAAGAACCATCCAATTGTGAGCCCTGCTGGCTCACATGATCCTGCTATCTAATGGTGATTGCTGCTGGCTTACATGACCCTTACCCACCAATCAGACTAGCCCTGCTGGTTCACATGATCCTTATCCACAAATCAGACTGGCCCTGCTGGCTCACATGATCCTTACCCACCAATTAGACTGGCCCTGCTGACACACATGATCCTTACCCACAATCAGAAAGCACCCCATGTCAATTGTCAAACCCTTCAACCATGAATCTCTCATAACTGTCAAACCACTCCTGGCTCTATAAATATGGAGAGCTATTCCTCAATAAACGGGCATTTTCTCCAACAATGAGCCTTGTTCTTTCTTTCAGTGCTGAACATGAAATATAAACACCACAGGGTAAAAATAGAAGTTTAGGAGAATGTCAGCTGTGGGTATGAAGACCTTACTCTGATCTGTTGAAGAAGGAAAAAGAGCCCCAGTGAGAACAGGAACAGGTTCCTGTTTGATGGTGTGTTACCATGAGACAGACTCATGTCCTGGGGAGCAGCAGGGAGAGTAGCCAGGTGTAGTCAGGTCACCTCAGTTTACTGTAACACCAGACCTGTGAGCTTTGAATGGGAAAGTGTTGTGGAGAACTTTCCTCATCAGAATTTTTTTTGATGTTCATGAGAATAAATACTCTAACATTATGAATTACTTCGAACCTAAAATTTTTTTTGAATTATGATTTGAATTATTAATGTGGGAAAAAGGAGAAAATAATTTGGACAATTACATTAATGAAATAAAATGAATGTGACAAAAATGGAGAACAAAATGAATGCATGGTGACACACAAGGTCATGGGGAAGAGGAGGTGGGCCACCCTGGAAGTGCTCTGCATGGAGTCTCAGGAGGTCAGGGAGGCCTGATGGGGAGCTGAGGACAAGCCCTGCAGATCACACCCAGACCCTGGGCTGCAGACCTCCACACCTGCACTGGGAAGTGCACTCTGCTCAGAAATGATTAAAGATATCATAAAACCAAGAGTGTCCTTCCTCTGCAGGGAAAACTACTAAAAAGTACAAGAAAACACATTGGGCATGAATGGGTAAACTAACTGTATTATTTTTCAAATATGTTTCAGTTGTCTATAAATATTTATATTTTATTTATTTTTTATTCATATGCAGGGCTAAGAATCCATCCCAGTGGCTCACACATGCTATTAAAGTGCTCTACCACTGAGAAACAGACCCAGGCTCAACCACTTGTATTAATCATATTTTTGCTTCCTCTCTCTCATCTGTTTATCTTCTCAGACAACCAGAATATCCACTCTATGTCCAATTTCACCATGGGTACTGAATTTCTCCCACTGGACTCACCTGATATCTGTAATCTGAGTTTTCTTTTTTTTTTCACAGTATTCCCACTGACCTGCCTTGTTAGGGAAACTATTTTCATCACTGTCCCCAATGTCTGTGTCAACTCTCTCAGGAGCATCAGGGCAATTTCAGTGGCTGGCTGTTCAACACAGATTTACCTGGTCATTTTCTGTACATGTGTTGAACTCCTGTTTTTCAACATCATGGCCTGGGACCACTATGTGGCCATCTGCCAGTCCTCCATTACCCTCTCATCATGAACCCTCAGTTTTGTGTCCACATGACCCTAGCTTTTCTGCTCAATTGTATGCTGTATGAAGGTATGCACACTGGGAATCTATTCTGGCTGTCCTTCTGTCAGTGAAACGTGGTCCTTCAGTTCTTCTGTGACGGCCCCTCTCTGCTGAGACTCTCCTGTTCTGATACCACCAGCAGCATGGTCCTTCTTCTTGTCTCTATTGCATATTTTATGCTGGGCTGAAATTTCCACCAGAGCCCCAGGGAAGGCCTACTCCACCTGCACCCCTCACATTCTCATGGTGTCCCTCTTCCTCAGTTCCATCACAGGTGTGTACCTGAGGTCCTCAGCAACCTCTGACACCCTCCAGGACCTGGATCTCTCTGCCTTTTACACAATCATTCCTCCCTTCCTGAATCCTCTCATCTATAGTCTCAGGAACAAAGAGGTAAAGGAAGCTGTAAGGAGACTTATGCCAAGACAGTTATTCTCAGGGAAATGCTAAAGATGTGCTTCAGCATCATCCTTATTTTACTGATTATAGTTCATAATTGGATAAAGCTCTTCATATCTGGGCTTTCCATTTTACACGAATATCCTAGTATCAACTTATTAAGACCAAGTATAGAAAAATTTACCATAATAGTTATGTGATTTATACTTTTATATCTATCCTTCATAAAATGACACTAGGTTCAGCTATAGAAAAAGATAAGGCAGTAATATATTTAAAAGTTACACAATATGTCAGTGAACATGCTGAGTTAAGTAAATAGCTTTACACATTTTGACAATAATATATTTTCTCACAGTCACATATAAAATGATTAAAAATCAGAGTAAAATTTGTTTTGTCTCTGTGCTCCTCTTCATGTGAAAGGGTGCAAAAGTATAAGTTCAAATGAAAACTCTTGAGTGAGCAGCCAGGAGATCACTTTAGGCTCAACAGCATTGTCCAGTGACCACTGAGCAGGACTGTGGTGCATGGTGAACATGAGTCTGATCATGCACAGGAGTGTGCCTGGAGCAGACAGGCTGCTTTTGGTTGCAGGGATCATTATTGCTCCAGCCTGTCCTCTAGAAAACCTTGTTTTCACACTGTGCTTGCTAAAACTCAGGGCTCAATGCATCCCTCAATTAAAGCAGCCCACAGGACAACTGGATTTGCTCCAGCGCTGAGTACAGGGTTCTCACTTCCATAAAAGCCATCTGCATAGGAGAGCCAGGCCCCCACCTCACATGCCCACCTTGACCTGTGCACTATGAATGAGATTGATGAGTGTCATGTGATCAGAAGTCTGCAGCTAGCTCTATCCTGGAAAATGGGGCTCACTTCTTTGGCTTGTGGGGTTTGGGAGGAAAAATAATTACAATAGTAAATGACAGACCAAGGCCAAGATCAAGCAGGAGTCCACTGTAGGCTATAGTGCTCCTTTCCCTCCATGGCCTACAAGGCGGTCAGTACTGTAAACACTGGACTCCTAGAGGGCTCCAAGAAGCTGATGCCCATTTGTTATGGTTTGAATGCGGTGTCCCCTGAGAGCTAAGTTGTGAGACAATGTAAGAAGTTTCCAAGAGGCACTGATTGGGTTGTAAGGGTATTAACCCAATCAGTGATTTAATCCTCTGATGAGGATTAACTGAGTGGTAACTGAAGTGGTGGGGTGTGGCTGGGGGAGGAGATGGAAATTAGAGCATGGATTTGGTGTCTATATTTGTATGTGGAGAGTGGAGTCTCTCTCTGCCTCCTGATCACTGTGATGTGAGCTTCTTCCCCCCACCACACTCTCACACCATGTTTAGCCTCACTTGGGCCTTGAGGATTGACCCTGGCCTTATATAGACTAAAAGCTCTGAACTGTGAGCCCTCACATAAACTATAATTGTGTGTGGTTGAGTCCTTTAATCACAGCCAAAAAGAAAAAAAGAAGAAAGAAAGAAAGGAAGGAAGAAAGAAAGAAAAATCTGACTAAAACACTATTCTTTATTATTGATAACTTTCTTTCCTGATTCCCTAATCATTCCTTTTCATAGATATAAAAAACAGAGGTGTGCTTTTTATCTTGCATCCCTCACCTGGGAGAACACAGATAGACATGAAGAGAAGGTGACCACCCATGTCTCCCTTTCTCCATGAAACTTAAACTTTCTCCATTAAGCTGTCTCTAGACAGTTGACTTGATTTTATTTCATAACACTTTTTATATTCTTGTACTCATGCCCCAGATATTCAGAAAGGTTATACTAGAAGTGGTAATATAAATTTTTAAATAAATAAAACAAAAAACAAAGACCAGTCCACCATAAGATCATTTTTGTTTTTACAAGCTACATTGTTCTGAGCACCAGTGCCAGGTCCTGCTCTCCACATATCAGGTGGGATATTCATAAGGCATGGAGGTTGCTGGCCTTGGCCCAGGTTCTGCTGAAGATCATGAGTGAGACAGGGGGTCGATGCTCTCTGGTCACTCTCTGACTGTCCTTCAGCGGGCTTACCACTGTGGCTCATCATAATCAGTGTTCCTTCCATGTGCTGGGTCCTGGGCCACAGACAGTGTGGTCTGTACACCTACAATTATAATAGGTAAAACATACCTTAGTTACATTTTATACTTTTTAAGATATCCATTAATCTATCCACCAGTTGCCAAGTCAAATACTGACTTCTATTCCTGGACATTTTCCATCCTTTCATAGTCCATGGGAGCTCAAGTTAAATAATCCTGTAGACATAGTAATTAATGTTGTCTCCATTGCAGTGAAGTCCTTAACATTGCACTCTTTTACTAGCCTGTGAACACCCTGGGTACATCCAGTGACATGTCTGCTCATTTAGTTCTCCAATTTTAGAGACATTTTGGCCTGAAGACAAGGTGACCATCATTCTTGGTGCCTGTAGAGATATGATCTTTGTACTTTGTCTATTTGGCTGGTTTAACACACATTTTTTTTTTCTTTAAAATAGGTACAAGGTATGGGATTAGTAGCTAGGACAATGAAGAAAATGCCAGAACAAGAAAAGAAGACCTCAATACAATATCCCTGACAAGAACATAGGCAAACCTTCTCAATAAAATCTAGCCAAAAAATTCCACAGAACACCAAAACCAGAATAGACCATATTCATATGGTATCAATCCCAGCATGCAATAAAGCACTTACAGAAAATCCCCAACAAATCCTACAGTGGGTTAACAGAACAAAGGGCAATTCATCCATCAATAGGTCGATTTTGAAAATGCTGGTGTATACATATAATGGAACTTAATTCATCCATTCAAAAAATAAAATAGTGATAAATGCTACAATGTGGACTTTCTTTGAAAACATCAGGATGATTCAAATCATGAAAAATAGCACATATTTAATAATTCTAGTCATACAAAATAATCAGAACATATATATTCAAACATGGTGATTACACTTAGTGGTTTCCAAAGTAAAGATAAACAGGGACTATGTGCAATGGATTAGATGGTTCATTTAAAAAATTACAAATACTTGGGAACAAGAGGTAGTTGAAAGTCATACAGTTTTGTCATGTGGTAAATAATATGGAATTGGTAACCACAAACTGTTACGAATTTAACCTCATGACACATGAATTTCATCTCAATGATAAGAAATTTTGCTGCTGAACTGCAGACAGCCTTAGATGATTCCCACTTACAGGTTGAGGAGTGAGTGGGAGTTGCCCATCACCCTCAGTGTTAACTGATCACCATAAACACCCCTAACTCACACTGAGGTGAAGGAGGGCAGAGATGAAAACACACAGTGAGCACCACCAGTTTTTCCTCAGTGTTACTGGATTCTCAATGTGAATAAGCATGATGTCGAGCACAGAAGTTCCACTTTGCCATACACTGTCCAAGTGGAAAAATTAGCACACATTTCCTTATTTTAAGCACTACCAAGAGAACTACCAAATGGGAAAACTCCCAGCTTCCCCACTTGCAGAGGAAAGTACTTGCGGCAGCCCTTCTTCAAATAATTGCCATTAAAAATATGATAACTCTTCCTCATACTTGTTTTTCTGAACTTCATGCTACCTGATCCTGGTTTTATTTTGATTCCAAACTTTTGTTTTTATACCAAATTCTACATATACATTTGCACTCCTTCAAGGACAATGTAGTTCTGAACATTCTAAAATTATTGAGGTCAAACAATAGAAGCTAAAGCTTATTTCTTACTTTAAAAAAATCCAGGTTCCTAATGTAATAATATTTTGTAAATCTGCAGGAACACTCTGAGGATCCATGCAAGTTAGGTGGTGATTCATATATTTTATCACATCCAAAATCTAAAGTTTCATGAGACTGATCCATGAAAAAAATCAAGTCAAATTTGGAGAAGTGTTCAAGTTGTAGTTAAAGCAATATGCAAAAATGACATAAATTAAGCTCATGTGATTTAAACTACTTACTGGAGAATTTACTAAATTCTTCTTATGAAACTAAAACAGTACATTGTTTAGTAGGAAAAAGAGAACAGAAATGAAGAAAATATATCTGTAGTTCTCTGCCAGCTTCCAGATCTTGAACACATGTTTATTTTTCCATCTTATATTTGACAAAAGTTTGTAGGGGTAGTCAGCAAGGACCCCTGGAGTGCCTGGAAGACAGAATTGAAGAGTGAGAAGCTGCATGATTTTCCATATGGATTTGTCTCATGACCCATCACCTTCTAAATTTGTCAAATTGTATTATTTTATAATTTCTATCATGGTAAACAGATTACTTAAAAAATACCAATATATTTCTTCTTTCCAAAATGTCACCAACTGAAGCAACTGAGGCCCTATTGGTGTCATCAGTAATGTTTGTTGACAGATTACTGCTGTAAAGAGATCTTACCTTTCAAGTGCACAGGGCAGTGGGCTTGCATGACCTCCCACCAGACTGCACTGTGTGTGCTAAGGAAGTGTGGAAAGGGCAGAGCCTGTTTGGGAGAGACTTCTTTGTAAACCAGTATTATACAGAAAGCCAGTTCACGTGAGTGGTCAGTCAACAAAGCTACCAGGTTTATTAACCACTGTGCAGGAAGTCATGCATTTGCACCTAAAAAAATACAAAGATGAATGATACAAGGCCCCAAATTAATAAATTTCCACAGACTGATCTCCAATGCTACACAAAAGTAGGGAAAAAATTAAGATTATTCAGCAGTTTCCAGAGAAAAGATTGCATTTGGACCTCCTCTAAAGACCAGTACAAAGTAAATGGGTAAAATTAAACCATTATGTCACAGTAGAAAAGGGCTCTATAAACAAGTTCCAGGATATTCTGTGAACAAGAACATCACTCAGGCTTGAGCTTTAGGTTTGTGTCATGGAGAAATGGGGGTATATGACAAGAAACAGATTCCAGGTAGACTGAGTAGGACCACTTGAACTTCACCCACACTGTGCAATTAGCTGCACCCTACCTGTGTCTGGCCACCCACCATCTCTCTGGGAGACACAAAAATTTCCAGAGGAGCCCAGGAAGGCTCAGCAGGAAGGTCATGTTACTAAGGGTGACTGTGTTTAACCTATCAAGATGCTGAGGAGGACCCAGGATGACAGAGGCCTGAGGAGATTATGATGGAAGTGACCTTGGATTGAAGTGATCTAAGCTCTTACAGAAATGTTGAACTATGAGCAAAATCTTTCTTTCAGTGTATTTGTTCAGTATCTTTTTGTATAATTATGATACTGTGAATAAAAAATATAGGACTGGGTTTGTGATTCAGTGACAGAGTGCTTGCCTCGCACATGTGAGGCATTGGGTTCAATCTCAGCAAAACATAAAAAGGAATAAACAAAATAATAATATTGAAAATAAAAGGAAAGTAAGAAATATAATAGAAGATGTCAACAAGACTAAGGCAAATTAATTTTTAGACAGAATAATCTTTAACTTCATGGTGCTGAACATGAAATAAAAACACAACAGGGTAAAAATAGAAGTTTAGGAGAATGTCATCTGGAGGCTATGAGGACCTTACTCTGATCTGTTGAAGAAGAAAAGAGAGTCCCTGTGGGAATAGGAACAGGTGCCTCTCTGATAGTGTGTGACCATGAGACAGCACCACTCATGTTCTGGGGAGTGAGCAGGGAGAGAAGGGGACTGCAGAGAAGCCAGGTGCAGTCAGGTCACCTCAGTTTACTGTAACACCAGAGCTGAGATCTCAGAATGGGAAAGTTTAGTGGATAACTTTCCTCATGAGAAATTTATTTTCATGTTCATGAGAATAAATAGTACAACATTCTGAATTATTTCCTACCTATTTTTTTTTAATTTTGATTTGAATTATTAATGTAGAAAAAATGAGAAAATACTTTGGATGGTAACATTAATGAAATAAAATGAAGGTGACTAAAATGGAGAACAAAAGGAATGCATGGTGACCCACATGGTCATGAAGAAGAGGAGGTGGGCCACCCTAGAAGTGCTCTGCATGGAGTAAAGAGAGCCCCTGTGTTCTGCAACTGGCAAGGCCAAAGGGCAGGAATTACCAGTCCTTTTGGAAATATTGTTTTACACTCAAGAGTCCTAACTGCTTCATGAGGAATTACAGATGGAGTTGTTTTCTCAGCTGGTTTTATATTTCCTCTACACCATCCATTCTTTCGACAGCCCTACTAAGTCCTTTTAGAATAAGAAAGTTTATGTTCTACAGTGGATATTGATGCATGTAACTTGCTTTTGATTTTTATGGGGGCTCACAATGAAGATTTTACCTTCAGTTTTAGGTGAGATTTTTGGCTAAAACTTTAGGATAAAGCTGGAATTTATTAGACTATCAGACACTTGGAGATGGGCTAAATTCATTTTGCATTGTGAAATGGACATGAGTTTTGGAGATCTGTGGTTGAAACATTATGAATGGGATGTGAGATGTCTCAAAAAGTTCCTGAATTGAGGCAGGAATTTTCTTCTTTCTTTCTTTCTTTCTTTCTTTCTTTCTTTCTTTCTTTCTTTCTTCGTCCTTTTGCATTCCTGAGTGTTTTTATCAGTGATATAAAATCTTGTTTTCACACAAGAATTTTTTGAATCAAATGGGGTATAATATCTCATTTTTCCAAGTGTACAGGTTGCAGAATCACATTGATTATATAGACATGTATAAACATTCAGCAATACTAGTGTCTATTTATTCTGCTGCCCGTTTTATCAGGCAGGAATTTTCAAAGGTAGAATGATTGGATTATGAGAGCTGCAACCTAATCAATCCATCTTAATTTGAACAAATTGACTGGGTGTTAGCTTTAGGCATTTGGACATTGGTTGATTAGGTGGACCACTGGGATTAATCCCTGATAGCTTTCCTCTAACCCTAACCCTCTTTCCCCTTCCCTGTCTTTGCCTACCTGGAGCCATATTCTGAGCATCTTTCATCTGCTGTGGTGGTCCTCAGTGTGCCACCACCATGGGCACAAAATCATGAAATTGGATGAAGATAGACTAAATCTCTGAATCCCTGAGACATAATATGCTTTCCCAAATCTGGGAAAGATTTTTTTTTTTTTTTATTGTGGGTGTGTTGTTTTTAAAACCACATATTTTGGTCACAGCCATGCAAATCTGACACAGTTATTCATCATAATCACATAGAGTGCAGAGTGTACAACAGAGATGACCAAATGGCCAAAATTATGATAAACAATAAATAAGTCACATTATATTACCAGACTGAGGTGAAATAAGTCCACAGATGGACGTGCTGATTTAAAGATCTGTGGAATATACATGTAACAGAATGACGTTCATCCTAAGGAATGAACATACGATGCCTGTACAAGGTGGACTGATTTTGAAAAAGTTAGGTAAGTCAAGTCAGAACATATATTGAATGATTTTATTTATATGAAATTTCTCAAATATATAATTTCAAAAGTACAGAATATACTTAGAGTTTTCTAGTGTCTGAAAGACCATGTGTAACAGATTAGATGGTTCATTTGAAGTAATGAAAGTATCTGGGAACAAGTTGTAGTTGGATGTTTTACAACTTGGTAATGTAGTAAATATCACTACATTTATAAGCATGAACTGTCACAAAGGTAAACTTTGTGTCATGTGAATTTCATGTCAATGAGAAGAAATTTTTCTGCTGAACTTCAGATAGAGTGAGATGTTTCCAACTTACAAGTGAGAGTTGCTCAATTGCCTTAAAGTTGCCTGTTCCATACAAGCACCCTTAATTCATAATGAGGAGAGGAGGGCAGAGATGAAAACACACAGGGAGAACCATCAGTCTTTTCAGTGTTAATCACTTCTCAGTAATGACTGACAGCAATGTGCACCAGAGCAGTTCCACTGTCCATGCTGGCACATGGCCAGGTCCTCTCTCCTGGGCTCTGCAGGTGCTGTTGCCTGGTGGTGTGTGCAGGCCTCCTACTGTCTCTGCAGGCTGAGCTCTGTGCTCCTGGGGGCCCCGCTCCCACTGGCCAGGCCCCAGATTCACATAAAGCAGAGGTGACTGAGCTCCCCACATCCCACATGGCACTAGGCTGACTGGACAGATTCACCCTGGCTGCAGACACCATTGATGGGAGAAGCAAGGGGAGACACAGTTCTGTTCCATGTTTACAACAAGTGACACTCAGGAGTGAGTAATAAGCAGTTAGAGTTTAAATGCATCTGAACTTCACTTTTATTCTGTTCAGCAAATTATAATGTCATCCAAAGTGTCAGCTAGTCCAGGAAAAGGTTTCTTAATTCTGAGAAGAACACAGCAAGCGTGAAGAGTCCTTAAAACTGCACTATGGTTTTGAGTGATTGCCACTGCTCCAATAGGAACACAGGGACCTTGGGGACATCTGAACTGTATATGCTAATATAGTGTGTGAAAATTTTTCATCTGATTCTGGATGGTTTAAAATTCTTTTCTTCAGATTACTATTACTTATAGTATACTTGCAAAGTTCACAAAATTTCAGAGAAAAACAAACACATTCACATTAAGATAACAAGAACAAAATGCAAAATATGGTATAGGATATGTAGATAGATAGGAATGCTTTTATACAACTGATAAACATGCACATATGTCAATAACTGTGGGAAATAAGATATTTAATGTATAATACAATTTTCATTGAAATATTTTAAACATTAATCTCACCCCTTTCTTTTGTTCACAAATACATTTTTTCACTTATTCAGTTTGTTACATATTTTTTTGGGGTTTCAGGGATTGAACCCAGGGGTGCTTAACCACTGAGCCACATCCCAGCACTTTTGATTATTTATTCTGAGACACAGTCTTGACAAGTTGGGAGGCTAGCTTTGAGTTTACCATCCTCCTCTCTCAGCCTCCTGAGCTGCTGGATTACAAGCATGTGTCACTGTGCCCAAATTTTCAATTGTATTCTTAACATTTTTTACTGAGTATATGTTCAGTATGACTATAAGGATGTGTGTGTCTAGTGGTATCAATATAAATATTAAGTTGTGCAACATTTTGGAAGCATATTTTAATTTTCAGATTATATGTACCTCAGCATTCCTCAATGGTTTATCAAAGACACTAATCAATTTCCTAATATGGAAATGTAATTTAGAAATAATTAATTCTTGGATCTTTCAAACCAAATATTTTTTAGCAGTTTTGAAATGGTCTATTTATCATATATTTAATTATTTGAAACACTATCAAGAGAAATGCAAAAAATAAAAACTCCTGGCTTTTCACTTCCAGAGAAAGCACCTGGGCAGTCCCTCTTCATGTTCCTCGAGTTAAAACATGCTAGTTCTCCTCACACACATTGTCCTGATTCTGTATAGACAAAAGAATCTTCAACTTCATGGTGCTGAACACAGAGTAAAAACACATTGAGGTTAAAAAAAAATAAAAGTTTAGGAGAATGCCACTCGGGTGGAATCTGGAGCTTTAAACACCTCACACTGATGTGTTGGAGAGAAAAAGAGAGCCCCAGTGGGAACAGGACCAGATCCCTGTCTGAGATTGTGTGGCCTGCATACAGTACCACCCCACCCTGGGGAGCACCAGGGAGAGTGGGGGACTTCAGGAGAGTCCAGGTGCAGTCAGATCCCCTCAGTTTACCACAGCACTGGACCTGAAGCCCTGGAATAGGAAAGTTTGAATACTTGAAATGCTTTTTTCATGAATAAAATTTTTTCATGTTCATGGAGATAAATACTCCTATATAATGAAGTGTTTCCTTTGAAAAATATTAGAAAATTGGGCTGGGGATGTAGCTCAAGGGGTAGCACGCTCACCTGGCATGCGCAGGGTGCCTGGTTTGATCCTCAGCACCACATACAAATAAAATAAAGATGTTGTGTACACCAAAATGAAAAAAATAAATATCAAAAAAATTCTCTCTTTCTCTCTCTTTAAAAAAAATTAGTAAGTTGTAAATCTTGAGAGACAACACAACAAATATTAGAAAATTAATGACAATAGGAATTATTAATTACACTTTTAATAAATTGTATTCATGGAAGAGAATAAAGGTAACTATATTATAGATCATTAAAAAAAGAAAAACATTGTCACATGCTCTGCATGGAGTCTCAGTAGGTCAGGGGAGGCCTGATGAGGAGCTGAGGACAAACCCTGCAGGTCAGGCCCAGACCCTGGGCTGCAGACCTCCACACATGCACTGGGAGGTGAACTCTGCTCAAAAATAAGTAAACATATCAGAAAAACAAGAGTGACCTTCCTCTGAAGGGAAAAAAACTGCAAAATACAAGAAAACATGGTATATATGAATATATAAAGTAATTGCATTAATTCTGGTGGTTTTTTTTTTTTCACTTTATCTCTTTATCTTCCCAGACAACCAGAATTTCCAGCAAATGGCTAATGCCACCATGGTAACTGAATTTCTCCTCTTGGGCTCTCCTGATGGCTGGGATCTGAGTTTCCTCTATTTCACAGTATTCCCAATGACCTACCTGGGTACCTTGTTAGGGAACCTTCTCATTGTCACTGTCACCACTGCTGACAAGCACCTGCACACACCCATGTACTTCTTCATCAGGAACCTGTCCATCTTGGACATGTGCTACATTTCCATCACTGTCCCCAATGCCTGTGTCAACTCTCTCACTGGCAACTGGGCCATTTCAGTGGCTGGCTGTGCAACACAGGTTTTCCTGGTCATTTTCTGCGCATGTGTTGAACTTCTGTTTCTCACCATCATGGCCTGGGACCGCTATGTGGCCATCTGCCAGCCCCTCCAGTACCCGCTCATCATGAATCCTCAGATTTCTGTCCGCATGACCCTGGCCACCCTGGTCAGTGGTCTGCTGTATGCAGGTGTGCACACTGGAAACACATTCTGGCTGTCCTTCTGTCACTCAAACGTGGTCCACCAGTTCTTCTGTGATGTCCCCTCTCTGATGAGGCTGTCTTGCTCTGACACCACCGGCAACATGGTCCTTTTTTTTGT
This sequence comes from Marmota flaviventris, assembly GCF_047511675.1. Taxonomy (NCBI): domain Eukaryota; kingdom Metazoa; phylum Chordata; class Mammalia; order Rodentia; family Sciuridae; genus Marmota; species Marmota flaviventris. The sequence goes on along the minus strand of NW_027287680.1, from coordinate 818,347 downwards.
CTCTGCTGTGGCAATTGGTGGTGGCTGCTTTACTCTTATTGCCATGTCATATTTTCGCATATTTTCTGCTGTGCTGAAATTTCCCACCAGAGCCCCAGGGAAGGCCTTCTCCACCTGCACCCCTCATATCCTCGTGGTGTCCGTCTTCTTTAGTTCTGGTGCAGGTGTATACTTGAGGTCCTCAGCAACCTCTGACACCCTCCAGGACATGGTTCTCTCTGCCTTTTATACCATGGTTCCTCCCTTCCTGAATCCTCTCATCTACAGTCTCAGGAACCAGCAGGTAAAGGATGCTGTGAGGAGCGTAATGGGAACACAGTTGTTCTCAGGGAAATGATAAAGATGCATTTCAGCCTTCCCTGTGTGATGATCTTAATCAGAGATCATGCTTTTCATAGCTGGGCTTCAGAAGTCATACTGCTTACTCTAAAGTCACCTTATTTGGTCCTGGGTACCTCAACTTATAAAATAATTTTTATTTTAATTTATGCCATCATTTCTACTTATTCTTCATAAAATGTATAATGTTAACAAATGCATCTTCAATGAATGAGTATAATTCAAGTTTTTTGCTATAAACATTTGAGATTATATTTATTTATGATTCATCAAATACTTTATAGTACTTCTATCAAGTAAACTCACAGATGTAAACCTTACAAATTAATCATGAAAACATCCTGAAATCATTTGATCATATTTAGTGATCTCATTTTAGTGATGTGTGAAATAAATATGGAAGGTCTCTGGTACATAATTGTGTCAATATAAATACATTGAAAATACACAAAAATCAAATCCTAAAGAAGTTATAACCAAAAGTGTAGAGGGAATCATAGTAACATTTCTTTCCTTCTGGAACTTAGAAAACGAGGAAAGTCCTTGTCCATGAAGTAAACAGAGGGCCATGGTTACCAACCCCTGTGTTCTGACAGTCAAATCCATGCCCTGGGCCATGGTGGCTGCCAGTCTTTTTTATGTCCATGATTGACTCAGAGATGGGGACCAAACCTTGGGGCTAAGTTGCATGAGCATTCAGATGGTTTCCTCCCCCTTGTAAATTAATTCTGTAATATTTAAGACATCTATCATGTCTGATAAAAATGAAATGACAGACACTAATTATCTGATCTAAGTGTCTCCCCTATGTCAACTGTCAACTTTGTATAAGTGTAATGTAAGCCTGTATCTGTACTTGTCTTCTAATGCCTTTTTGTAGTCTTTTATCCTCTCACACAGGTTATTTCTTTTGAAATATTTTAGTGGCCTAACTGGAATGTGTTTTGCTAGTTATTAATTGCAACTAACATATACTCACTGTCAACGTATCTAGAAATTTTAATATAACAAAATAAGAAAAAAAAGAGTTCATACATATTGCAGGAAATGCATCAAACTCCAAATTCCGAGAACACTAACACTAACTTCACTAATAAGAAAATAGTGGACAAAAATATAAATATATGTATTACCTAAGAAAATACAAAAGTCTAAATATATGTGATTATTGAATAAAAGCATTTCTTAAAATTTGCAGGCAAGGGAATACTTGTCGCAGGAACCAATGAGCACCCCAGACAATTAGCAGGAAGACTTGCCTTGCTGTCATGTGATCCAACCAGAACACAGACTCCATCCACTGTGTTCATGAAGACTGAGTATCACTGCTCCAGTGATCCCTGCTAGAGCTAAAGGGCCTTCAGAGCACCAAAGTTGAATTCTGCGACCTCCACCTTTACATGCATTTCCTCTGCAACTAGAACCTACTGAATCCTAATGAGTGGCATTCAAATTCTTACATGAGTTGAAGTGAAAAGTAAATTAAGTTTAACTTTAATGTATAAAGTTAGAAAAAATTAAATAGCATACACCAGTCCTATTGAGAGACATCCATCTTGGTGAAAGTCATTGGATGTTTAACTTGGGTTCTAAGATGTTTTATACCAAAAAAGCTGGTTGCAAAGGAGATGCAAATAACTAAATATTGGTACAAAGACTATATGGAATTCCATATCTGATGTCAAATTATGCAAACCCCTGAAGATAACTTCCCCAAGGGGGAAAAAAGAGAACATCAGTTAAAAATATATAATAGCAGCAGCTAATTATTAAGATATTTCTTTCACATATAAAATAAGGGATTGTTTTAATCTATTTTCTGTTGTTCTTCTCTGGGATTACCAAATTATTTAGAATACATTAAAGAATATAAAAATATGAAATATTATTTTGTGCTGAAATTCAGTCTAATGTTCTGAAAAGAGGCCATGACATGAAACATAAATTCCAATTTCAGTATCTGCACATCATATTTCAACCTAGTCATGTGAATTTTAACTGAATAAAACATTTGTGTGTACATATCTAAATCTGTATCAGAGTTGTCTCAGGTATATTAAACAGCTTATAACTTATTGCTTCATTTAATATCTACATTAAATCCGATATGAAAATAATCAATGTTAATGAAAAGATTTTCAGTTTTAAATTAATTTTTTAAAAAATAATTTCTCTCTCATATACATGGTCATTGAATCAAAAACAAAAACATAGCATTTCCCGGCACACCTCCTTTAAAATTCATTTATTTCACTGCCAATAGCCTTGCATCACAATGCATTAAATAAATATGGGAGCTTACTGATTCATTATCAATTTCCTACTTCTTTTTTTTTAGAGAGGGAGACAGAGATAAATTTTTAATATTTATTTTTTAGTTTTCGGTGGACACAACATCTTTATATTATTTTTATGTGGTGCTGAGGATTAAACCCAGGGCCTCGCTCATGCTAGGCAAGTGCTCTACCACTGAGCCCAGCCCCAGCCCCAGGCCCTTGACTCTGCTTTCTCAATAAGTACTTACAGGACCCCTCGGTTTGTTAGTGTATCTGGTGATGCAAAGCTGGAGTGTGGAATATGCCCAGGGATGGAAGTGACCAATTCAGATGTGCACTGGTGTTGGCTGAATCATCTGGGCAGATCCATAATTACATCAAGATCAATTCAAAGTTTTAGATGTTCTTCTAATTTTTGTAATTTTATGGATGCAAACTTCTTTTTTTTAATTTTTATTGTTGGTTGTTCAAAACATTACATAGTTCTTGATATATCATATTTCACACCTTGATTCAAGTGGGTTATGAACTCCCATTTTTACCCCGTATACAGATTGCAGAATCACATCAGTTACACATCCATTGATTTACATATTGCCATACTAGTGGAGGGGAGGGGAGATAGTAGAGGATAAGAAAGGCAGCAGAATACAACAGACACTAGTATGGCAATATGGATGCAAAATCTGTTGAAATAGTTGTTCAACATTTCAAAAATCAGAGATACACACCAACAGCAGAGAAGTAGAATCAGAGTCTGTGGTGCATCTGCACCTGGTCCAGCAGCCAATCATGCTCAAGTCAAAGACAGAAAGTTTCCTTTCTAATGTACCAACCAAAGTGGATTTCCTATGAGGAAAATTGCTTTTACTTTGATTTCAAGATACTGGTCCCAATGCAATGGCATGACAGGCCACAGACTTCTGTAGGACATAAGATTCCCAGTAAGACAGGATGTTCTTCCATCTTAGGAATCCTGTGTCATGTCCACATTTGCTCTGTCAAACTAACATGTGTCCAGCTCAGTCTACTCATCAGAGTGAACATTTTATGGTGTTTGGGGCATCAGTAGCACTTTCCCCCAATTTAGCAAGCCTTATTTAAACTTGGAATTGTATAGGTTCTAGGATAAAAGATGGGGTGCAGAACTTCCTTTCAGAAGTCAAATTGTTGATTTTTCAACTGGAAGTGAGCTTTTCTCCTCCCTTAGTCACATCTCTTATGATGACAGTGGAAAATGCAAGGCCAGTATCAGTCCTGGATGTTTTAAGTGTTGATTTGAATGTAAGAAGCAATCCCTGGGATCTACCCTGCCTAGTCTAAGAGCAGAAAGCAACATTTGCTCAGTGGCTTGGACCACATACCAGTCCCTGTGAAAATGCAAATAATTTATTTTTGGTAAAATACCTCTTTAGAATTGTGTAATTGCACAGTGTGAGCCTCACTTCTCAAAACTGGTGTTTTACTAGATGGAGAGATTTCAAGTAGAAAGATCAGCAAACTGAACTACAGAGAAGCATAAAACCACAACTAATGAGTTTACTGTGAGTTTCCCAGATGGAAGATTTGAATTTTGTATTCTGATATCCAGAGTCTCTCTCTAAGCCCCATTTTTGTGAAAATCTGGAGAAGTAGCTAAAATCTCCAGAAAGCCCATGTGTTATTTCAGCAGTCACACTCCATTCTGGCTTTTACTTACTGGGCCTTACAGAATTGTGGTCACTTCCACTTGGGGTATTTTCATCTAAAATGCTGTTCATTGTTTGAATGGAGTCAGGTAAAAAAATAAATAAATCACTACCACTTCTTAGTTACAAATGGATTTTGGTGGCACTCAAATAGAAATAAGAACAAGCACAACATTGGCTTGAAAGTTTTAAGCAAATTCTGAGTCAAATCAAACCACATGTGTCTTTTTCAGGGAGAAAGTAGGAATATTAAGGACAAGATGACAAGAGTGACAGGAAAGAAGGGCTCCAATTGGTAAAAACACCATAATGCATCCAAAGTCTTAAACAGGAGGGCAGCAAAGAAGAGAGCTCAGACATGAGAAAGAGCACTCAGCCAAGGAACTGTGATCGGCAACTTCAGCTTGACAGGGGCTGCCTGGTGTCCCAGGACCTGGGAAGGCTTCCCTCTGCATGGCAGGGAACACTGGCTCTGCATTGTCCTTTACAGAGGCCAGATTGAGTTCTCCTGCTTGGGCAGCCTGTAGTCTTTTCCAGGATGACTGCTTAGGTTTACGTCTGAGGGAGGAGTCCACAGGGCACACTTTCAGGATCTCACTGACTTGCTAGCTAACCACAGTTGATGAAGGCCCTTTTCAAATGGACCCAAAGTCCATGTTTCTCTGCATCCTCTTATAAAGCTGTAGTCTCTTACCTGTGGGGAGCATGAGTCATTGTCAAGAGGTTAAAAACCATCATATCTAAGCTCCTTACTGACTAACAGTCATTCATTTGATTCTCTTCTTTTTGGTGCTAACTATGAGCAAGCAAAAAAAGAATGAGTACCATCTTGAACAGTTTTGTGGGAATCTCCCTGGGAGAATCCCCTGTTTCACTTTCCATGTCACTTCAGGAAACTCAGGGCCAACCTCATGCCACAGCAGAAGTACTATATACCTTGTGTCTCCATGTACCTGGGCGGAAGCCTCACAGGGAAGCAGGAGGCTGTGTCAACGAGCCCACCTTCACTCACATACTGCAGCCAACACACCCTGACATCAGAAACACTGCTCTGTCTTGGGTTGGCTCCTGCTGTCCTTGTGTCAGTATCCACCCATCAGTACCATATCACAATCATGAGCCCTGACTGAGGGAACAAGTCTCCATTGAACCATGAAACCCCAGAGTCCCAGCTTTTCAGCACATTCCTCACCTGAGCCAGGAGGCAAACTTTAACTCCCAGTGAATCTTAAGATGGGTTCTATTAGAAAGAGACATTGAAGTCCTGCTAAAGCTGTACAGGAACTCTTAAGTATTGCCAGTCATCTGGGAAAGACCCACAGTCTTCTACCAGGGTGACTGTGCACCAAGAAAAATAAAATAATGAGATCTTTTTGGGCTCTCTGACATGGGCAGTTTTTTTTTTCTCCAGTTTAATTTAGTACAGGCTACTGGAAGCAAACTTCTTTCACCTGGTAAGACCAAGAACACACGCTTAGTGGCCTCATCAGGTACATATCAACATTTCAGTCATACATCATGATTTTTAGCAGAGACTTTGACAACCTGCACCATCTCCAGTACTAGCAATGGGTCGATTGTGCAATACTGATTGGACAAACCAAGCAAGAAGCAGGAACTGCTCTTGGCTGGCTGGCAATAATTTGTGTGTCAGAAACTGAATAAAAACATCAATAAAAGCTCAGGGGTCTCACATATCAGGAAAACAGCTGGGATATCATAGTCTGGGTCATGAGATCTGCCCTCTTATGTGAAATATAAGTCATTCTATCTGGTCTCTTCAACAACTGAAAGGAGTCACGCTGGGTAGAAAAAAATGCTCTGAATTTTCAAGACATCCTACTACTAGCATGGATGTGCTACTTCAGCCCATTGACCAGGTGGCCATGAAGCCTCTGACTCTCAGTGGGAAAGAGTAGAAGAGATGGCTATGTGAAAATTCCAAGCTGGATGCAAACTTCTCAGTCACTTGAGCCCTAGGCTTCAGCAGAACCAGACATATCTGAAGTGACAGTGGCTTCCAGTGACACTGCTCAGAGCATTTGGTTGGTCCCTATAGGTGAAGCACAATACAGACACTTCAGATTTTGTAGCAGATTCTTGCCATATTCTGTGAATACATTTCTTCATTTTAATTGGTATATATTAATTAATTTAAAATGGAGCTTTGTAGAGACACAAAGCACTACAGGAAACCAGCATGAAGAAATGCATGCTGAGCAGCAGAAGAGGAGTCCTTGAAAGAGAAAAGGAATCTTAAGTTCATGCACCTGCCACAGGCCAGGGGAGAAGAACTACAACCTCTGTTCAGACCAGTAATGTGCAAAGTGAAGGTATCTGTGAGAAGTTATGAAACAGGCATGAAAGCATCTTCCTGAAACTTCTACTCAGCAACGAAGACTTCAGGACAAGGAGGTGAGATAGAGCAAGAGCATGCATCCAATAGGATAGGAAGAAGAGAAATTTTCATTGTCATTGTCTGATACATAGAATTCACATGCGCATATGCAAACATACACGTAGAAATAATAATTGCAAAATTGATAGCACATTTGAAATAAAATTTTATTTTATTTACTCTAGCTTGGGGTGGTGTGATATCTTTTAACCACTCTTATCAGTCACATATATCCTTGGTGCAGAAAGAAAGGTAAATTAGATGGAGAACTTCATTGTTTTTAAATCTGCATCATAAGTAAACATAATGTTTGAATTGCTTAAGTTTAGGAAGATAAATTTAATATATAGCATCTGCTTTTTATCTCCAATATTTTACAAGGAGAAATTTTTCAAAATTATAGTTGTATACAAGAGTAACTCTATTGATCAATATAGACTTTAGATATTGTAAAGAATTTGAAGAAAGAACTAAAGTTGAGGAAAATATGCTTCCTCCTTACTTATCATTTCCTCTGTAGTGTCAACTTCAGGTGGCACCCATTGGCACCATCAGTGTGGCATATCCTGGCCAGCAGCTGGCCTCATGATGTGTGGTCAAAGACATCTCCTTTCTATCTTCTGTCTCTAAAAATCTGAAAAATTTCCTCCAAATAATCTATAATAAATTGCATTTATAACATATTGCATACTGTTAATTCATTTTGAAGCAATCCATTTCATGACACCAATGTAATACTTTGATTTTGCATGCAGCTCAACACTGATTTTGATGTAGACTATCATGTTAATTTGAAGTCTACTCATGAACAATCAGATGAAAAAATAGACACTTTATCTTTTGATTTCTTATACTAACATCTTTTCCCATGTTGCAAAAATTTCTCTTAAATGACTGGAATTTCATTTTACTTTTTATAAATCATTTTAATATTAATGCATGCTATAATTGAACTAGGTATACAACGTCTAGCATATAAAGATTGCAGTGAATATGTTGATCTAAGAAAATGAAATAGATAAATGCTTTTAACTTCAAATCTAATTTTGACTCATTTTGATTTTTATTTTTTAGTTGAGATGTAGTGTCTGTATGTGTTAGACAGAACACCATGTTAACGTGATCCCCTGTCAAACGTGTGATGATCAAAGCTGAGCAACCTCCTTAGACCTTAGCCTTCCTGTGTGCTAGGCATGTCATCCTCCTCTTCTCCAGTCCTTCTGACACCTCGCCCCACCTGCTCTCTCCAGTAGCTTCCCACTGCCCTACAGCAGAGCCAGTGCACAGTCCCCTCCTCTCACTAGCTGGGTGGCCACCCTGACACTTCTTTCTGTCCTCCCTTCCCAGGCCTTCCATGTCTTTAGTGACACCATCCCATTCTCTTCTTCCCTCAGATCTGCTTTTCAGCTTTCACAAATGAGTTAGAGTGTGTGGTGTCTGCTTTCTGTGTCCACTTTATCCCACACAATGACTCCCCTTCCACCAATCTGTGTCCAGCTTCAAGTGAAAGCATTTCACCATTTTTCACCCTGAGTAACATTCCTTGTGGCCATATTCCACACGTGTCTCCATTAACCCACTCAAGGATATCCAGATGGAGGCCATTCTTCAGCTGCAAGGTTAAGATGATGTTTTTTGCTAGCATTTCTCATACTAAAACTGAATAATATAATCAAAACAATGTAATATGTTCAAAAAAAGATGCCTCAGCATTTAAGTTTTTCTAATTCATTTTCATTATTGGTAACACATAATAAGTTTACCATTAATGAGATTCATTGTGAAAATGAATAGTCTGGTGAATATGAGGCTTATGTACAGTAGGACCATTCTACAGTTTCATGTCCTATGGAACTGCGGAGCAGGAATATAATAACAGCAAACTTGGAGATTGTGAAAAAGATAAATTTTTAGATATGATTATATCCCTAAAATTTATGTTTTGCAGAAACCAAAAATATTTAAAAATTATAGGCTAGTTGGAGGGATGTCTCCCATAGCTAAGCTTTCCTGGAAATTCTGTTTAAACTGACGTGTGTTGTCATATGAAGTCATGTGGGGACTGCAAGGAGGGCAGGAGTTGATAGTCATCTATTTGTGAATTAAGTTTTATTAAGAGGGATGGGAAGAAACTCTTTGTATTAAGGTTTTGTTAAGGTCAGGGGAAGGTGTTTGCTGTCTGAGCCTGTCCTACAGCACACATCTGGGAAATGGCATGGAGACACACATGACTTGAAAACAAATTAAGCAAAGTTAATCAGGAAATGGTTAATGATCATGTGTGGAATAGGAGATAAAAGGAAGTACCTTTCTTCTATAGGGATAGTGTAAACACTCTGGGTTTGCATTGATTGTCAGACAGAAGAATATGCACATTTGCTAGTGTCACAGTAGTGAAAATAATGTCTTCATATATTTCTACATTAATCAGTCATAACTTTTGTGGTTAACTTGAATGTGCTAACACATAGATATTTTCCATCTTTAGATAGCTATTTCTTTTAATTCTCTTTTTTACTAGACACAAATTTTAAGCAATTAAAGAATTATATCTGTCAATTAATTCATTGTGGTGTTTATTTTGTTAAGCAGACTATGTTAACATCACATAATACACATTCTGCATCACTGTCATTTTATAAATAATGATGAGCATGTGTATCCTGAATTCAAATGATTTAGAATTGGTTTGCATAGAAAATTTGAAGAAAAGCAGAAGACCTATCCCTGAATATTCTCAAACTTGCATCAACCAAGGCCCTTCCAACCCACTGACAGGCATGAGGAGCTGCCCCTCCCAACGGGAATGCACACACCCTGATGGTGAACACAAGAGGGCACAAGCACTTGGCATTGGTCTCCACATTCTTTTTTCTTTTAAAGTACTATCTTTTTTATTTATTTTTGTTTGTTTGTTTTTAGTTTTATTGATTTTATTTTTTTAAATACACAAAAGTGGAATGCATTACACTTATAGAGTACAATTTTTCCTATTTTTGTATATAGAGTATGTTCACGCCAATTCATGCCTTTATACATGTACTTTGTTTTGGGGTTTTTTGCATTACAATTCTTAATACACATATACACCACAATTTTTCATATCTCTGTTTATATATAAAGTATTTTGCCACCCAATTTGAGTCTTCATACATGTATTTTGGATAATGAGGTCCATCATTTTCCACTACCCTTGCTAATAACTTGCCCCATACCTTTTACTCCCACCTCTCTTCCCTATCTAGAGTTCATCTATTCCTCCAATGCTCTCCCTTCCTACCCCACCATGAGTCAGCCTCCTTATATCAGAGAAAACTTTAGGTATTTTTTTTTGGGGGGGGAGATTGGCTAACTTCACTTAGAATTATCTTATCCAACACCATCCATTTACCTGCAAATGCTATGATTTTATTCTCTTTTAATGCTGAGTAAAATTCCACTGTGTATATATGCCACATTTTTTTATCCATTCATCCACTAAAGGGCATCTAGTTTGGCACAGTTTAGCTATTGTGAATTGTGCTGCTATAAACATCAATGTGGCTCCACCAGAAACCTATTAGAACTAGTAAATAAATTCAGAAACGTCACAGGGTATAAAATCACCAACATAAATCAAAGGCATTTCTGTATATCAGTGACAAATTCTCTGAGAAGGAAATGAGAAAAACTACCACATTCACAATAACCTAAAAAAATAATAAGATACTTGGGAATCAACTTAACAAAAGAAGTGAAATATTTATACCATGAAAACTACAGAACCCTAAGGATAAAACTCAAAGAAGATCTTAGAAGATGGAAATATCTGCCTTGATCTTGGATAGGGAGAATTAAAATTATCAAAATAACCCTACTACCAAAAGCACTATACCGCTTTAATGCAAATCTGATGAAAATTTCAATGGCATTCCTCATAGAAATAGAAAAAAAGCAATAAGGAAATTCATCTGGAACAATAAGAGGCCCAGAATAGCTAAAGCAATCCTTGGGAGGAAGAGTGAAACATGTGGCATTGCTATAACAGACCTTAAACTATACTATAGAGCAATAGTAACAAAAACACCATGCTATTGGCACCAAAACAAACTGGTAGACCAATGGTACAGAATAGAGGACACAGAGACTAACCCAAAAAATTACAATCATTTTATATTAGACAAATGTGCCAAAAACATGCACTGGAAAAAGAAATCATCTTTAACAAATGGTGGTGGGAAAAATGGAAATCCATATGCAACAAAATTAAATTAAACCTTTATCTCTCATCATGCACAAAATTTCACTCAAAAATGGATCAAGGACGTAGGAATTAATAGGAGAAAAAGTAGATCCTAATCACCATCATTTGAGACTAGACCCCAACTTCCTTACTAAGACACCTATAGCACAAGAATTAAAACCAAGAATCAATAAATGGGATGGAATCAAACTAAAAAAGTTTCTTCTCAGCAAAAGAAACAATCTGTGAGGTGAACAGAGAGCTTATATCCTAGAACCAAATTTTTACCCCTCACACATTAGATAGAGCACTAATCTCTAGGATATATAAGGAACTCAAACAGCTAAGCACCAATAAAACAAATAACCCAATCCATGAATGGGCCAAGGACCTGAACAGACACTTCTCAGAAGATGATATACAAATATATGAAAAATGGCCTAGACCTTCTTGACTGTCCGCATCTCCACTAAGCAAGTTTCTAAGCAGTGACTTGAGACTGTGCAGGTTACTTGATTTTATAGGTGTCACCACTTATCTTTGGCCTCTCATTTTACCCAGAGGACCAAGTGACCAGCTCATGCCCCAGTGTTTAGAAAAGAGCAAGCACAGTGTCTCTATAAATCTTATGTCAATAATGCAAGTGCTGGGAAGGGGCCCCCAGCAAATGCTGTTGGTCACTCCTCAACTGTCACTGATGGAGAACCTACTGCTGTACAGACACTGTGGCTGACGCCACCATCACACTGAATAGTTTTATGCAGATTCTACTCTGGAAGCTCTGTGTGATTTTAACTAATGTCTTCCCTTATAATCTTCCTGAGCAGAAAATTAAAACTAAATAAAAATAGGAGCCCCTGGAGCACTCCTGTGAGAAAGCATGGTCCCAACAAGCAGAGGATGGAGATGCCCTGTGCTTTGTGCCACACACCTACAGGGTGTCTTGCCCTCTACAGGACTGGTCTTCAGCAGGCTGGCTTCCTGTGCGCGAGTGATCAGGGCTCTATTTTCACATATGGACCAATCATTAACTATATATTTCACTTGACATTTATGTTTATATTTTCAAATAGTGAAATAAATATGAAAAAATCAAACATTTCAAATGACAGCATTTTATACACTTAAAGAATGTGCAATTGTATTAAATATTATGTTTGCAAAAATACAAAGGACTAATGGAAAATTATAGGACTAATGGAAAATAAATGAAAAAAAAAACGTGCAACCAAAGAGTAGAGATAAAAATTTATAGAAGAATACTACAAAAATATTCAGGCAAAGACATTTTGTAAACTATATTTTTATTGGAAAAAATCCATCTGTGAAACAACAAATGTAAACAGGAGAAACAACAAGTGAAAATGATGACTGATAGCCAGAAGTATCCCACATCCTAAGTCCATGGCTCCATTCCAGCAGTGATAGAACTTCATCAAATGCTTTTCCTTCAAAATACAGGCACTAGATGTGTTTTTGCACATGACAGTAAATTTAAAGCTTTCTTCACACATTAAATGTGACTATACAACCTTTATAACCAAATGAGACCAGATGACATCCAGTATATAAAATTATACAGGGAAGAAACTCATGAGCATCAGTAGAACATTCTACCATATACAGACAAATGACTCATATACAGACAAACACACACACACACAACACAACACAACACAGCATATTGGAGACTAATCTGCAAAAATAAGAGGTGGTTGAATACAGAGCCCAATACAACGTGTGCCTTGGATTTTAAGAAAGTGCCTTCCCTCTACATGCCCAGTGTCCCAGGACTGGAATGGCATTCTCTCTTTATCCTGAGGATGACATCACCAGGAATTACTAAGGGCAAATACTGAGAGGGGTACAATCTCAATTGAACTTTCAACTCCTTTAAACATATATGTATGAATTCCAGAAAAAAAATTAGGTATTGCATCCAGAAGATGTTGCAGGAAGTTGTGGGAACAACCAGGAATCAGAATCAAAGCTCAGACTACAGTCTCAGGTTAACTTCTTTATATTCACTTGCTTTACCTGCTACACACTACAATGACCCTTCTTTAATATTCATTAATGCATAAGTAAAACTCTTGTGTGGAATTTAATGTTTTTTAATGAAAGATGATGGGTTTGTCTTGTGCATATCAAATATCATCTATTTTGCTGTTACTTTTCATTCATTTCCATATTATAATTTAAAACAAATAATGTTCTGTTTTGAATGTCTTTTGAGTATTTCCTTTAAGGTTTTATGTGCTAGAGAATGGTCCCCAATTTAACAGTATGGGTGGTGTTTACCCAAAAGCATTAAAGTCAGCATACTGTACTGATAGATGCATACCCATGTTCATAGCAACACAATTCACAATAGCCAAACTATGCAAACAGCCTAGATGTCAGTCCTTGGATGAATGGATACAGAGTATGTGGTAATATAAATTTTTTTACTCAGCCATAAAGAAGCATGAAATTATGTCATCTATTGAAAAATGAATGGAGATTGAGAAAATTAGATTGAGCAAAATAAGCCAAACTCATAAAGTCCAGGGTCATATATATTATCTCAGATGTGGAAGCTAAAAAGGACAAAAATATGTGTGGGTTGGACCTCAGGAAATCACAGGGAGATAGTAGAGTATAGGAAATTGTCCAGTGGAGAGAGGAGGACAGGGGAAGTGGAAAAGTGGGGCTCAATGGGGGTGAATTACATTGTCATATCTGCACAAGTATGAATATGTAAAAATGAGTCTAATTATTTACTACTCTAATGCACCAACAAAAATATGTAACAAGAACAGTCCTGAGGTGGTGAGGCCTGGAATGATTCCACATGGGAGCAGCACCATCTGAGAGACTAGTGGGGCTCTGATAGGACTAAATCCATTCCTGTCAGACCTGGCTGTTGTAAAGTGTGACCAAGGACTTCCTCCCTGTCCTCAGGCCTCCTGGCTCACACGGTGCTCCTTCTTCATATGGCCAGTTCTCTTTTTGATTCTCCATTGTTTTTGCATATTCAGTGGTGGTACCATGATGTTTTCACTTCCCAGCAATCAAAATGGTCAGACAACTCTTCTTCTTTCTTTAGACATTACACAAAATTAGGTATTATTTTATGGCAACACAAACACCAGGAAAATTCTCCTTTAGTTAAAATTATAGGAAGTCAGCATGATCGTGGGCTAGGCAGTAACAAACCATCAGTCCCCATGGATATATTGAAAATCTATACATTGGCTAAGATAGACTCTTAAGAAATATAGACACACTTCAATGACCCATAAGAACCCTCTGGATGTCCAAACATCAAAAACTCACATCCAGTTAGTAGGGAAATTTGTAGAGTCTTTTCATATTCTTTTTTTTTTCTTTTAAATCTTTATCACATTTATACATCATGACATACAAGAGGATGTTGTCATATTCTCAGTTTTCTCCCTTGGGATGGAGGGAAAGGACAGAATTTGATGCAGTCTGTCCTATCTGTGGGACATCATAGGAGCTATTTCTGTATCACTTGACTCATATTTCACAGACAATAGCAGCAAAATTGTTTCCCAAAGTTGGAAATTGCCAATTTCTGTGGCAGGCACCATGGGAATGAAAGATCAAAAAAGAGAGACCTACAGATATGGGGTCAAGTTATTTTAGGCCAAAGAACATAAAAGAACATTCAGTCACTAAGAAAAAGAGTAGATAAGAATCACAGGAAAGTGAAGACATGACCCTGGAGGATTGTGGAAAGACACATGGCAGGGTGAGAAAAGATGTCTCTCAGTGAGCCTTCAGATCAATGATGTTTCTAGCACACAAAGAACCAGCCTTCAATGGCAGAATATAGTTGATGCCTTATAAAAATCCCCCTTGTCAATAAAAGATCATACAATGCACAAAGAAACAGGGAAGTGTCTAGTTAAAGGAACAATACGAATCTACAAATACTAAAGACACCAACTCCAGATTTACTAGACAAAGATTTAATATCCATTGCTTTAAATACATTAAAAAAGCTAAAGGAAAATACTAAGAAAGAGTGAAAGCAAAACAGAAAAATTATACCTGGAAAAAGTGAAATTACCAACAATTACATAGAAATTGTAAAGTAAAAGAAATGGAAAAATCATGAAGCCACAAGTCAGAAATGAATTGAAAAATGTACTTAAATGTCCAATATCAAATTCAAACTCACCAAAAGAAGAATCAAGAAACTGTAAGACATTTAAATTGAAATTATCAAATCTAACAAAAAGAAAATGAAAAAAATAAATATTCTTAGAAACTTACAAGATAATGTCAGATTGTAGAGAAAGATTTGAGATTTTCTGAAAAAACCTACAAAAACTATACATACTTAAATAAATATATATGTAAATATATCTGCAAATCAAGATGCTCAATGTACTCCCAGTAAAATAAATCCAAAGAGATGAAGACCAAGAGTCATTACTATCAAAGCGTCTAAAGCAAAGGCAAAGAAAATATTAAAAGACACAAGAGAAAAGCAACCCATCACATAAAACTAATCCTCTAGAATATTACTGGTCAGTCACTCAGTAGAATCTTTGCATGCTAGAGAACAGTGGTTTGATATAATTAGAATTGGGAAAGAAAAACTAACAGCTGAGAATTTTATATATGGCAAAACTACTCTTTAAAATAAGAGAGAAATAATGATATTCCAGAAACAATAAAAAGTAAGCAAGTTAATTAGCCCTATACATGTCCCAAAAATGGTTAAATTAAAATAAAAATGACACTAGAGAGTGATATGTAGTCATATAAAAGTAAAGTTCTCTGATAAAGGAATATATAAAACTATTAATATTGTTATTTCAGTTGAATTCTCCACATTTAATTTTTCTTACAGTTTAGAATAAAAAACATCCAAATGATTTTAGGTTTATTATTTGGTAGATAACATATTAATATGTCATTTGTGACATTGTTAATGTAGTAAGGTAAAATAGAAGAAAGTAGAAATTTTGTGCATGATCAAAATTAAGTTAGTGACTTTTAAAACAGAGTGTTATGAACCAAGATAAACTTAGGTTGACAGATATCATTCCCAAGTTAACCAGACATGCACACACTCACACACAACATGTATATATATATATATATATATATATATATATATATATATATATATATATATATATATTACTTAATACAAAGGAGAAGTGAATCAAAACATATCACTACAGATAATAATCAAACACAAAGGACATCCATAAAGAAATGAATAAAAATGAAAATAGCTCCAAGACACATAGAAAACAACAAGTGACAAGAAGTCCTCTGACATTAACATCATTAAATGTAACTGGATTCAATTTTCCAACGATAATGCACAATCAGCAAATTGAATTTAATTTTTTTTTTTTTTTTTTTGGTCCCGAGGATTGAACACGGGGGACTCAATCATTGAGCCACATCCCCAGCCCTATTTTGTATTTGATTTAGAGACAGGGTCTCAGTGAGTTAGTTAGTACCTCATTTTGCTGAAGCTAGTTTTGGTCTTGAAATCCTCCTGTCTCTATCTATCAAACAGCTGGAATTACAGATGAGTGTCAATGCACTTGGTGAGCAAATTGGATCTTAAAAATCATACAACCATTTTCTGTCTCTTGGAGTATCAATTCAGATTTTTGTACACACAAAGGCTAAAATAAAGAAATCCATCCCATTTAAAAAGCAACTGAAAGAGACCAGAGTGCTATAATAATATCAGAATGCAAATTAATTCAAAGTCAAAAACTTTTAAAAATACAATGGCCATTGCATAATGATAAAAGGTCATGCACACATGGGGTTAACAATCATGAGCACATATTCACCACATATTAGAGCTTCATTATAATTTGAGAAAAAATGGCAGAAAGGAAAGAAAGAGACAGCTCTGAATTAATAGTCATATACTACAATACCCAACTGAATTTAACTAGTAGCTACAGCAGAGAACAGATAGGAATATAGAAAACTAAAATAGTACCACATACCACCTGGACCTAACAGACCTCTTTATAGCACTCCACCCAGTGATAGGGAAGGGATAAACTTGAAATACGCATTGCAACTACATAGCAAAAACAGAAGAAAAATGATAAATACACAAATGTGTGTAAATTAACATTGTCTCATGAGAAAACAGGCAGTTAAAGAAGAAATTGCAATCACTATCAGAAAATTTATGTATAAAAATGAAAATAAAAGCAAAACACACCAAAACTAAAAGGAAAATGAAATTTGTATTTGAACATACCCAGATTTGAAAAAGAAACACTTCACAGCAGTCACTTAACTTTACACATTGAAGACGCAGCACAAGCAAAACAAATTTAGACAAAAAAAAAATAAGAAAGAATGGAGTAATAGGAATTGAAAAAAAAAGAAAAACTAAATAGAAAATCACAAAGAAAAACCAATGCAACTTATACTTCATTCTTCAAATGCTTAAAAGAATGACACCAAGCTCAGCAAAACAGCAAGACTTATTTCAAAATAAAATGAATATTAAAGACCTGGGGATGGAGCTCAGAGATAAAGTGCCTGGGTTCAAAACCAGTACCACAAAAAGAACTTTTACAAAACTCTTATACAATAAAAGACAGAAAGTATATCCTGATTCATTTTTCTGAGACTGGCATTAATTTATGCCAAGCCAAAGGAAAAAAGATATTAAACACAAAACAGATATCTCTGGTGAGTATTTTTAAAATCATACTCCTTGGTATTGATCCAAAAGAAGTAAAATCAGCATACTACAGTGAAACAGGCTCATCAATGTTTACAGCAGAGCAATTCTCTCTGGCCAGTCATAGTCTAGCCCAGAAGCCTGTCAGTAGATGATGGGTTAAGAAAATGTGGTACAAAAACACAATGGGGTTTGAGTAACCATAACCCTAACACTAACCCTCATGTGTGGAGAGCAAAATTAAGAAAAAAGGGAGAAATCCCATCAACAAAGTAGGTAAATCAGTGGAATAGAGAAAGGGGGCTGGAGGAAAGGGAAGAAGGATGGAAAAGAGAGGAATGGTGGAATGAATTGATCAAATTATCCTATCTACATATATGAGTATTTCACAGTGATTCTACATTTTTGGGTATCTATGGAGATCAATTTAAAAGACACATAAACAGAAGGAACATCAGAAGAGCAGAGGGAGGGGAACTAGTGAGGGAGGAGAGGAAGGAAAGAGGAGACACTGGGTCCTGGATTAGAGTAAATTATGTTCCATGCTTGTATGACTGTGTCATAATAAACCCCAACATATGAATAACTAGATTGTACTAATAAAACATTGAAATGTACTATCTAACAGAGTTTAACAGCAAACTGAAAGTGTTACATAGCATAAATAACTGGCACTTATCCCAAAAAGCAAGAGAGTTTCAATGCCCACACACAAACGTAATCTATCATGTCACAATACACGATAGCAGGAATAAGGGAGAAAAATCACTGATGATCCTCTCCACTGGTGGAGAAGAGGCACTCTGTAAAACTCAGTATAGTTTCATGATAGGTTATTAAACTGGAAATTGAAGGAGATGGGAATCCACTTAGGAAAACAATAGGAACAGGAAAAGAATTTGAATAGCAGGAATAATAAGAAGGATTCTACCTCTGAACAGTCAGAGTCTTACAGTAAATCTCAAAGCAAAGACAATGACCAGTGATTAATTTCTGAAAGTTTCTTTCTAAGAGAAGAACAAGAAAAATTTCCTACTTTCACTTAATGAAGAACTGTATGTCACAGCCAGAATAATGAATTAAATAAAAGTAAATAAAAGACATCTAACAAAATAACTGACAAAATTATCTTAATTTACCAATAGCATGATCTTATTTATTTAAAAAATCCTGAAGTTTTCCCAATAAACTGCTATAATTAATAAATGAGTGCAGCTAAGATGCAGAATACAAAACCATAGAAAAAAGACAGTGATTCCTATAATATAACCATGAGCAATTGGAAGAGATAAAGAAAACAATTCCATTGGTAGTAGCAACAAAAAGAATAAACATTGTTGTCTTTTTTTCTGATTTCCTTCCAATGTGGATTTGAGGTCTCTCCCTTGACAGTGGCCAGAGGCCAAGGTGGGCACTCCATGGAAGAGCCCTGATTGGGGAACATCAGGTTCAAGTGTGTCAGACAGAAGGCACAAGAGAAAGTGAAAGCCCAGCACATGACACAGAAGAAATGTATTGCTCTCCTATGCTCACATCCCAGAGGTGTCAAAGGTAACAACTGATAGTTGGAGGTGACAATGAGAAAGAGTTAAGTTTGGGGAGAGAAACCATGGGACTCTTCTTTCATCAAGGTCCACAGGGGTTATCTATAGGCTTTCCCAGGGAACTGGCTAATGTAAAGAAAACTCAGCAAAAGGTGCTTGTATACCTCACTGTGGTGCTGGCCAGCAGCTGTGGGGGTGTTGGTTTTGCGCTCAGTGAGATAGGTAACCAGCTGCCTCATCTCCACAGTGACATGAGAAAGGCTCGCTTCACTCAGGCCAAAGGCGGTCCGTACAGCTAGGCTTCAAACCCCTTAGATGAGGTCTGTAAATGGACCCCAAGGAATTCTATTAATCAAGGCACAACAATAAAACATTCAGGAATTAACTTGGACAAAGAGTTGACAGGTTCGTGTACAGAAAATTACAAACACGGCAGAAAGAAGTCATAGTAGGCTCAGATAACTGGAAAGGAATTCCACACATAGGTAGTTGAAGACTTGAGCATTCAGAAAACCTGATAGAAATGTTCAAGTGACCTAAAAACATGCCTGTAGGTGAGATACAGAGAGGAATCATGCAGAGTTCGAATAATAATAAATGTTGGAGAGGAAGTGGGTAAAGGAACAATTTTAAACTGTTGGTGGGACTGTAATTTAATACAACAACTATCGGAGTCAGTATGGAGGTTCTATGAAAGACTGGGCATGGAGCCACCATGTGACCCAACTATACCACTCCCCAGTATTTATAAAGAATTAAAGTCTTCAGACTACAGGGATACATGCAGACCCATATTTATAGCAGCACAATTCAAAAAAGCTTCCAACTATGGAACCAGCCTTGGTGTCCATCAATGAATGATCAGATAAAGAAAATGTGTTGTATGTATACAATGAGGTTTTAGTCAGCCAGGAAGAACAATGAAATTGTGTCATTTGCAGGAAAGTGAATGAAACTTGAGATCATTATGTTAAGTAAAATAAGTCAAACTCAGAAGTCAAATGTATAAGGGAAAATAGAAAAAAGAAAGAAAAGATGGGGAGTCTCCTAAAAATAGAAATGACATCAGTAAAGTTTGAGGGGTGGGAGGAGGGGAGGAAAAAAGGAAGTACTGAGGAATGATATTGGCCAATTATATTGTTATAAATACTCATATGTATCAATGAGTCCCACTAATACCAAGACTATAATGCACAAAAAATTTCAAACACAAAAGAAGAATAAATAATATACTATAAAGTCAAAACACAATCCTAATATATATAAGTATATTTAAAACACCTTATAAACAAATGGATTGATATCTTATTTTAAAATATAAAATATTCTTTGGTCTTATTTGAGAGAAGACATATTTCATAAGGAAATAGGTAAAGAGGACATGAGGGCTTCACAAGTCCAAAGTTAATGAACATCAAAAATAATAACCAAAGAATGTTACACATGTAGAAATATGTAAAAGAACACATTTTGTGTTAATAGAAAGTGAAATGCATGACATAATTCATTTTTTTTTTTCTTTCAGGGACTGGGGATACAGCTCAGTAGATTAAGCGTTTGCCTCACATGCACAAGGCCCTTGGTTCAATCCCCAGCACCACTAAAAACAAACAAACAAACAAACCAAAACCTCTTATAAAAATGCAGTTATAATACACACAAGTTCTGAAATATTAGTATGAAGATTAAGAGTGATATATGGACAACCAGATTTCTACATGCAGAATACCACTGAAAACTCCTAGCACTTCCTTGATGTACAAACTCAACTGTATTAACGACTTTAACAAAAGGCTGGATTCTGCACTATAGCACAGGGAATCCCACTCTCACAGCTCTACCTCCCTGTACTGGAAGTACTAGGAAGAAGTATCAGAAAAGAAAAAGGGATCAAAGTCATCCCAATCAAAAAGGAAGTTACAAAATGATTTCTATTTGTGGATAACATAATTTATATATAGAACTTATCAAAGGCATTACAAAAATTTAGAATTAATAAATAAATTCAGGAAAGTGCATGATACAAAATCAACATACCATGGTGAAATGAGATGGACATCATTACCCTAGGTACATGTATGAAGGCATGAATGGTGTGACTCTACTTTGTGTACCACCAAAGAAATGAAGAATTGTGCTCAATTTGTATACTATGAACTGAAATGCATTCTACTGTTATGTATAACAAACTAAAACAAATTAATTAATTAATTTTAAAAAACTAGAAAAAATCAACATACAAAACTCAGTAGTACTTCTCTGCAGAAATAATTACCTAGGAGAAAAGGAAATCAAGAGAATAATCACACTTATGATTGGATAAAAATAACTGTAGAAATCAATTAAGCAAGGAAGTGAAAGATTTTTACACTCAAAACAAAGCATTGGTGAAAAAAGTAAAGAAGGCATAAATAAATGGATATATACCATATGTTCATGGTTATTCTATGGAAATTATATGGTTAAAATATCCATGCTACCAAAATAAGTGTAGATTTGATGGAGTCTTTATTAAATCTCAGAAACATTCTTCACAAAATAAATGGAAAATAATTTTATGGAGCCACAAAAATTTGAAATGTTCATAGGAACGCTGAGGAAGAAAAACAAAGTTGGAGGCATTACACTTTCTAATTTAAGATATTTTTACAAAGCCATAGCAATCTACAGTATAACACTGGCACAAAACTAGGAACCTAAATAAATGGAACAGAGTAGAGAGCTAAGAAATCATCCAAATATATGTGGTCACGTAGAAAGAATTTCAACAAAGGCACCAAGAAGACACATTGAGAAAGAGGAGTCTCCTCCAGAAATAGATGAGAAAAAAAGGAATATCCACATGTGAAAGGATGAAACTGGCCTTTTTCTTACATCACATGTATAACCATCTTGAAATGGATAAATGACACAAAAGGAAGGCCTGAAACTACAAAACTTCTAGAGAGGAGCTTAAGGGAAAATGTTTTCAATACTGGTCTCCATGGTGAGATTTTTGGATTCCAGTAATGGAAAGTTGCAGACAGCCTGCACTCAGAGCAAGCACTTCTAACCCCTTCTGGGCACAGTTAGAGGGCCACAAAGGACAGAGGCACAATAATGAGCAAAACATAGAGATAAGCAATGGCTGGAATAATGAGGGAAAGGTTTGGAATCTGGCAAATGAAGTTTTTGAAGAATAGTCATGAGTGTCATTAAGCTAAGGAGATAGCAGATAACCTCTGGGAGCTCATCTTCAGAGTTCTGCCTACTGAGCATCCCTCCCACATGAACCTTGGTGCACCTAACAGGCAACACACAGAGGCATCTGATGTAAGCTTCAGGTGTCTGATGCAGGCAGTATCTTTGGGGAAATTAGGTGGCCAAAAGGACTGGGAAAATTAGTGCCCTAAAGCTTGTTGCAAGAGCAATGTACCAAGAAAGAAGAGAGAGTACTGAAGATGTTGGGCTAATTGTGCTGCCAGAGGAAGAATTCGGCTCCTGGCATGAAGAGGCAGCACTTCCCATGCTTCTGTGAGAGAATTCTGCTTACCTTAACATGCTTTTTTTTCAAATAATGTGATATTGAAACTTTGATAGTTTAATCTTTTAGAAAGATGATTTTGATTGGCAAATTTTCCCTTTGACAAATTAAACTAGACACATGACTTACTAGATAATTCTAGAAAACATTTCAAGAGTTTACAGCAATCTTCGTGAAACTCTTTTGAAGAACTGAAGAGAAAGTAGCCCTCCCATAATTCATTCTGAGAGGGCAATAATTGCCCTGAAACTATAAAGAAGAATATAACAAGAAAAGAAAACTAAAGAGCCATATCCCCAAGGAACTAGTAATACAAAAGTCCTGGAAAAAATCAAATTGAATTGGACAGCACATTAAAATAAAAAGTCATACTCCTGAGCAAGTGGGATTTATAAATGGGATGCAAGAGTGGTTCAACTTACATCAATCAAGCAATGTAATACATCAAATTAACGAAATGAAATACAAAATACCTGATCATTGGGGAGACTGAAATCAGTGTATCTAACGTCAGGAATAAGGCAAGGTCCACTGTCTCAGTACGACTATTCAACAGAACACTAGGATGTTACATTCTATCCAGAGGACAGGGATATGAGGAAGAAGCAGGAGTCATTCAGACACATTAGCACGTTTACCACTTCACATAGTTATCATTAATTTTTTTATGTCTGTGATGAGAAAATTTAGGATCTGCCCTCTGCAACCATCAAGAATACAATGCCCTGGAGTGCAGTCTTCATGCTGGGCAATAGCTGACCAGAACTTATTGACCCCAGCCAACCTCACTCCATTTCTGTTCCACATAATTTTGTGGGCTCAAAATTCCCAGAGTTCACATTCTAAGAGCCTTATTATGATTATCATTTTGTATGTAGTACACAGCTACCTCCTATATACTTGAAACGTATATATATATATATATATATATATATATATATATATATATATATATATATTACGTATATATATATATCGTCATACAGAGTAAATGTAGGCAAATTTTGTTGTTTTATTATATCTCTATAATATGGAAATTATATTATTAGTGAATATTCTTTTTAATAGCACTTTTTGTTTTTCTTTATTTCTGCTTATTGAACTCAGGGAATTAAACTGAACTATGTTCATAGCAATTTTAATTTTTTAACTTGAGGCATGATCTTGCTACATTGCCCAGGCTGGCTTAGAACTTGAGATTCTCCTACCTTGGGATCCTTGTGATAAATCCAGCCTAATTCCATGTTAAGTTTGGGAGCCATCTCATCACAAAGTCATGAAAAGTTAATTTCTGTTTCACTATAAATTACTGCAATTTCTAAACTTATGTGGGATTCCTGCCCATGCCTTGAACTCACCCATGCCTTGCTCTCCCTGACCAGAAAATAACCCTCTCTGAATCCACCATGGTGCCTCATAAATTCTAATGTGGGGATCTAAACTTATTCCTTACCTTGAAATGTTAAGCCATGTAGATCATTAACTTACTATCTTCCTTTGTATTATGCTTGTCAAAATACTGTTATCTGTAAGTTCTCATGACACATCCTTTGCAACTTTTTGTGCTATAAAACTGTGTTCCTAGAGAGCTGGGGTACTACTCTCTAGCCTGGGGTTTTGGGAGAGATCGTCCTAGCCAGTTCCTGTGTACACAAAGATAAGCTTGCTTTAATTTGATTCACAATTCGAGTTGGTGGTCTTTTCTTTGCATCGTGGTTTAACACTGAGTCACTGGGATTACGGGTGTGCACCACCATACCAGGCCTCATCCACACCCTCAAAGAGAGACAAACTATTAACTCCTCACAGTTGATATGTTCCCTAATGGCACTGAAAATGCTGAATTAGGACATACTGTCTCTTTGCTCTCATAATAAATGCAGTTAGGTCCCACAACCCTGATAAAAACTGATCACAGCCTTTTTACCAGCCACATAACCCTGTTCTGGGGTAAGATCAGGGATAAGGGAGAGAGCTATTGTTCATTGCACCCTGTGGGTTCATTCATCAGCTCTGAGATCATCACCATCAATACTGTGATGGAAGACACTCAAAGCTCCTCACACACGTGTATACTCCTAGTAAGACATATCAGAATCTAATGGTTCTCAGGGACACTGGACAGCACCTAATACCACACCTGGGTGGCATTTTGAACAGCAAAGCACCAAGAGCAGAATAATGACAGCAGTAAGACAGGACCTTGACAGAGAAGAGGACATTAGTGTATGAACTGAGAGCCCAAACAAGAAGGCAGAGTCCTGCTCCATCCTTCCTAAACCAGGAGTGTGCACTGGAGGTAACTCAGATAGTGCACTGTTCTTGCATTTAAGGAGTGGTTCTTAAGGGCTGCAAGTACAGAGTCTGTGGTCACATTTGTGGGAAAATCACAACGAGCAAGCTCACAAACACTGAATCTGAGGAGAAGAAAATTCACCTGTATATGGTCTGATTTAAAGAAGTCTGATAAATAAAATTATGAATATATAACAAGAAATTGTCTCAAATGGACTGACAGGATAAATTGGGGAAATTACATACACCGCAAGTTTGCCATTAAAAATTCACCATTAATTTCAAAAGAAAAAAATCATTGAGATTGATATAAAAAAAGAATTTATAAAGCACATTATTTTACATATAAAGTACCCTAAAGCTCACCAAAAAATTTGTTAGAACTAACAGCTAATTTAAAGAAGTTGGAGGATACAAAAACAACACTCAAATTTTATCATTTGTACTAACAATGACTAATCAAAAAAGGAAACCAAGAAAGTGATTCATTCAATTTTGTATCAAAAAATATACATTTAATAAAAAGTTTAAAGATTCTTACATGAAGTTATAATAAAAACAATGTCAAAATAAAAAAAAAAATATGTATAAGTACAAAGAATGATGTTTTATGTCCAGGATAAGAATTCTTAATGTTATTAAAATATAAATGTAGTTCCTTAAATATTCTACAGCTTTATTGCAATCATTGTCAAAAATTTTAGCCCTCTTTTCCTTTCAGAAAAAAAAAAAAAAAAGTATTGTAAAACTCATGTAGAATGAAGCTGTCCGGAAAAGCTAAATTAGTCTTGAAAAGAACTGAGCAAAATTAAATGCCTCACACTCTGGTTTCCAAGACAGGACCTTGTCAGAGAGGAGGACACTAGTGTATAAACTGAGTGTATAATTGAGGTTCTGGAGTTGCCTGAATTGTTTAGACCTAAAGTTACTTGCTCTCCTACTGGTACTATGGAGACTACTGATAATTCATGGTGTGAACAGTTTAAAGAGATTTGTGAAGTAAATGAATTTGATGCTCCCAATTTGCCACTTGTAAAAATCAAGGAATGGGGCTGGGGATGTGGCTCAAGTGGTAGCACACTCGCCTGGCATGAACGGGGCACTGGGTTTGATCTTCAGCACCACAGAAAAATAAAGATGTTGTATCCACAAAAACTGAAAAATAAATATTAAAAAATTCTCTCTCTCTCTCTCTCTCTCTCTCTCTCGCTCTCTTTAAAAAAATCAAGGTGTTCAGTGACTATATGTGCTATCTTTGAACAGTTCTGAAAACCTAAGAAATATGATGATATAGATTGGTTGGTTCTGGCTTCACTGGGAAAATTAAGAAGGAGAATCATCATCTCAAAAATTCAGTTTCTTAGCTGCACTCATGTGTAACTGATCTGAAAGCTGCTAAGTTATTTCTCAAGGAGACTCTTCTGTCTTGTTGTCATAGGGCTGAGGTTGCTGAAAACCAAACATAAATCCTAATCCTGCAATTGGCTAAATTAAGCAGAAGTTTAACTCTCAGCCTTGGAAGGTGTCTGCAGTTAATGAGGGCACTGCTTGGAAAAGAATGGGATCCTGCAAATTGGGATGGAGATGTATGGGAGGAGGCTGAAGGCGCTGGGGTTACTCATCTCCCATATTCTGATGGGCTTACTTTTCCAGAAGTTGTTGAGCCCCCATTTTAGCCATGACTGAGACATTCCTACCCGTACCCTGTGTTGAATTGGCTTCTCCACCCTCCTGGAGGGAACTAATCCTGCTTTGCTTATAGAAACAGTAAAAACCTTCTGTGATTCAGTTGCTCAGCATGAAGATGTTCATACTCCTTAAGACCCACCCTCACCACCCACTTTTGCCTCCTGGCCTACAACTAGATCTAAATCTAAGCAGCCCCTAGAGGTGAGGTACAGAGTGTGACCCCCAAGGAGGTACCCCACATTCTGAAGGAATTTCTTGGGTTTTCTAATTCATACAAGTAGAGGTCTGGGGAACATGTGTGGGAATGGATTATAAGAGTGTGGGATAATGGTGGGAGGATCATAAACTTAGGTCAGGCTGAGTTTATTGATATTGGCCCATTAAGCTGATATTCTAGATTTAATGTAATAGCTTGCAGTGTTAAAAAGGGTACTAATAGTTTGTTTGGATGATCAGCTGATGTATGGGTCCAAAGATGGCCTACTATAAATGATCATGAAATGACTGACATCCTTGTATTGGTGTCAGATCAATATTGGCATCGGATTTACAATTTTAGGTCAGGAGCCATTTTATCTAGAGGCTCCAAAGTTCTGATTCTGAGGCAATGCTGCTTAACATGTACCTATGTTGTGATGGACAAAAGGTGAGAGTTAAGCAGTCCAAGGGGAGAAATAAAGAATGTCCAGATGCTTCTGCCCTAGTCAATGCTTTATTCACTCAAATCACTCAATACAATTTTAATCTATAGGCTCCTAATCAAGAAAATGATAACCCTTAATGCTAGGCTCTGCAATAGACATAATCAATTCATAGCAAACAATTCTAGATTAATTCTAAGCACTTCAAACACACTTAATAATGACAGGATCATGACAGGCATTCCATCTGCATGCTAAGCTCAGATGTCAGATCAAAAGTCTGAAGCCTTAGGCTTTAAGTCCAGCAGATGCACACTCACTCAGACAGTAGTGATTAGGTCAGGAATCAAGGCAGGATTCTCCTGGGTTGAGCTTAGTGCCAGTGGGAGGAGAGGGAGAAGTGGGTCATAGGAGACAAGTTGCAGCTCTCACAAGGGTCAAGATGTGGCAGCAGAGTCTGAGAGTGGTGAAGAAAATGCAGAGGATCAGCAAATATTGAAAAGTGTTGGGATATCAGTCCAGGTCCTCATCACGCTCTCAGAGTGAGGGCATTGGCTGACTGAATATCTGTTCATTTGCTCCATTATTTATACCAAATTTTATGGCTTTTGACTCCCCTTTAATGCCATTGGGGCCTCTCAGTGACATCACTTACCCTGGGGTTAAAACATCTGATCTGATGGTCAGACCCTGATCTTTTCACCTTTCCCTCTTATTGGGTACCTTTCCCTCTTATTGAGCAAGGACAGCCTGCCAGAAGCTTCACTCTGAGTTTGTCAGGGTTGGGGAAGTGACTTGTTTGTGTCTGAGGGCCACACTGGAGGGCTCCATAGGTGTGCCTGGTGAGACTGCAGGTTTCAAACTGGAGTTTTTAAAATGGAGATGTTTAAGCTCAGACCTGAGGCCATCCTCACAGCCTGCTAAAGGATCAACCGTACTCCATCTTAGGACACAACTCCTTCATAGCTTATGAAATTCTTTTTGTGGGCTCTAAAGCTGCTCTGTGAGTGCCAACTGGCTGCTGCTCTCCTCAGAGGAAGAGCCTTGTCCATGTGCTATTGACAATAAATCTCTCCTGAGATTCTGGTGTGTGGCATGGTCTTTAGACTTTGTGTCAAATCTGCAAATGTCCTTTCAACATGGTTTAATATTGATGAGGGAATTCAGAGTCTCAAAACTATTGGAATGCTTGGGTAGATCTGTCATGTGCCACCTTCTCCTCCATACCTGGGCAGTCCAGAACATGTGTGCTTAACCAAAATTATAAGAAACACATTTATGAGGGGAGCACCAGGCATCCATGAGGGGCTCTGTCCTTGCTCTGCTCTGCATGCCAGACCTTATTGTGGGAGCTGGGGTCAATCAATGGAAGACTTCAATGTGATGGGCATGATTGAATCTTAGGGAAGAAGAGGCCAAGTGGTAGCCTTCAATCACCAAAGATGGGGTAGTCATAGTTAGCATGTGGACAGCAAAGGATAAGAAATGAACACAATGGCCTGGCCCTTGTAGATCTCTGGTGTTGGCTAATTAATCATGGTATTTCAGGAAGCCAAATAAATGAGAAACCCACCAAATTCTTACTTGATTTATATTAACAGAAAATTTCCATGGCAAATTGTATAAAAGACTTCCCCAAATCATAACACCACAGAATCATGGCCCCTCAACCATTTCCAAATTTTGAGTCAATTTACAGATCCAGAACCTGTTGAATGAAGGTGAGGCCAGGTCCCCTTGAGGGGGGACCTTGGTACAATATCAAAAATCTTTACTGTTAATCTTTCTCCCATCCTTCCCCAAAGGAACCTAAGGCCTGTTGCCAGGGTAACTGTACATTTTGGAAAAGACAATGATCAGACTAGTGGGGACAACTAGACACAGGCTCTGAACTGATATTGATTCTGGGAGATCCAAAACGTCATTATATCCTTCCAGTAAATATTGGGGCTAATGGAGGTCAGGTGATCAGTGGAGTTTTGGCCAAGGTCCAACTCACAGTGGGTCCAGTGCCCCCCCCCCCAATATATCCTGTGGTTATTTCTAAGTCTCAAAACATATCATCAGGATAGATAGACTTAACACTTGGAAAAACTCCCATATTCCTTCTCTAACCTCTGGAGTGAGGGCCATTATGGTGGGAAAGTCTAAAGTGAAGCCTCTGGAATTGCCTATACCTGGGAAAATAGAGAATCAACAGCAATAGCACATCCCTGGAGGGATTGTAGAGATTAATGCCAACATCAAGGACTTGAAGGATGCAGGGGTGGTGATTTCCACTACAGCCTCATTTAACTCTCCTATCTAGTCTGAGTAGAAGACAGATGGGTCTTGGAGAATGGCAGTTGGTTATCATAAGCTTAATCAGGTGGTGAATCCTGGTACCTGGTAAGTGGCTATTGATTTGGGAAATGCTTTTTTCTCTATCCTGGTGCATAAGTACCACCAGAAACAATTTGCTCTCAGCTGACAAGACCAGCAGTGTACCTTCACTGTCCTTCCTCAGAGGTATGTCAACTCTCCAGCTCTGTGTCACAGCTTAGTTTGCAGAGACCTTGATCATCTTTCTCTTCCACAAGGTATTGCACTTGTCTATTATATCAATGACATTAGCTCCAGTCTTTTTCAAATTTTTCCAAGAAATTTAAAGACTGGGAACACCCCCAATTACATTTTATGAAGCCAGTATAACCCTGAAACCAAAACCAGACAACAACACACCAAGGAAAGAAAACTACAGATCAATGTCCCTGATGAACACAGATATAACAATCCTTAACATTTTTTTTTAGCAAATCACATTTAAAAATACATTAATATGGTAATACACCATGATCCAGTGGATTTTATCCCAGGGATGCATGGTTGGATTAACAAATGCAAATCAGTAAATGCAATAAACAACAATAAATATATTCAAGACCAGGAATCACATGAGCATCTCAATACATGTGGAATAATATCTTTGATAAAATTCCCCACCCCTTCATGTTAAAAATCCTGGATAAAATAGGGATAAAAGGAACTTATCTCAACATTATAAAGGATATATGTGAATAACTCAAAGCCAACTTCATACTAAATGGAAAAAAAACTGAAAACATTTTTTTCTAAAATTAGGAAAAAAAAAACATGGATATATACTCTCACCACAGGCAAGATAAGAAAAATAAAAGGATTCACATAGGAAAAGAACAAGTCAAACTATCTCTATTTGGTGATAACATGATTCTATATCTAGAAAACTCCAAAAATTCCACCAGAAGACTGCTAGAGCTGATAAATAACTTTAGCAAAATACTAAGATAAAATATCAAAATCAATAGACTTTCTATACTTCAACAATAAATCTGCTGAGAAAGAAATCAATAAAACTATTCTATTCACAACCAACCTCAAAAAAATTTTAAAAAATTGACAATATAACCAAGAGGATGAAATTCTCTACAATGAAAACTATAGAACACTGAAGAAAGAAATTGAAGAAACAAATTTAAGAAATTTAGAAGATGGAAATAGCTCCCAGTTCTTAGATAGAAAGACTTAATATTGTCAAAATTATCACATTACCCAGAGAACGGTACATACTCAGTGTGATCCCTATCAAAATGACAATGATGTTCTTCACAGAAGTAGGAAAAACAGTCCTAAAATTCATTTGGAAGAATAACAGACCCAGAATAGCCAAAGCAATCTCAAGAAAGAAGAGCAAAGCTGGAGGCATCACAATAACATATCTCAAACAATACTACATACAAATATGTCAAAATATACTCTACTGTCATGTATAACTAGAAAGAACAAATATAAAAAATATGTATCAACTACTCAGGACCAAATTTAACCTAAGAGGTGAACAATCTGTGCACCTAAGACAAATATTGATGAGTGAAATTAAGAAAGAAAAAAAAATGGACTCAGGCCTCTGGACCAGGTAGGATTAGCTGGGGTAGGCACTAAGGGCAATGGGCCATTCAGGCTGGAGTTGCAGCTCCCCTCGTCTGTCTGGGGCCATTGAACCAGGCAGAGTAAAGATGTGAAAGAGCAAAAGAACCAGTGGAGGAGATCAGATCCCAGAAGAAATGAAACATTGTAGATTGGATTTTCCTGCCTTCATATCCACTATGAGGACTCACAGTGTAAGGGGAGTCCCTGAGCAACTGTGACAAGAGGGAAATGTCCCCTCAAGGTTTGTGACTGAAGGTGTGGATCATATTCAACATGAATAAATTAAATAAAAAGCCATATATGTAGGTCAGGTGGTGGAACTCTTGTAGCTACAGTTGAGAGAAATCAGTGTACACACATACTGCTGACAAGAACAGCAGTTAGTCCAATATCATATGCACAAACTTGTTCATCATATATTGGCATGAGTGCATCCCAAGAACAACACAGAATATTTTGCAAAGAAATTTACAAAATGACAGAAAATTACATTCTTATAAAGGCAACAGGAAGAAAAAATGCCAAATGTCTTTCAGGTGACAAGAATGTAGATAAGAATTTATTTGTGCAAATGACATACATTCATATGTTTTAGCAACTGTTGGAGATAAAAACATTTAACAGTATGTACAATTTTCATTGAATCATTTTGAATTCATTAACCTCAGTTTTTTGTCCTGATCACAATTATGTTCTCCCTTTCAATAATTTTTCACATTTCATGTTAAAGGTATATTGTGTGCAATAAGGATGTGTATCCACTGGCAAAATGATTACAATAGGGTTACAGAGCCTTTGGAAGCACATTATGAAGTACATGATGTAATAAAGTGTCCCTCAGCATTCCTCATTTGTTGATCAATAGCACCAAGTGATCATTGTTAATAGGGGGAAAAAGTAATTTAGAAAGTAATTAATTCCGTATCTTACAATCCAAGCAATCTTTTGCATTTTTTACATGCAATCAATGTACCATACATAAATTTTCTTATTTTAAGCACTATAAAGAGAAGAACCAAAGGAGAATCCCCCATTTTCCCCACTTACAGAGAGAAATACTTGCAGCAGTCTTTCTTCAAATCATTGGCATTAAAAATATGCTAACCTCTCCTCATACTCCTTTTCATCACCCTAATGCTAACAGAGCATGTTTTATTTATGCATCATCTTATGGTATTTCTGAGGGAATTCTCAATAAACCTTTTCACCCTTAAAGGAGAATGTAATTCTGAACCCTCTAAATTATTGAAATCAAACTACAGAACATAAAGCTTATTCCTTATTTAAAAAAAAAAATAGGCTCATAAAGTAATCATATTTTTTAGACCTACAGAATGTGAGGCTGTATGAAACCTAGGATGTGATTCATTTATGTATTTTATCATTACAATAATCTGAAGTTTCCTATGGGAATGATCCATGAAAAATTAAGTCAAATTTAGAGAATAATTTTTCAAGAGGTAATTAAACAACAGAATCAAAGAAAAATATCAAATAAGTTATATAATTCAAACTACTTTACTAGAGAATTTGATAAGTTCTTTTGGAGAAACTAAAATAGTACATTGTTTAGTAGGAAAAAAATAAAAACAAAAAAATTCTCTATAATTCTAGGTGAGTTCCATATCCTGAAAACATATTCATTTTTCCATCTTGTATTTGACACAAATGTCTAGGGCTGGTCAGAAAGGACTCCCTACAGCGCCTGAAAGTCAGTACAGAAGGGTGAAAAGCTGCAAGGTTTTTAACATGGATTTGTCTCTTCACCCATCACCTTCTGAATTTGTTATATGGATTTACATGCTTACATATTATATTATTTATTTTTTTCGGTCATGGTAATCAAATTATTTAAAAATATCAATATTTTTCTTCTTTCCAAAACTTCACCATCTGAAATAATGGTGGCCATATTTGTATCATAAACAATGCTTTTTGAGTGATTACAGCTGTAAAGAGGCTTTACCTTGCAGGTGCACAGGGCCCATGGGCTTGCATGGCCTTTGACCAAGGTACACTGCGTGCTACAGCAGTGTAGAATGGGCTGAGTCTGCTAGAGAGCTATTCCTTTGTAAATCAGTAGCATAAAGGAAGTCAGTCCAGGGGAATGGTCAGTCAGTAAAGCCACCAGGCTTTAACTACTGTGCAGGAAGTAATGCAATTGCTCCTAAAAGGATATAAAGTTGAAGATATAAAGTTCCAAATCAAAAAAATTGACACCAGTGATTTGGATGATGAATACCTACTGACTTAGTGAAAGGTAGTACAACAAGCTGATTTCTAACACTACACGACAGTGGAAAAATATTGAGATTGGAAAGCAGTTTCCAGAGAAATTGTTGCATTTGATTGTCCTTTAAAGCCCAGTACATAGTAATGGGTGAATTTAAATCATTATGTCACAGTAGAAAAGCAGCTTTGTCAACAATTTCTAGGGTAGGTTGTGAACAAGGAGTGAGATTCAGGTTTGTGACAGGGAGGGATGGGGGATGGGGCAAGACCCAGATTGCAGGTAGAGGGAGTAGGACCCCTTGAACGTCACCCACACTGTGAAATTAACAGCAGCCTACCTGTGTCTGGCCACCCCCCTTCCCGACCATGGGAGACACACACATTTCCAGAGGAGCTGAGGCAGGCTCAGCAGGAGGTCACGTTTCTAAAGGTGAGTGTGGTTAACCTGTCAAGTTGCTGAGGAGGACCCAGATTTGCAGAGGGCAGAGGAAATGACAATGTAGATGACTTAAGAATGAACTAGTCTGAGCTACTGCAGAAGTGCTATAACTAGGAGCAAAACCTTCCTTTTAAGATATACAGGCAGTATCTTTTTGTACACTTGTGATGCCACTGAGAAGAAAGGAATGTACTGAAGTGTCAAGAAGAGGAAAGCAAATTGTTGTATAGACAAAGGAATCTTTGACTTTGTGCTGCTGAATACAGAGTAAAATCATATTATTGTAAAAAGAAGTTTAGAAGTATATCACCTGGACTGGAACCTTATGCCAATTTTTGGAGAGGAATAGAGAGTCCCAGGGGGAGCTGGAAAAAGTTCCTGGCATAGGTCGAGTGCCCAGGGGCAGCAACATCCATGTGGAGGTGTGCAAAAGGGAGAGTGGGGAACTGAAGGAGAGTCCAGGTGCTATCAGGTCACTACAGTTTTCACCACGCAGGACCTGCAGGCCTGAAATGGAAAAGTTTGTGTATTAGAGACTCTTTCCTTTTTAGTGAACTTTTTCATGTTCATGGTTATAAGTACTCCAAGGTTATCTACATTTTTCAAAATAAAAAAATAATTATAATCTGAATTAGGAATTATAATTTGAATTACTAATTGTAGATTAAATGAGAAAATAATGTTTAAATTATATTTATGGAAGAAAGTGAAGGTAACAAATACACAATTAAGGAATGCAATATCTCCCAGATGATCATGCAGGTGAGGAGGTGGGCCACACTGGAAGTGCTCCACATGGGAGTCTCAGGAGGTCAGGTGAGGCTTGATGGGGGAGCTGAGGACATTCCCTGTAGGTCACACCCAGACCCTGGGCTACAGACCTCACACCTGCACTGGGAGGTGCACTCTGTTTAGAAAGATTATACCAGAAAATATATGTTTATACCAGAAAACCAATAGTGACCTTTTATCTGCTGGGAAACCTACTGCTAAATAGAAGAAACTAATGTGCATATGAATATGTAAAGTAGTAGTATTGATCTTGCTTTGCTTTCTCTCTCTTATTTCTCTATCTTTTCTCACAACCAGAATTTCCAGCAAATAGCTTATTTCACTATGGTAACTGAATTTTTTTCCTCCCAGGCTTTCTTGATGCCTAGAATCTGAGATTTTTTCTATTTCACAGTATTCTCACTGACCTACCTGGGTACTTTGTTTGGGAATCTTCTCATTGTCACTGTCACCACTGTTGACCAGAACCTGCACACACCCATGTACTTCTTCCTCTTGAAACTGTTTGTATTGGACATGTGCTACATTTCCATCACTGTCCCCAATGCCTATGTCAACTCTCTCATTGGCAACTGGACCATTTCAGTCACTGGCTGTGTAATCCAGAATTTCTTGGTCATTTTGTACATGTGTTGAACTTCTGTTACCATCATGGTCTGGGACCACTAGTGCCCATCTGCCAGCCCCTCCAGTATCCAGTATCCAGTCATCATGAACCCTCAGTTTTGTGTCCACATGACCCTGCCTTCCCTGCTCAGTGGTCTGCTGTATGCAGGTGTGCACACTGGGAACTCATTCCAGCTGTCCTTCTGCCAGTCAAACATGGTCCATCAGTTCTTCTGTGATGTCCCCTCTCTGTTGAGGCTCTCTTGCTCTGACACCACCAGCAACTTGGTCCTTATTCTTATCCCTATTATAGTCATTGGTGGTGGCTGCTTTGCTATAATAATCATGTCATATATTCGCATATTTTCTGGTGTGCTGAAATTTCCCACCATTGCCTCAAGGAAGGCCTTCTCCACCTGTACCTCTCACATCCTCTTGGTGTTCCTCTTCCTCAGTTCAAGCACAGGTGTGTACCTGAGGTCCTCAGCAACCTCTGCCACACTCCAGGACATGGTTCTCTTGTCTTTTACACCATGGTTCCTCCCTTCTTGAATCTTATCATCTAGAGTCTCAGGAACAAATAGGTAAAGGATGCTGGGAGATCACTAATGCAAAGAGAGTTATTCTTAGGGAAATAATAAAGGTGCATTTCAGCATTATCTTAATTTTACTCTTTGTGGTTCTTAGATAAAGCTCTTCACATCTACTTTCTTTTTCTATTAGGCACAGGGACTCTTGTCTAATTCCTAGGACTCTGATCCATTTTGAGTTGAGTTTTGTGCAGGGTGAGAGATAGGGGTTTATATTCCTTTTGCTACAGACGGATTTTCAGTTGTCCCAAAACTATGTGTTGAAGAAGTTATCTTTTCTCTGAAGTATTTTTGGCACCATTGTTTAGTATGTTATAACTGTATTCATGGGGGTTAATCTCTGTTGGTGTCTATTCTGTACCATTGGTCTACATGTCTATTTTGTTACTATAGCTGTGGTATAGTGTAAAGTTTGGTATTGAGATATCTCCTGCTTCACTCTGCTTCCTAAGAATTGCTTTGGCTATTCTGTGTCTTTTATTTTTCCAAATAAATTTTGTGATTTCTTTTTCTAGTTCTATGAAGAATGTCATTGGTATTTTAATTGGAATTGCATTAAATCTGTATAATATTTTTGTAGAGTATGGCCATTTTGACAACATTTATGTAATCATTATATGACCCAGCTGTACAATTCCTTGGTATTTACCCAAAAGAACTAAAATCAGTACACTACATTGAAACAGCCATATCATAGCTTATGGAAACTCAGTTTACAATAGCCAGTTATGAAACTAGTCAGATGGTGGTTGACAGATAAATGAATGAAGAAAATGTAAAAAATGTACATAGTAAAGTTTTATTCATTCAAAAGGAATAATTAAATTGTGGCATTTTCTGGTTAATGGATAGAAGAAGAAAGCATCATGCTAAGTGAAATAAGACAGACTCAGAATCTCAAAAGTCAAACAAATTCTTTCATGTGCAGAATCTAGAGGAAAGTAAGTGAGAAAACAGGGTTGGATATTATAAAGACATAGAGAAGATCAGTGGAATAGAGGAAGGAGATCCAGAGAAAGGAAGAAGGGATGGGGAAAAGGTTATGAATGTGTGTAAATGTACCACTGTGGATTCCAACTCTATGTGCATCCATAAAACTCCAATTGAAAATAAATAAATAAATGAGGATAAGGTAGATTAGTAGAATACACCAAGGGAATCAGAGAAATGAGGAGGGGAGAAAGGCAATCCAGGGTCTGAAATAGAGTAAATTAAGTTCCATGTGTGTATGATTATGTTAAAGTGAATCTTTATATACAACCAAAAAGCATTAATGAAAGCAAAATAAATTAAAAGTGTTCCATAAATAAATTCTGAGATAAGCAGTTTCTACCATTGGAACTGTAGCATATCAGGTAAATGCTGGGGACAAGTGGAGATATGACCCCTCAAAGCTGCAGAAGAGACCTCTGAAAGCAAGATCTATCCAGTGAACTTGGCATTGGGGGTTCTGAGCTGGATCTCACAATGCCAGGATGTGGACTTCTGGTAGGGAACTGTGCCTGGCCAATACAGGTATCCCTGAAGAGTTCAATGAGGCTGGTTCTCAATATGACCTGAGATAAAGCAGAAGAACCCAGTGACTGGTATTAACTGCTGTTATCACACACAGGGGAAACTGTAAAAAATAATGTATAATATGCCCAATTCTCAGGAATTACTGAGGAATAATTACAGAGGATTGATATGCATTGAACTACAGAAGATGTTGAGATAGAGAAGAAATTTTTTATTTTGATAATTTTGCCAACAATGGCTTTTCTGTTCATCATATTGTACTATTAAAAAATCAATTAAGCGGCTTAGGGTTGTGGCTTAGTTTTCTTAGTGTTTTCCTTGCATGTGTGAGGCACTGGGTTCAATCCTCAGCACCACATAAAAACAAATAAATAAAATAAAGGTATTGTATCTGTCCACAGCTAAAAGAAATATTTTTTTTAAAAATCAATAAGACAAAGCATTTTTTATAATAACATCAAACAATGTATATGCTTCAAAGGACTGGGATTCACATTAGAATAAGATGTACTCCATGTTTGTATAAATCTGTCAAAATATACCCTACTGTCATGTATAAGTAAAAACAACAATTTTTTTTAAATATGTCTAAACTACTTAGGAGTAAATGTAGACTAAAAATTGAACAATCTGTGGACTTAAAACTACAAAATATTGATGAGTGAAATTAAGACAGAAAAAATAAATGAAATTAGCCTGAATGCACACAGCTGGACCAGGAACTGAAGGCAAAAGGCCACCCATCTGGAGTTGCAGCTCCCTCTTATCTGTTTGGGGACACTGAGCCAGGCAGAGAAAAGATGTGGTAAGAGCAAAAGAGACAGTGGAGGAGATCAGAGCCCATAAGATATAATACACAGTAGATTTGATTTTCCTACCTTCATACCCACTGTAAGGGGAGACTCTGAACCAATATAAGGAGAGAGGAATGTCCCCTCAAATGTGTGATTGAAAGTGTGGGTTGTGTTAAACGTAGATAAATCAAATTTAAAAAAGGAGAGTAAAATGATATTGGCTAGTCATAACTTTCAGGTCAGTTGGTGGAACTCTTGTAGCTACAGTTGAGAAATCAGTGCAACAGTTAGTCCAACATCATATGAACAAACTTGTACTCAAATATTGGCA
The DNA here is from genome assembly GCF_047511675.1 of Marmota flaviventris. NCBI lineage: Eukaryota > Metazoa > Chordata > Mammalia > Rodentia > Sciuridae > Marmota > Marmota flaviventris. The sequence goes on along the minus strand of NW_027287680.1, from coordinate 779,788 downwards.
TAAGTGTATCCCAAGATCAATCCACCTAGGTGCTGCCTGAACTGTGTACTTTCCATGTATTATATGTGAAAATATCTGACATTCTATATGTGGTCATAGTCTGTTGGTTGATCATTCTTCCACACTTCTGAAGTTGGGAAAAAATGTTATGTATGGACTTTGTCCTGATGATCAAACTTCTTTTTTAAAAATCAAGAATAAACTAATTTTAAATGAGAGACATTAGAAGCCACTGGGAAACACCCCTTTTACTAAGTCTATTAATGAAAATAGAACTATACAAAGTTAACCTCTGACATTCATGAAGCACTACTAAGGCAGAAGGTGTTGCACTAAATGCCTGCATCAAAAAAGCAGAAAGAGTAAGTGCAGACTCTACCATGACAATAGAAAACAGACAAATCACACCTATAAAAAGCAGTTGGAAAAGAAATTATAAACATTGGAACAGAAATAAGAAATCAAAACTAAATACCAATACAAAATATCAATGATACAAAAGCTTGTTTGTGAAAATAGAAACAATAGTAGCAAACCTTTAGTAATACTAACAATTAAAATTCCCCAAATGAATAAAATATCAGAAAATAAAAAGGAGATCTTTTCACTAATGCTACAGAAATGCAATGGCCTAACAACAACTCTTACCAACAAACACATACCAACATATTGGAAAATCTACAAGATCTGAATTATGAGAAAATATAAGAACTGGACATTGATATGACTAATAAATTTGAATCATGAATAACATTTTCACTACAGAAAACTCCAGCAGCTCATGGATTCACTACTGTTCTATCAAATATTCAAAGAGAAATGACAACATGTGTTCTGAAACCACTCCAGGGAACTGAAATGAACTTCAACTCCTCAAGTCACAATCCACAAAACCATCATTTTTCTAGATCCAAACAATAACACAACAATACCACAAAAAAAGGATTACACACACGTTTCCTTGATAAAGACATAGGAATGCATTCTCAGCAAAAACTAGAACACCGAATCCTAGAGCACATCAAAAAGATGGCACATGGTGTTCATTTGAAATCTATCCAGAGAGGCAACAAAGCCCACCAGACAGTGACTGACAAATCTTACACTATGTTAATAGAACAAAGGAATGAAATGGCTATTGCTGTATATATGAGCTTTTAAAAGTGCTGGTATACACATATAATGGAACTATATTCATCCACTAAAAGAATGAAATAGTGATAAATGCTATAATGTGAGCCAATTGGGACAACATCAGGCTGAGTGTAGTCATAAAAAAAGAGCACATACTGAATTATCTACTCATACAAAATCCCCAGGACATAAATTAAAATGTGGAGATTATACGTAGTGGCTTCAATTGACAGGAAGTAAAGTTGAGAAGGGAAAATGGATAGGTGTCTCATTAACAATGAAACAAATACTTGGGAGGTGTATGAATGTTGTACAATTGCATATTTTGTACATAACACTGAATTGAGAATTACAAACTGTTACAAAGGCTAAATTCATGACATGTGCCTTTCATCTCCAAGATAAGAAACTTTGCAGCTAAAATGCAGACAGCATGAGATATTTCCCACTTACAGGTTGGGGAGTGAGTGAGAGTTGCTCACCACCCTCAGTGTTAACTGATCCCCATAAACACCCCTAACTCACAGAGGTGAAGGAGGACTGAGATGAAAACACACAGTGAGCACCATCAGTCTCTCCTCAGTGTTACCCAATTCTCAATAACCACTTAGGGTGATGCCCAGCAGAGGAATTCCATTGTGTCATCCACTGTCTACATTGGCACATGTCCAGGTCCTCTCTCCTGGGCTCTGGAAGTGCTGCTGCCTGGTGATGTGCTCAGGCCTCCTCCTGTCTCTGCTTAGCTCTGGGTACCCTGGGGCTCTGCTCCCACTGGCCAGGCACCAGGTTTACATAAAGAAGAGATGACTAGGGTTCCCACATCCCACATGGCACTGTGCCGACTGTACAAATCCAACCTGGCTGCAGACATGTTAGATGGGAGATGCCAAGGAGAGACTCAGTTCTGCTCAGGAGTGAGTACTTGGCATTTAGAATCTAGAGGAATATGAGCCTCATCTTTATTCTGCTCAGCAAACTGCAATTTCATCCAGATTGTCAGCTAGACCAGAAACTTAATTCTGCAGAGAATAACTGGCACACAGAAGTCTTGTAAACACTGTAGTTTTGTGATGATTTCTATTCTTCACTAGTAATATACCTGGAGTGTAGTGGACATCTGCAAGTGTTTGCAAGTACCACATGTGATAGTTGTTCATGCTGCCTCTTGTGGGTTTAAAATCCTTCTTTTCAATTAGCTTTTACTTACCACACACACAAATGCAGAAACTTATGTGCACAGATTTGAGGGATAACAAAGAAATATATTCAGATTAAGGCATCAGGGACTCAATGCCAAATATCTTGCAGGTGACAGGGAGGTAGATATGAATTCATTTATGCAAATTACATACTTACATATTTTTCAGTAGCTGTGGAAAATAAAAACATCTCATATTGTATACAATTTTCATTGTAGCATTTTGAATTTATCAACCTCAACTTTGTGCGCTGATCACAAATATATTTTCTTTTTCAATAATTTTTCACATTTTATATTAAAGGTTTATCAAATGTGAGTATGAGGATGTGTAGCCATTGGTATAAATAAAAGAAAAAAAAAAGAGACTTGTGCAGCTTTCAGAAGAACCTTATGAAAGTCAGGAAGTAATAAAGTGCCCCTCAGCATTCCTCTGTGGCTGATCAACATTATTAAGACATAATTGTTAATACAGAAAAATATAATTTAGAAAATAATGAATTCCTGTATCTTACAACTCAAGAAATCTTTACATTTTTACATGCAATCTGTGTACCATACCTTTCCTCATGTTAAGCACTGTCAAGAGAAGTACCAAAAGGAAAAGCTCCCACTTAAGAAGGAAAGCACTTGGAGCCGTCCCTCTTATATTTGAGCATTAAACACATGGTAACTTCTCCTCCTACTTCTGTTCCTGGGCTCATGCTACCTGAGATTTGCTTTATTTATGTCCCTATCTTTGTACTTTTCTGAAGGAATTTTCAATGATCACTTTCACCCTTTAAAGGAGAATGTAGTTCTGAAAACTCTAAAATTGTTAAGGTCAAGCTACAGAAACTAAACTTTACCTCTTATGTTAAATATTCTAGATTCACAAAGTAACCATATTTTGTACATCTGCAGGAATACTCTGAGTGCCCATGAACATTAGGTGGTGATTCATATATTTATTGCATCACATCCATAATCAGAAATTTCTTAAGAGACTCATCCAGGAAAACAGTAAGTCAAATTTAGAGAAGAATTTTTCAAGTTGAAGTTGAATCACATAAGCAAAGAAGAATTAAGCTCATAGAATTCAATCTATTTACTGGAGAATTTACTAAGTTCCTTTGGAGAAACAAAAAGAGTACAAGTATTATTAGGAAAAACTAGAAAAAAGAAAATGTCTGTATAGCTCTGTGCTAGCTTCCAGATCCCAAATAAATATTGAATTGTCTGTCTTATATTTGGCACAAATGTCTAGGGGTGGTTGGCAAGGACCCCTGGAGTGCGAGAAGTCAGTATACAAGGGTGAAAACCTGCAAGGTTTTTAATATGGATTTGTCTCATCACCCAACATCTTCTGAACTAGTCAAATTTATTTACTTTCTTACACTTTGTATCATTGTATTACTTCTCTCATAATAATGAAATTATTTTAAAATATCAATACCTTTATTCTTTCTAAAACATCAGCATGTGAAACACCTGTAGCCATATTTGTATCATTGGTAAACACCTGTTGACAAATTACTGCTTTAAAGAGAGCTGACTTTGCAAGTGCACAGACCCTTGGGTTTGCATGACCTCATAGCAGCCTGCACTGTGTGTGTTACATCAGTGTAGAAGGGGCAGAGCCTGCTTGGGAGCTCTTTATCTACAAATCAGATTTATCTAGAATACAGAAAGCCAGTGCAGGTGAGTAGTCAGTCAACAAAGTCACCAGGAATTATTTCACTAACCACTGGGCAGGAAGTCATGCACTTGCTACTAAAAGGAGAAAAACACAAATGATACAATGTCCAAAGTCAAGAAATTTGTACTAGTGATTTGAGTGATGAATACATACTTGTTTAATGAAGGGTAGTATGATGTACTGTTACTAACAGTACATAAAAGTGAAAAAAAATAAATTGTACAGAGTTCCCAGAGAAAAATTTTCATTTGAGTCTCTATTGTAGCCCAATACATAGTAATGGAGAAAGTAAAATTAACATGTCAAGTAGAAAAGAGGCTGTGTCCCAAAGTCCAAGGACCATGCTGTGAACAATGATGTCACTCAGGTGTGAGCTTCAGGTTTGTGTCAGGGAGGAATCAGGCAGGGGAGAAACAGATTGCAGGTAGATTGAGTGGGACCACTGGAAATTCACCCACACTGTGAAATTAACACCAACCTATCTGTGTCTGCACACCCACCCTTGAACCTTGGGGACACACACATTACCAGTGGAGCCCAAGCAGGCTCAACAGGAAGATGGCTTTTCTAAGGGTGAGTGTAGTTAAACTAGCAAGGTGCTAAGGAGAACCCAGGTTTTCAGAGATTAAAGGAAATGACAATGTAGGAGACTCAATATTGAACTGTCGGAGCTACTTCAGAAGTGTTTTAACTATGAGCAAAACCTTCCTTTAGGAAATGTAGTCAGTATAATTCTGTATACTTATGATGTCTTTGAGAAGAAAGGAAGATAATGGAAGGTGTCAAGAAGAAGTAAGCAAACTATTATATCGGAAAAGAATCTTCAACTTCATGGTGCTGAACACAGAGTAAAAACATATTAAGGTAAAAAAATGGAAGTTTAGGAGAATGTCAGCTGGCCTGGAAACTGGAGACTTTAAAGACCTCACACTGATGTGTTGGAGAAGAAAAGAGAGCCTCAGCTGGAGCTGGGTCAGATCCCTGTCTGAAGGCATGAGGCTGTGAGACAGCCCTGTCCATGTCCTGGGGAAGCAGCAGGGAGAGTGGGGAACAGCAGGAGAATCCAGGGGCAGTCAGATCACCCCAGTTTTCCACAGAATGATCCTGTGGGCCTGAAAGGGAAACTTTGAATTCTTGAGATGCATTTCCATGAATAAAAGTTTTTCATGTTCCTGGTGTTAAGTATTTCAAGGTTATGGTCATATTCCAATGTAGAAATGTTAAAAAAATAATTATAATTTGAATTGTTATTCATGATTTGAATTGTTAAGAATTGATAAGTGGCAAAATAATGTTATAAATGTATTTATGGAAGAGAATGAAAGCAATTAATTTATTAGTTAAAGACAGCATTAAAGAACACACTGTCACACAGGTGGCCATGCAGAAGAGGTGGGCAACCCTGGAAGTGCTCTGCATGGAGTCTCAGGAGGTCAGGGGAGGCCTGATGGGGAGCTGAGGACAGGCCCTGTAGGTCACGCCCAGACCCTGGGCTGCAGACCTCCACACCTGCACTGGGAAGAGCACTCTGCTCAGAAATGAGTAAACATATCAGAAAACTAAGAGTGACCTTCCTCTCCAGGGAAAGCTACTGCAAAGTACAAGAAAACACTTTGGACATGAGGATCATTATATTATTCATTATAATTGTATTATTCATGCTTTTTTCCCTTCCTCCCTCTTCTCTCTTTCGCTTCTCAGAGAACCAGAATTTCCAGCAAATGGTAAATGTCACCATGGTAACTGAATTTCTCCTCCTGGCCTCTCCTGATGGCTGGGATACGAGTTTCCTCTATTTCACAGTATTCCTAATGACCTACCTGGGTACCTTGTTAGGGAACCTTCTCATCATCACTGTCACCACTGCTGACCAGAACCTGCACACACTCATGTCCTTCTTCCTCAGGAACCTGTCCATCTTGGACATGTGCTTCATTTCCATCACTGTCCCCATTGCCTGTGTCAACTCTCTCACTGGCAACAGGGCCATTTCAGTGGCTGGCTGTGCAACCCAGATCTTCTTGTTCATTTTCTGTGCATGTGTTGAACTTCTGTTTCTCACCATCATGGCCTGGGACCACTATGTGGCCATCTGCCAGCCCCTCCAGTACCCCCTCATCATGAACCCTCAGATTTGTGTCCACATGACCCTGGCTTCCCTGCTCAGTGGTCTGCTGTATGCAGGTGTGCACACTGGGAACACATTCCGGCTGTCCTTCTGTCAGTCAAATGTGGTCTATCAGTTTTTCTGTGACATCCCCTCTCTGCTGAGGCTCTCTTGCTCTGACACCACCAGTAACATGGTCCTTATTCTTGTCTCTATTATAGTCACTGGTAGTGGATGCTTTGCTATAATAATCATGTCATATATTCACATATTTTCTGCTGTGCTGAAATTTCCCACCAGAGCAGCAGGGAAGGCCTTCTCCACCTGCACCCCTCACATCCTCGTGTTTTCCGTGTTCCTCAGTTCCAGCACAGGTGTGTACCTGAGGCCCTCAGCAACCTCTGACACCCTCCAGGACATGGTTCTCTCTGCCTTTTACACCATGGTTCCTCCCTTCCTGAATCCTCTCCTCTACAGTCTCAGGAACAAACAGGTAAAGGAAGCTGTGAGGAGAGTAATTCAAAGACAGTTGTTCTCAGGGAAATGATAAAGATGCCTTTCAGCATCATCCTAATTTTTCTGAGTGAAGTTCAAGATTAGATGTTCTTCATATCTGGGTGACACAAGTTAAACTGCCAACTCTAATGTCACTTTGTTTGAATATGAGATTTTTTTATTAATTGATTTTTTGATTTACTGTATTATTCCATGGATCCTTTATAAAATGTGTAATTTAATCAATGTATCTTTTAATGAGTGAATATAATTTAATATATTTGTTGAAATCATTTGTGGAGACATGCGTTAGAGATTCATCAAATACATTGCAGTACTTGTATCAAGCACTGTCACAGAGGAAAACTTTACCAGTTAAATCTGAAAAAACTTACAGTCACTTAATATGCTCTTATTCAGAGAAACATCAAGCAAATTTCTGAGCACTGTCGTACCAAACAGTGCCAATTTAACTACTTTGAATATATGCAATAATTAAATCCTAAAGAAGTTATGACCAATCTCTCTGGATCATTAGAAAAGTAATTACTTGTCCACAAATAAACAGAGGGCCATGTTTACCACACCATGTCCAGACAGTCAAATCCATCCACCAGGAAGAGCACCCAGTGCTTCCTTGGCAGTGGCCACTGCCAGTCTTTTATTATGTCCATGAGTGACACAGTGTGGGGGACAAAGTCTGGAGCATGAGTTGCAGGTCACCTGTGATGGTTTACCTCCCACACATCTTACTTCTGTGACATCTATGCTAATGTGCCAGGCCTCTAAATTATGACATGGTGGACCATTATTTTCTGGCCTTAATTTCTGACTTGGGTCAACTCTTAAATTTCCCCCAGTTTACTGTACTTCTAAAAGTACATCTGTCTGTGCTTGTTCCCTAAAACCTTATGGCAGTGTATGTGCTCTCTGTTATTATTATTATTATTATTATTATTATTATTATTATTATTATTATCATCATCATCATCATCATCATCATCATCATTATTTTCATTCTTCTTCTTCTTTTTTTAACCAAAGAATGAACTTAAGTTCTCATCCCAGCCCCTTTTTTTGTGTTTTACTTAGAACGGGGTCTTGCTAAGTGGCTTCAGGCCTTGCTCCATTGCTAATGCTGTCTTGGAACCTCCTGCCTTAGCCTCCTGAGGCACTGTGATTGCAGGCTTGCACCACCACACCTGTCTTGTGGCAGTCTTTCATCATCTCCCACAGGTTATTTTTCCCCAAGTATTCTAATGTCCTCACAGGCATGTACTTTGAAAATTATCAATAATAACTTACATATGCTTAATAACAAGTTTATCTAAGATTACTTATATAATACAATGATAAAAAATATTTATATAACATCACATTCAAGATTTTAAATTACAAATTCAGAAAAACAATTTGTTCACCATTACACTAATATGAAAATATGGAGAAAAGCATAAATGTACTTATTACCTAAGAAAATACAAAATAATAAACATATATGACTAATTGATGAATACACTTATTAAAGTTTTTAAGCAAGGGAATTCTTGTGGTAAGAGCAGATGAGCACCCCAGCACTGACTGCTGCAGGAAGCCTTGAATTGCTTAACAGGATCCAACCATCCCCACACTGTTTCCCATGGCTTCTGGTTCTCACTGTTCCAATATTCCCTGCTAGAACAGAAATACCTTCAAAACCCCCAGATAAATTCTGTACACTCCACCTTTATATGTTTTTCCTCTACAACTATAGTTTACTGAATCCTAGTGTGTGGTATTGGATATTTTACGTGGATGAGAGGGCTAGTTAAATTAATTTTAAATTGAATGTAAAAAGTTGGAAAGAAATTAAATTATAAACACCAATTCTATTTTTTGTATAGATGGTAATTTTTTATTTGTCCTAATTAATTAGTTTTACATGGCAGCCAAAGGCATTTTGTCACATTGTACATAATTGGAGCACAACTTCTCATCCTCTGGCTGTACATGAGGCAGAGTCATGTGTGGTGCAATCACACATCTATATAAAATAATAATGTCCTCATTCCACTGTTTTCCCACCCCACACTCCCCTACCCTCACTCCCCTCTGTCCAGTTTAAAGTTTCTCCATTCTTCCCTAGCCCTCCCACCAGTACAGATCAACATCTGTGTAAAAGAGAAAACACTGGGCCTTTGGTTTTTATGAATTGGCTTATTCCATCAGCATGATATTCTGCAGCTTTGTCCATTTACCTGCAAATGCCAAATATCATCCTTTTTTAATGCTGAGTAGTATTCCATTTATATATACCACATTTCCTTCATCCATTCTGTTGAAGGGCACCTGGGTTTGTTCCATAGTTTAGCTATTGTGAATTGAGCTGCCATAAATATTGATGTGGCTGTGTCACAATAGTTTGCTGACATTTTCCTTTAGATATAAACCAAAGAGTGGGATAGCTGGGTCAAGTGGTGGTTTGTAGCAGTTCTGTGTTTGAGATTGGGTCTCTGATAAACTTCATGACTGTCACATGCTTGGTGGCTAGCAAGTTTCTGTGCAAAGCTGCCTGGCTGCTGGAAAACTTCCAGGTTAAAGACAGGGGATGTCAGGCCACTGTAGCAATGTTCTTCAGGAGGGTTTCCATTTTGATCTTAGGCACATAGCTCCTGGGAATAAAAGAATTTGTTGGCTAGAAAACTACAATGTTTTATCAAGGGTGCTCTTGGAACTGCCCTCCTAATAGTAACTTCAGACAAAGGACTTTCTGGAGAGCTGCACAACGCTCCTGACATCGCATATTGTAACTGTGAAATGTAACTGCAGAATAAGCAACCTTACTGATACTCCAAATAATAATGTGGTTATGGTACTAATGAACTAATGTAACCTATTGTTATAAAAAATGTGGACGCTTGGACAAAGAACCACTCTGTTATTCTAAATTTTCTGCAGAGTCTCTATACTCTTTTCCAGAGTGTTTGCACCAATTTGTAGTCCCGCCTGCAATGTATGAGTATACATTTTTACCCACCTTCTTGCCAATGCTTATTTGTATTCTTCATAATTTCCATTCTGAGTGGAGTGAGATAAAAATCTTAGAGTAGTTTTAGTTTACATTTCTCTAATTGCTACAGATGTTGAACATTTTTCATATATTTTTTGATCAATTGTATTTCTTCTTCTTGTACAGTGTCTGTTCAGTTATTTAGCCCATTTGTTGATTGGATTATTTGCTTTTTTCTCTCATATTTTGAGTTAAGTTTTTTGAGTTCTTTATATATCCGGGAGATTAGCACACTACCTGAGTTGAATATGGTAAAGATTTTCTCTTGTTCTGTAGGATGTCTCTTCATGTTATTATTTGTTTCTTTTCTGAGAAAAAGCTTTTTAGTTTGACTCCATTCCAAAAGTCAGCCCAATTTTTTATCATGTCAGCTTACCACTGGACTTCCTTAAAAAGATTCCTAAAGCTCAACAAGGAAAATTAAGAATCAACAAGTGGCATGGATTCAAACTAAGAAGCAAACACCTGTACTATCGAAAGGTGTCCCTCTTGATAAAAGCTGTTGGATATTTAAGATATTTAAGATCATAAGATCTGGTAGCAAAAGATATGAAAAATGGAAACATTGGTATAAGAACTTTGTGACATCTCAAATCTTTTGTCAAATAGCTCAAAACCCTGCAGGTGCATGAGAATGGTATAAAATTTCTGCAGAATTTACAAAACCATTCTCTTTGTGTATTAGTCATGAACAAAGAAATAGGTTTTTTATAGTAATATAAATTATGTGAAAGATATCTATTGAAAAGTGAGCTCTTCTGAAATATTAACTCTACCTTTTAAGGAAACAATATTTAAGAGTGCTTGTTAGAGCCTTTATTATGATTATGTTTTTTCAGTGTTTTGTAGAACCAAAACTTCAGAAGACAAAAGACTTAGAACAACACGTAGTTAGAAATTTCATGAGAGTTTAGCAACCAAGAAGAAAATGTAGTAACTTATTCTATAGTGTGTTTTAAGGTAATATTCATGACTGAGAATATTATGCCAGAACATTCAGACTTTTCTAAGTTTTATAATGACTTTAGAATATTTATATTGATGCCAGAGATTTATTGCATTTTAAAATAAAAGCAGTTGTTGATATTAGTACAGTAAAAAACAAATTGGATCAGAGTTTTAAAGGGACTGTTTAAGAAACTAGGGCCACGGAAGGTATAATTGTAATAGATACCAACACATAAAGAGATGCTAAGCATTTCACACAGAGACAACAGGAAAGTGGATGAGAGTATCTAAGGAATTTTTCTTTTTAATACTGGGGTTTAACCTGAAGATCATTCAACCACTGAGGCATATCCTCAGTCCTATTTTGTATTTTAGTTAGAGACAGGGCCTCACTGAGTTGCTTAGTGCCTTGCTGTTGCTGAGACTAGCTTTGAACTCGCAATTCTCCTGCTTCAGCCTCAGGAGCTATTGGGATGATATGTATGCACCACAGTGCCTGGCGTTTTTTTGGTTTTTTTTCAGGTATTTTTGTCACAGCAATGCAAAACTCACCGAAAGTGTTTCGAAACATAATCATAGAGAGTGTAGAGTGTTTACCAGAGAAGTCAAATATGACAAAACTTAAGATAACCAAACAAATCAGTCAAATTGTACTAGATAATGAAAAAATATGTCCACAAAGAGATATGTTGATTAAAATATTTCTGGCATATGCAAATAATGGTTTGTCATTCATCTTTCAGAAATGAACAAATGATACATGCTACAAGGTGGACTAATTTCAATGATGTTACACTCACTTCAGCCAGAATACACATCATATACTGAGTGACTTTATTTATACAAAATTTCACAAATATATAAAGTCAAAGATACAGAATACATTTAGTGTTTTCCAGTGACTGCAATTAGGGATAATATGGACAATGTGTGTAATGGGTGAGGTGGTCAATTTGAAGTAAAAATTATTTTGGAGAAAGATGTAGCTGGAAATTGTACATTTATGCAGTGCAGTAACTAACACTGACTTGAGAACTGTAAACTGTTACAAAGGTTAATTTTAAATCATGTGGATTTCATCTTAATGATGAGAAACTTTTGCTGAACTGGAGGCAGTTTTAGATGTTTCCCTCTTACAGGTTGGTGAATGAGTGAGAGCTGCCCACCACACTTAATGTTAACTAATCCATACAAACACCTACTGCTAACTCACACTGAGGTGAAGGAGAGCAGAGATGAAAACACACATAGTGAGAATGATCAGGTCTCTCTTCAGTGTCATTGTTTGTCAATAACAACTAAAGTCAATACCCAGCAGAGGAGTTCCCATGTGTCATCCACTATCCATGCTGGCATGTTGCCAGTTCCTCTCTCCTGGGCTCTGTGGGTTCCACTGCCTGATAGAGGGCTCAGGCCTCCTGCTGCCTCTGCAGGCTGAGCTCTGGGCTCCCTGGGGCCCTGCTCCCTAGGGCCAGGTACCATGCTCACATAAAGCAGTGGTGACTGAGCTCCCCACATCCCACATGGCACTGGGGTGACTGGACAGATACACATTGGCTGCACACACAGTGGATGGGAGAAGCCATGGAGAGATGTGGTTCTGCACCATTGTGGAGAACAGGAGACACTCAGTAGTGAGTACTTGGCATTTAGAGTCCAAATGCATCTAAGATTCATAATTATTTTGCTCTGCAAATTGCAATTTCAGCCTCTTTAAAGAGCAGTACATACTAATGGTGAAAATTAAATCAATTATGTCTTGGTAGAAAAGGGGCTCGGTCAACAAGATCAAGGATATGCTGTGAACAAGGAGGTCACTGAAGTGTGAGTTCATGTTTGTGTCAGGGGCTAGCAAAAGATTGCAGGTAGATTAAGTAGGACCCCTTGAACTTTACCCACACTGTGAAATTAACAGTAATGTTCATGAGTCTGGCCACCCAACAACTGACCTTGGGGGACACACACATTTTCAGAGAAGCCCAGGCAGGCTCATCAGGAAGGTCTCTTTTCTAAGGGTGAGTGTGGTTAACCTGGCAAGGTGCTGAGGGGGACCCAGGTTGCAGAGGGCTGAGGAGATAATGATTTTGGTGACAAAGGTTTGAACCAGTCTGAGATGCTGCAGGAGTGCTATATCTATGTGCAAAACTCCTTTTAGGGTATGCAGTCAGTATCTTTCTGTACACTTATGATAACTTTAAGAAGATTGGTAAACAAGAAGAGGTGTCAAAAAGAAAAGGAACAATGGTTGTCTAGACAAAAGAATCTTCAACTTCATGGTGCTGAGCACTGAGTAAAAACATATTAAGGTAAAAATTTCAGTCTCTAAAGACCTTACACTGATCTGCTGGAGGAAAAAAAAATAGCCCCTGGGGGAGCTGAAACAGGTCTGGTGAGCATGTATGAGTTTTTTATGTCCATGATGATAAAGTCTCTGAAACCATACCTACAAAAATATTTATAAATTATAATTTGAATTATTCAGTGTGGATACAAAGGCAAAAAAGTGGTGAACATTCATTTATGGAAGACAATGAGGTAACTAAGTTACAGAGCATTAAAGAACACACTGTCACACAGGTCTCAAACAGGAAAGAAGGTGACCAATGCTTGCTAGTGCTCTGCATGGGAGTCTCAGGAGGTCAAAGTAGGCCTGATGAGGAGCTGAGGACAAGCTCTGAACATCACCCACAGACCCTGGGCTGCAGACCTCCACTCCTGCACTGGGAGGTGCACTATGCTTAAAAATGATTAAAAATATCAGAAAACAAAGAGTGACCTTTCCTCTGTAAGGAAAGCTAATGCAAAATACAAGAAAATAATCTGGACATAAATATGTAAAACAATTGTATTAATTATTTTTTCCTTCCTCTCTCTTATCTCTTTATCTTCCAGGCAACCAGATTTTCCAGCAAATGGCCAATTCCACCATGGTAACTGAATTTCTCCTCCTGGGGTCTCCTGATGGCTGGAATCTGAGTTTCCTCTATTTCATAGTATTCCCAATGACCTATCTGGGTACCTTGTTAGGGAACCTTCTCATTGTCACTGTCACCACTGTTGACCAGAACCTGCACACACCCATGTACTTCTTCCTCAGGCACCTTTCAATTTTGGACATGTGCTTCATTTCCATCACTGTCCCCAATGCCTGTGTCAACTCTCTCACTATCAACTGGGTCATTTCAGTGACTGGTTGTGCAACACAGATCCTCTTGGTCCTTTTTTGTGCATATGTAGAGATTTTGATTCTCTCCATCATGGCCTGGGACCGCTATGTGGCCATCTGCCAGCCCCTCCAGTACCCCCTCATCATGAACCCTCAGTTTTGTGTCCGCATGACCCTGGCTTCCCTACTCAGTGGTCTGCTGTATGCAGGTGTACACACTGGGAACACATTCCGGCTGTCTTTCTGCCAGTCAAACGTGGTCCCTCAGTTCTTCTGTGACGTCCCTTCTCTGCTGAGGCTCTCCTGCTCTGACACCACCAGCAATGTGGTCCTTATTCTTGTCTCTGCTGTGGTCATTTGTGGTGGCTGCTTCCTTTTTATTGCCATGTCATATATTCGCATATTTTCTGCTGTGCTGAAATTTCCCACCAGAGCTGCAGGGAAGGCCTTCTTCACCTGCACCCCTCACATCCTCATGGTGTCCTTCTTCCTCAGTTCCAGCACAGGTGTGTACCTGAGGTCCTCAGGAACCTCTGCCACCCTCCAGGACATGGTTCTCTCTGCCTTTTATACCATGAGTCCTCCCTTCCTGAATCCTCTCATCTATAGTCTCAGGAATAAACAGGTAAAGGAAGCTGTGAGGAGAGTAATGCAAAGACAGTTGTTGTTAGGGAAATGATAAAGATAACGTTTCAGCATCATGCTAATTTCATTGATCATGTTTCTTAATTAGATACAATACTCTTCATATTTGTGCTTTACAAGTTACCTTGTCTACCTTTCTATTACATTATTAGAAGCTGAGTTATTTCATAAGGTATATTTCTGTGACTTAACATATCATTTCTTTTTGGGACTGATTTATTTTATTTTTTTTAAATTTTTTATTGTTGGTTGTTCAAAACATTACATAGTTCTTGATATATCATATTTCACACTTTGATTCAAGTGGGTTATGAACTCCCATTTTTACACCGTATAGAGATTGCAGAATCACATCAGTTACACATCCATTGATTTACATGTCGCCATACTAGTGTCTGTTGTATTCTGCTGCCTTTCCTATCCTCTACTATCCCCCCTCCCCTCCCCTCCCCTCCCCTCCCCTCTTCTCTCTCTACCCCCTCTACTGGCATTCATTTCTCCCCCTTGTATTATTTTTCCCTTTCCCCTCACTTCCTCTTGTATATAATTTTGTATAACCCTGAGGGTCTCCTTCCATTTCCATGGACCTATAATAGAATGTGTAATTTCATCAATGCATCTTTTAATGATTAAATATAATTCAATATATTTGATGAAATCATTTGTGGTTATATATTTTAAAGAATCAACCCATATGTCAATTACCTATATCTAGTACTGACACCAAAGAAAACTCTAGGAGATAATTTATTCTTATATAATTTGCTCTTATTCAGAACAGTGTAGAACCAACTTGTAAAGACTGTGATACATAATTTGTCAATTTATTTACTTTTAAAATATATAAAAAATCAAATCCTAAAGAAGTTATAGCCAAAATGTAAAGAATTTAACAGTAATATTTTTCTCCATCTGGACCAGGCAAGAAGAAGAGACTTCTTTCTTGAAGTAAAGAGAGAGCAATGGTTAATGCACCTTGTGTCCCAACATTCACATCTTTCCACAGGGAGCAGGAGCCTGTGCTTCTTTGGCCATGACAGGGGCCAATCTTTGATTTTGTCCATGAATTGAAGTCAGCTTTCTGATGTTTGTCTTCCACACATCTTACTCCTGTAGTGTTGTGCTAATGACTTAGTCCTAATAATCATGGAGAAATGGACCATAGTTGCCTGGCACATGTGTCTGGGCTATGCCAACTCTTACATTTCCTCTAACTTTTCTCGAATTTGTAATGTAAACTTCTATCTTTATTTGTGATAGTCATTTTGTTGTTTTTGTTGTTGGTAGTGTTATATTTATTTATTTATTTTAAATTTTAATTTGTTATATATGACAGCAGAATTCATTATGATCTATACTGCACATATAGAGCACAATTTTTTTTATTTTTTTTAAATAAGTGACAGCAGAATGCATTTTATTTCTTATTACACATAGACAGCACATTTTTTATATCTCTGTTTGTATATAAAGTATGTTCACGCCAATTCATGTCTTCATACATGTACTTTGGATAATGATGTCCCTCACATTCTGCCAACCTTGCTAACACACTGCTCCCTCCTTCCCCTCCCATTCCTCTGTCCTATCCTTGCTAATACCCTGCCCCCTCTCTTCCCCTCCCATCTCTCTTCACTATCTAGAGTTCATCTATTCCTCCCACGCTCCCCCTCCCTACCCACTATGAATCAATCTCCTTATGTCAGAGAAAACATTCGGCATTTGTTTTTTGGGATTGGCTAACTTCACTTAGAATTATCTTCTCCAATGCCATCCATTTACCTGCAAATGCCATGATATTATTGTGGTTTACTGCTGAGTTATTTTCCATTGTGTGTACATGCCACTTTTTTTAATACCTTCATCTACTGAAGGGCATCTAGACTGGTTCCACAGTTTAGCTATTGTGAATTGTGCTGCTATAAACATTGATGTGGCTGTGTTGCTGTAGAATGCTATTTTTAAGTCCTTTGGATATAGACTGAAAAGAGGGATAGCTGGGTCAAATGGTGGTCCAATTCCAAGTTTTCCAAGGAATCTCCATACTGCTTTCCATATTGGCTGCACCAATTTTCAGTCACACCATCCATGTATGAGTGTACCTTTCCCCCCACATCCTCGCCACCTCTTATTGTTGTGTGTCTTCATAATAGCTGGCATTATTAAATGAGAGAGATAAAATCTTAGGGTAATTTTGACTTGCATTTCTCTAATTGCTAGCAATGATGAACATTTTTCATAAATATGTTCATTTATTGTATATCCTCTTCTGAGAAGTGTCTGTTCAGGTCTTTGGCCATTTATTGATTGGATTATTTGCTTTTTGGTGTTTAGCTTTTTGAGTTCTTTAAATACTCTAGAGATTAGTGCTCTACCTGATGTATGAAAGGTAAAAATTTGCTGCCAGATGTAGGCTCTGTATTCACCTCACAGATTATTTCTTTTGCTGAGAAGAAACACTTTAGTTTGAATCCATCCATCCCATTTATTGATTCTTAGTTTTAATTCTTGCACTATATGAGTCTTATTTAGGAAGTTGGGGCCTAATACCATGTGATGAAAATTAGGGCCTATTTTTTTCTTCTATTAGGCTCAGGTCCTCTGGTTTATTTCCTAGGTCCTTGATCCACTTTTGTAAAGTTTTTTGCATGGTGACAGAGATTTAATTTCATTTTGTTGTGTATAACATTTCAGTTTTCTCAGCACCATATTTTGAAGAGGCTATCTTTTCTCTAATGCAAGTTTTTGGTACCTTTGTCTAATATAATTGTAATTTTGTGGGCTAGTCTCTGTGTCCTCTATTGTGTACCATTGGTCAACTAGTCTTTTCTGGTGCCAATACCCTGCTCTTTTTGTTTCTATTGCTCTGTAGTATAGTTTAAGGTTTTGTATAGTGATGCTACCTGCTTCACTTTTCCTGCTAAGGATTACTTTAGTTATTCTGGGTCTCATATTTCCAGATGAATTTCATGATTGCTTTTTCTATTTTTATGAGGAATGCCATTGGGATTTTGATTGGAATTGCATTAAGTCTGTATAGTGCTTTTCGTAGTATGGTTATTTTTATATTAATTATGCTTGTCAAGAGGAAAGTAGATCTTTACATATTCTAAGATCTTCTTTGATTTCTCTCTTTAGAGTTCTGTATTTGTCATTGTATAGATCTTTCACCTTTTTCGTTAAGTTGATTCCCAAGTACCTTTTTTTTTAGGTTATTGTGAATGGATTAGTTTTCCTCATTTCCTTCTAAGAGGATTTGTCACTGATATACAGAAATGCCTTTTATTTATGGGTGTTGATTTTATATCCTGCTACTTTTCTGAATTCATTTACTAGTTCTAGAAGTTTTCTGGTCTAGCATTTTGGATCTTCTAGGTATAGAATCATATTGTCAGCAAATAGTGCCAATTTGAGTTTTTGTTTTCCTGTGAGTATTTCTTTAATTTCTTTCATCTCCCTAATTGCTCTGGCCAGTGTTTCAAGAATTATGTTAAATATAAGTGGTGAAAGAGGGCATCCCTGTCTTCTTCCAGTTTTTAGAGGGAATGCTTTCAATTTTCTCCATTTAGAATGATGTTGGCCTGGGGCTTAGCATAGATAGCCTTTATGATGTTGAGATATGTTCCTGTTATACCTAGTTTTCCAGGTGTTTTGAACACGAAGGAGGTATGTTTTGTCAAATGCTTTTTCTGGATCTATTGAGATGATCATATGATTTTTATCTTTAAGTCTATTGATGTGATGAATTACATTTATTGATTTTTGTATGTTGAACCAACCTTACATCCCTGGGATGAATCCCACTTGATCTTGGTGCATTATCTTTTTGATATGTTTTTGTATTTGATTTGCAAGATTTTTTTGAGAATTTTTTCATCTATGTTCATTAGAGACATTGGTCTGAAGTTTTCTTTCTTTGATGTGTCTTTGGCTGGTTTTGGAATCAGGATGATATTGGCCTCATAGAATGAGTTTGGGAGTGCTGTCTCTTTTTCTATTTACAATAAATTGAAGAGTATTGGTATTACTTCTTGTTTAAAGGTCTTGTAGAATTTGGCTGTGTATCCATCCAGTCCTGGGATTTTCTTGGTTGGTAGTAGAATTTTGATGGTGTCTTCCATTTCATCCCTTGATATTGGTGTGTTCAAATTGTGCATATCATCCTGGTTCATTCTGGGCAAATTGTATGACTTAATAAATTTGTCAATGCCTTCACCATCCTCTACTTTATTGAAGAATATGTTTTCAAAATAATTTCTAATTATCCTCAGTATTTCTGTAGAATCTGTTGTGATATTACCTTTTTCATCACATATGCTGGTAATTTGAGTTTTCTCTCTCCTTCTCCTCATTAGCATGGCTAATGCTTTGTCAATTTTATTTATTTTTTCAAAGAACTAACTTTTTGCATGGCATTTGCAGGGAAATGGATGTCACTGCAGCAGATTATACTAAGTGAAGCTAGCCAATCCCTAAAAAACAAATGCCAAATGTCTTCTTTGATAAAAGAAGAGCAACTAAGAACAGAGCAGGGAGGAAGATTTTGAGAAGAAGATTAACATTAAACAGGGAGGAGAGGTGGGAGGGAAAGGGAGAGAGAAGGGAAATTGCATGGAAATGGAAGGAGACCCTCATCGTTATACAAAATTACATATAAGAGGAAGTGAGGGGAAAGGGGAAAAAAACAAGGGAAAGAAATGAATTACAGTAGATGGGGTAGAGAGAGAAGACAGGAGGGAATGGGAGGGGAGGGGGGATAGTAGAGGATAGGAAAGGCAGCAGAATACAACAGAGGCTAGTATGGCAGTATGTAAAAATGTGAATGTGTAACCGATGTGATTGTGCAATCTGTATACGGGGAAAAAATGGGAGTTCATAACCCACTTGAATCAAATGTATGAAATATGATATGTCAAGAGCTATGTAATGTTTTGAACAACTAATAATAAAAAAATAACCAACTTTTTGTTTTGTTAGTTTTTTTCAGTTGTTTCTTTTGCTTTGATTTCATTGATTTCAGCTCTAATTTTGATTATTTCTTGCCTTCTACTGCTTTTGGTGTTGATTTGTTCTTCTTTTTCTAGGGCTTTGAGATGTAGTGTGAGGTCATTCATTTGTTGACTTTTTCTTCTTTTAAGGAATAAAATCCATGCAATGAACTTACATCTTAGTACTGCTTTCATAGTTTCACAGATATTACAATATGTTGTGTCTATATTCCATTTATCTCTAGAAATTTTTCAATTTTCTTCCTGATATCTTCTGCAACCCATTGTTCATTCAGTAGCATATTGTTCAGTAGGCGGTTGTGGGAGTAATTTTTATTTTTTAATTTATC
This sequence comes from Marmota flaviventris, assembly GCF_047511675.1. Classification (NCBI taxonomy): domain Eukaryota; kingdom Metazoa; phylum Chordata; class Mammalia; order Rodentia; family Sciuridae; genus Marmota; species Marmota flaviventris. The sequence goes on along the minus strand of NW_027287680.1, from coordinate 760,030 downwards.
ATTGATTTCCAATTTCATTCCATTATGATCTGATAAAATGCAGGGTAGTATCTCTACTGTTTGTATTTGCTAAGAGTTGTTTTGTGGCTTATTATAAGGTCTAATTTAGAGAAGGATCCATGTGCTGCTGAGAAGATGGTGTATCCACTTGATGGCAGTTGAAATATTCTATATATGTCAGTTAAGTCACAGTTATTAATTGTATTATTGAGATCTATAGGTTTTTTATTCAATTTTTGTTTGGAAGATATATCTAGGTGTGAGAGACGTGTGTTAAAGCCATCCAAGATTATTGTGTTTTGGTCAATTTGACTCTTGAACTTGAGAAAAATTTGATGAACATAGATGATCCATTGTTTGAGGAAAATATATTTATGATTGTGGTGAATATATATTTATGATTGTTGTGGCTTGTTGGTATGGTTCCCTTGAGCAGTATATAATTTCCATCATTTTCCCTTTTGATTAACTTTGGCTTAAAGTCCACTTTCTTTGATACACGGATGGAAACACTGGCTTACTTCCGCAGGCCATGAGAGTGGTTTGATTTTTACCAACCTTTCATCTTCAGTCTGTGGATGTCTTTTTCTATCAGATGAGTCTCCTGGAGGCAGCATATTGTTGATTTTTTTAATCCAATCTACTAGCCTATGTCTTTTGATTGGTGAGTTTAAGCCATTAACATTCATGGTTATTATTGAGATATGTTTTGTATTCCCAGCCAAATATACTTACTTTTGTTATTTAACTTGACTTGATTTTCTTCTTTGATTAGTTTTTCCTTTAGGGTCCTACCTCCCTCTGCTGATTTCTTTGTTGTTTTTTGTTTCCTCTTCATGGAATATGTTTCCAAGGATGTTTTGTAGTGCCAGTTTTCTAGCTGTAAATTCTTGTAACTTTTTTTTTTTTAATCATGAAAAGTTTTTATTTCTTCATCAAATCTAAAGCTTAATTTTGCTTGATAGAAGATTCTTGGTTGGCATCCATTTTCTTTCAGAGCTTGATATATGTTGTTCCAGGATTTTCTAGCGTTTAGAGTCTGTGTTTAAAAATCTGCTATTATTCTAATTGGTTTTCCCTATTTGTAATCTGATTCTTTTTTCTCATGGCTTTTAAAATTCTCTCCTATTCTGTATGTTGGCATTTTTATTATAATGTGCCTTGGTGTGGATCTTTTGTGATTTTGTACATTTGATGTCCTGTAGGCTTCTTGAATTTGGATTTCCAATTCATTCTTCATGTTTGGAAAGTTTTCTGACATTATTTCATTAAATAGATTGTTTATTCCTTTGGTTTGGAACTCTATGCATTCTTCTATCCCAATAACTCTTAAATTTGGTCTTTTTATGCTATTCCATATATCTTGAATGTTCTGCTTATGGTTTCTTACCAATATTTCTGTGTGTGCTTTCAAGATGATATATTTCGTCCTACTTCAGAGGCTGAGTAGGACCTCTTGAACTTCACCCTCACTGTGCAATAGCTGCACCTTATCTGTGTCTGGCCACCCACCATCTACCCCGGGAGACACACATATTTCCAGAGGAGCCCAGGCAGGCTTAGCAGGAAGGTCATTTTACTAAGGGTGAATGTGTTTAACCTGTCAAGGTGCTGAGGAGGACCCAGGATGACAGAGCCCTGAGGAGATTATGATGGAGATGACCTGGGATTGAAGTGGTCTGAGCTGTTATGGAAATGATGAACTATGAGACAAATCTTCCTTTCAGTGTATTTGGTCAGGAACTTTTTGTATTATTATGATATTGTGAAGAAAGTAATATAGAGCTGGGGATGTGGCTCAGTGGCGGAGTGCTTGTCTTGCACTTGTGAGGCACTGGGTTCAATACTCAGCAACACATAAAAAGGAATAAACAAAATTAAAATATTGAAAATAGAAAGAAAGAAATATAATAGAAGATGTCAACAAGACTAAGGCAAATTAATTTTTAGACAAAGGAATCTTTAACTTCATGGTGCTGAACATGAAATAAAAACACAACAGGTTAAAAGTAAAAGTTTAAGAGAATGTCACCTGGAGGCTATGAGGACCTTATTCTGATCTATTGAAGAAGAAAAGGGATCCCCAGTGGGAACAGGAACTGGTGCCTGTCTGATGGTGTGTGACCATGAGACAGCACCACTCATGTCCTGGGAAGCAGCAGGGAGAGTAGGGGACTGCAGTGAAGCCAGGTACAGTCAAGTCACCTCAGTTTACTGAAACACCAGACCTGTGAGCTTGGAATGTGAAAGTTTGGTGGAGAACTTTCCTCATGGAAATTTGTTTTTCATGTTCATGAGAAAAAATACTCCAACATTATAAATCATTTCTTACTTAAAATGTTTTTGAATTATGATTTGAATTATTAAGTGTATAAAAAAATGAGAAAATAATTTGTACAATTATATTAATGAAATAAAATGAAGGTGACTAAAATGGAGAAAAACAGGATGCATTGTGACACACATGGTAATGGGGTAGAGGAGGTGGGCCACCCTGGATGTGCTCTGCGTGGAGTCTCAGGAGGCAGGGAGGCCTGATGGGGAGCTGAGGACAAGCCCTGAAGATCAAGCCCACACCCTGGGCTGCAGACCTCCATACCTGCACTGGGAGGTTCACTCTGCTCAGAAATGATTAAATATATCAGAAAACCAAGAGTAACCTTCCTCTGCAGGGAAGGCTTCTAAAAAGTACAAGAAAACACGTTGGACATGAATGTGTAAACTAATTGTATTCTTTTTCAAATATGTTTCAGTTGTCTAGGAATATTTATAATTTATTTATTTATATTTTATTTATATACAGTGCTAAGAATCAATCCCAGTGGCTCACACATGATATTCGAGTGCTCTACCACAGAGCTACAAACCCAGAACCAAGTACTTGTATTAATCATAATTTTGCTTCCTCTCTCTTATCTCTTTATCTTCTAGACAACCAGAATTTCCACTAAGTGGCCAATTCCACCATGGTTACTGAATTTATCCCACTTGGCTCTCCATATATCTGTAATCTGAGTTACCTTTACTTCACAGTATTCCCACTGACCTAACTGGGCACATTGTTAGGGAAACTATTTCCATCACTGTCCCCAATGCCTGTGTCAACTCTCTCAGTGGCAACAGGACCATTTCAGTGGCTGGCTGTGCAACACAGATCTTTTTAGTCATTTTCTGTGCATGTGTTTCATTTCTGTTTCTCACCATCATGGCCTGCTCCCTTCTTAAAGCATCTTACATAAAGTCTCAGGTACAGACATGTAAAGGAAACTGTGAGAAGAGTGATGCAAAGATAGTTGTTCTCAGGGAAATGATAAAGATGCTTTTCAGCATAATCCTCATTTCACTGAGTGGAGTTAAATGAGATCAAATGCTCTTCTAATGTGGGCTTTACAAGTTACCCTGCCAACCCTATTATCACCTTACTAGAATCTCAGTTATTTTATAGCATATTATTTTGTTTTTACCCTATTATTAGCATGGATCCTTCATAAAAGTTTAATTTTATCAATCCATTTTAATACATAAATATGATCCAATATATTGTCTAAAATAATTTCTAATGATATATATTAATGTTTCATCAGTTACTGTCACAGAGGAAATCTTTACAAATAAAACATGAAGATAATGTACAGTCACATAAGCTGCTGTCAAACTGTGATACAAAATTGTGTCAATTTAATTACTTTAAAAATATATAAAAATCAAATCCTTAAGACTTTATAATAATAAATGTAAAGATAATCACATATGATATGTTTCTCTATTTAAAATATTTAAAAAAGGAAGATACTCCTTGTCCATGAAGAAAAGAGAGAGCAAAGGTTACATCCATCATGAACCAACAAAAAAATCCATCCACTGGGGAAGATCACCTTGGGATCCCTGAGCTGTTATGGATGCCAATCTTTTATTAAGTCTACAAGTGGTCTAGTTTGGGGGACACAAACATGGGGCTGAGTTGCAGGTAAGCTTTCTAAGGGTTTTCATCCCACACATCAAACTTCTATAATAACTATGATAATGAGTCATGCCTTATCATTAAGAAAAAGTGGCCAGGAATTGTCTGGCCTCACTGTCTGACCCGTGTAAACTGGAAAATTTCTCTCAGTTTTTTTTGGAATTTTTGAAATAAACCTCTAGGTGCATTTCTGGCCATCTTTTTGGTTGTTGTTGCTGTTGTTTGTGCTCAGCAGGACTGAACCAAACTTTTTTTTCTGGTTCTATTGTGGGACAATCTATATATGCTTTGACCAGACAAACTTTATTTTACCCTAAAACACCATTTCATATGAGAAACGCTTCTCTCATTAGAAAACCCTGCCTATGTAACGCACCTCCTGCCAAGCACACCCTGTGTGGCAACATATAAGGCTAAAAAAATGTTTCAATTATTCTTTCACAGTGTATTATTAGGAAATACATATGTAAGTTGGTCTCATTTTAATTCCTACTTTTCTTGGGCTGCATACTGTACCCTGAACTGGGTAACTCTGACCCACTCCCCATGTTACTATGGTTTTGACTTACTGGTAGCTTGTAGTTTGGGGCTATAAAAATGAACCCAACCTTCTGCAAAAAGTTGAAGGATGCAGATCTGACTTTCTATCTGCCATTCCTACCCATCATCTAATAAACTTAATGTCTTACTTCAAGACTCACCCAGTGATTTATTTCTAATGTGCCACATTGTATCACAGAAAATGGGGTCTTGCTAAATTGCTTAGGGATTCCAGGAGTTTCTGAGGCTAGATTCAAACCTGTGGTCATTGTTCATCAGCCTCCTCATGTGTGGGATTGCAGGTGTGCACCCCTTTGTCCAGTTTGTGGCAGCTCATTTTCTTACATGAGTTATTTGTCTCCAAATATTTTAGTGTTCTCATTGTCATGTGCTTTGTTAATCATTAATTATGACTGACATAGGCTCAATATCATGTTACCAAGAGTACTTATATAACAAAATTAGGAAAAAAATATTTATACCAAAAACAGTCAGTGTATTCACTTCCAAATTCTAAACAATCAATTTTGTACACCAATGCACTAATAGGAAAATGTGGAGAAAAATAAAAATGTATTTATAACCTAGGAAAATATGAAAGCCTAAATATATGTGATTGATTAATAAAGGCATTTTTTTAAATTTTCCAACAAGGGAATACTTGCAGTAGAAGCCAATGAGCACCCCAGTGCTGTCTGATGTGCGAAGGCTTGATTTACTCTGACAAGATCCACCAGAGTTGAGGCTCCATCCACACACTATGTCAATGGCTTTTGGTTCTCATTGCTCCAATGTTTCCTGCTAGAGCAAAGGACCTTCAGAGAATCCCAGATAAATTCTGCAAACTCAACCTTTACATCATTTCCTCTTCAACTATGGCTTACTGAATCTAAATTTATGAGTTTTTCGAGAGCTGAGGTGGCCAAATAAATGAAGTTTACATTTAACAGATAAGGATGGAAAGAAATTGAATTGCAACCACCAGTCCTATTGAGAGGTGACCTTTGGGGTATAATTTTGGATATTTAACTTATATTTTATTTGAAAGACCTTGAGTCAAAAGAGAAAAAGAAAGAAATATTGATATAAGGACTTCATTATAGCTCACATTATGTATCAAATAATGCAAAGCCCCATCAATTGGTGTGGTATGAAACATATGCAGAAATTGGCCAAAATTAGGCAGGGTGCTCAAGTCCAGGAGTCATGGAGACTTCTACTGTCATTTTGAAGAAAGGAGGTCAAGCAAATTATAGCAATTTCTGAGGCACTGCAGGCTACCCCTGACAGGGTGAAATGTGAGGCTCTGTAGGTGAAGCCAAGTGTTGGAATTTATTCTCCAATTATTAATACATGGATGTAGCGTGGACTCTCTTCCAAGAAAAGGTGCTCACTGCAGAAATTATATTATATTATATTATAAGAATAAGAGCCAAAATAAAAGACATTGGTTTGCTCTATAACTGGCAAAGACAAAAGTACAGAAATTACAAGGCCCTTTGGAAATAACAGCTTGCATTCAATGGCCCTAGATGCTAAGCGAGTAATTACAGGTGAACTTGTATGACCTATTTGCTCAGTAGGGTTTTGGTATCCCTCTGGGACAATCCAGAGTTTATTTTCCCCTATTATTTAATTTTTGAATGGGATGGTTTACTCTCGGCCAATGGATATGGATGTAGGTAACTTTCTTTTGATTTTTATAAGGGCTCATATCCAATAATTTTCCCCCTCAGTTTCAGGTGAGATTTTGGACTTAGAGTTTTGGGCAATGCTGAAATTATTAGGGCCATAGATGCCTTGGAATGGAATGAGTTCACTTTCCATTGTGAAGTGGACATGAGTTTTGGAGTATCAGTATTGAAATGTTACAGTTCTGTTGTGAGGTGTCTTCCCAAAATTCCTGTGTTGAGGCAGTAAAATTTCAAAAGATAAAATGATTGGATTGTGAGAGCTACAACATAATCAGACCCTCCAAGTTTGAATGAATTGCCTGGGTGGTGGCTGTAGGCATTTGGGCGCATTGCTGGAGGAGGTGGGTTGAGCCCTGGAAGCGCTGATCCATCCTTTTGTGTAACATGAGGCAATGCAAATACAGGAACCACACCTTAATTTCTACATAGGGCCTTATTCAATTACGGTAGACTTCAAACATATCATTTCTTCAGGAAGAGAGATATTTTAAATAGCAAACAGGCTTTAGTTCAGATATCTGCACCACAATAATTTTAGTGGGTCTCAGGACTGCATCCACATTTACAGGCTAAGAAATGCCTAATATAAAATTTCCTTGTACAAACAATTAGATGAATGTAAAAAATAACACAAATACTAGGTGGAAATGAGAAACACATAAATATATATGAGGACAGGTTAGCAGGTCTTAATGCCAGGAACATAAAGAGGGATTTCCCCAAGTGTTTCCTCTGAAAGTGGTGAAAACTGGGTGTTTTCACTTCTCATATTTTTTTGACAGTGTTTAAAATAAGGAAATGAGTAATAAATAGATCATTTCAACATGGCAAAGGATTATTTAGTTTGGAAGATAAAGGTGTTAATTATTTTCTAAATTATATTTTTCCATTTTAACATTATTAACTTGTACAATTGATAAACCATTGATAAATATTGAGGTGATATCTATATGTCCTGAAGTTCATATGCATCTCCAAATGTTGTATAATATCAATTTTTGTATTTTTACCAATGGACACAGAGATCCTCATAGTCATACCTTATATATCATTAGTTAAAAAAATGCTAAAAATTGTTGAAAGAGAGAACATAAATGTAATCAGTACAACAAGCCAAGATTGATGAATTCATAATACTTCAAAGAACACTGTTTCTACAGTTATTGATCTAGTTGAATGGATATAATTTACATAAATAAGTTCCTACCTACTTATCTATTGTCTATCAGCTATTTTGCATGTTATATTTTTGACTTAATTTGAATATATTTATTTGTCTTATATGAAATACCTGTGCAGACTATTTTGTGCCTTTTCTCAATATAGTATCAGTAAGAGTATGTTTAAAAAAACGGATTTTAAGCCAACAAGAATCAGCTTGAAGAATAATTACACACTCTATTTGGTTGCACCCTGCAGACATCCACCATTATCCCTGTGTTCCTGTTGCAACCCTGGAAATCACAGCAGATACCATAATGCAATTTCAAGGACTCTCTGTCCTTGCTGTTTTCTTCACAGAATTAACCATTTGTCTCCTGAGATAGCTGAATCTCTGGATGAGCTTGCAATTTGCTGAGCAGAACTAAAATAAGACAAAGATGCATTTGGATCTGCCAAGTACTCACTCCTGAGTGTCGCTTTTCCATCTTAGATTTGAGACAAATGTCTTGAGGTGATAAAGAAAACAACAACAAATGCCTGCAGTTCCTGAAATCTGCATGAAGTGTGAGAATCCTGGCACATGTGCATACTGATTTGTCTCATCACCAATCACCTTCTGAACTTTTTATATTTATTTGCATTTTTACATAGTTTTTTATCAAATTCCTCTCTTCCAGAGTAATCAAATTAAGTAGAAAACACCAATAATTTTCTTCTTTCCCTTAAGTCCAGTATCCGGAATAGATGTGGCCATATTTGTGTCATCAGTAAATATCTGTTGAGCAATTACTGCTTTAAAGATATCTTATCTTCAAATGCACAAAAGGAAGCATTTGATTTCATTATTTCAAATCAGCATGTGCTATGTTTGTTACAGTGGTGAAGAGGTTCCAGATACTGTTTGGGAGCCCTTCAGAGGTAAAGCAGTAGAATAAAGAAAGTCAGTCTAGATTATTAGCAAGTCAATAATATCGCAATCTATCTATTTATTGACTATTATACAGAGAGTCATTTAATAGCAACTACATGTGGATAAAGACAAATACTACATGATCCAAAATTTAATGATTTGAACCAGTATTTGGGGGTGACAATTACTAACTGATTAATTACAATTTGCTATGATATGTCAATTTTTAATAAAAATAGAAAAGTGGAAAATTTAGAGATATGAAGAAAGATTCAGAAGAAAAGTTGATTTTGAGCCTCCTCTCAGGTCAAAAATATACTAATGGGAAAAATTAAAACATTCTGTCATAGTAGAAAAGGGGGCTCTTTCAGGTGTGAACAATGAGGTTCCTCAGGAGTGTGGTCAGGTTTGTGTCAGGAAAGAATGGACAGGGAGACAAGAAGCAGATTGATAGGTAGCCTGAATAGGTCCCCTTAAACTTCACACAATGAAATTCACAGCAACCTACCTGAGTCTGACCTTCTATCTACAACACAGGAGACCATATACTCTTCCAGAGGAGCTCAGGCAGGCTCCCAGGAAGGTGATCTTTCTAAAGGTAGTGTGGTTAACCTGGCAAGGTGCTGAGTAGAACCCAGGTTTTTGGGGGGCTGAGGAAAGACCATGTAGGTGACATGGGACTGAGCCGGTCTGAGCTCCTTCAGAAGTGTTGAACCTATGAGATAGTAGGATTTAGAGTCAATATTTTTTTAAATGATCATGGTACAATTGAGAAGAAACAAATATAAAGGAAGGTGTCAATGAGACCAAAGAAAATTCTTATGTAAAAAGGAATCAAATTTCATAGAGTAAAAACACTGAGTATAAACATTATTATTCGGGCCTAAGTTTGTGGGTCAGTGGTAGAGCAATACTACATGATCTACCATGAGTGAGGCCCTGGGTTCGATTCTCAGCACCATATAAAAATAAATAAATAAATGAAGGTATTGTGTCTAACTACAATTAAAAACCATTTTAAAAAAACATTATTAGCACTGGAGAGAGTGCTAGATCAATCTTGTCAGCTGTGGTTCATGAAAGAGAATGAATGTAACTAAATTACAGAAGATTAAAAAAAAAACTGTCACATAGGTGGCATGCTGAAGTGGAAGTGGGCAACCCTGGAAGTGCTCTGCATGGAGTCTCAGGAGGTCAGGAATGTCTGATGGGGAGCTGAGGACAAGCCTTGCAGGTCAGGCCCAGACCCTGGGCTACAGATATCCAGACCTGCACTGGGAGGTTCACTCTGCTCAGAAATGATTAAACATGTCAGAAAACCAAGAGTGACCTTCCTCTGCAGAGAAAGCAACTGTAAAATACAAGAAAATACCATAGATATGGACATGTAAATGAATTATATTAATCATGATTTGCTTCCTATTATTCTCTTCTCTCTTTATCTTCCCAGAACAATCAAAATTTCTAGTAAATGGCCAATGTCACCATGATAATGGAATTTCTCCTCCTGGGCTCTTTTGATGGATGGAATCTGAGTTTCCTCTATTTCACAGTATTCCCAGTGACCTACCTGGGTACCTTGTTAGAGAACCTTCTTATCGTCACTGTCACCACTGCTGACCAGAATTGCACACACCCATGTACTTCTGTCTCAGGAATCTGTCCATCTTGAACATGTGCTACATTTCCATCACTGTCCCCAATGCCTGTGTCAACTCTCTCACTTGGCAAAGGTCCATTTCAGTGGCTGGCTGTGCAACACAGATCTTCTTGGTCATTTTTTGTGCATATGTGGAGATGCTATTTCTCACCATCATGGCCTGGGATTGCTATGTGGCCACCTGCCAGCCCCTCCAGTACCTGCTCATCATGAACCCCCAGTTTTGTGTCTGCATGACCCTGACTTCCCTGCTCAGTTGTCTGCTGTATGCAGGTGTACACACTGGGAACACATTCCGGCTGTCCTTCTGCCAATCAAACATGGCCCATCAGTTCTTCTGTGACGTCCCCTCTCTGCTGAGGCTCTCCTGCTCTGACACCACCAGCAACATGGTCCTTATTCTTGTCTCTATTATAATCATTGGTGGGAACTGCTTTGCTATAATAATCATGTCATATATTCACATATTTTCTGCTGTGCTGAAATTTCCCACCAGAGCAGCAGGGAAGGCCTTCTCCACCTGCACCCCTCACATCCTCGTGGTGTCCATCTTCCTCGGTTCCATCACAGGTGTGTTCCTGAGGTCCTCAGCAACCTCTGACACACTCCAGGACATGGTTCTTTCTGCCTTTTACACCATGGTTCCTCCCTTCTTGAATTCTCTCATCTACAGTCTCTGGAACAAGCAGGTAAAGGAAGCTGTAAGGAGAATAATGCAAAGACAGTTGTTCTCAGGGAAACGATAAAGATGTGTTTCAGCATCATCCTTATTTTACTGGTTATAGTTTATAATTGGATAAATCTCTTCATATCTGGGCTTTCCATGTTACACTAATACCCTAGTATCACCTTATTAAGACCAAGTATAGAAAAATGTAACATAATACTAATGTGATTTACACTTTTATATCTATTTATCCTTCATAAAATGACAATAGGTTGAGCTATAAAAATATAAAGCAGTAATATATTTAAAAGTTACACAATATCTCAGAGAACATGCTGAGTTATGTAAATAGCTTTACACATTTTGGCAATAATATATTTTCTCACAGTCACAAATAAAATGATTAAAAATCAGAGTAAAAGTTGTTTTGTCTATGTTTTCCTCTGCATGTGAGAGGGTGTGAAAGTATAAGTTCAAATGAAAAATCTTTACTGAGTAGCCAGGAGATCGCTTTAGGCTCAACAGCATTGTCTACTGACCACTGAGCAGGACTGTGGTGCATGGTGAACATGAGTCTGAGCATGCTCAGGAGTGTGCCTGGAGCAGACAGGCTGCTTTTGGCTGCAGGGATCAGTATTGCTCTAGTCTGTCCTCTAGAAAACCGTTTTCACACTGTGCTTGCTAAAACTCGGGGCTCAAGACATCCCTCCATTAAAGCAGCCCACAGGACAACTGGATTTGCTCCAGCCCTGAGTACAGGGTTCTCACTTCCATAAAAGCCATCTGCATAGGAGGGCCAGGCACCTACCTCACATGCCCACCTTGCCCGTGCACTATGCATGAGCTTGATGAGTGTCATGTGAACAGAAGTCTGCAGCTGTCTCTGTCCTGGACAATGAGGTTCACTTCTTTGGCTTTCGAGGTTTGGGAGGAAAAATGATTACAATAGTGTAGTGACAGACAAAGGCCAAAATCAAGCATGAGTCCACTGCAGGGTATAGTGCTCCTTTCACTCCATGGCCTGCATGGGGGTCAGTACTGTGACCACCGGACTCCTAGAGGGCTCCAAGAAGCCGATGCCCATTTGTTACGGTTTGAATGTGGTGTCCTCTGAGAGCTAAGTTGTGAGACAATGTAAGAAGTTTCCAAGTAGAAGTGATTGGGTTGTAAGGGTCTTAACCCAATCAGTGATTTAATCCTCTGATGAGGATTAACTGAGTGGTAACTGAAGTGGTGGGGTGTGGCTGGGGGAGGTGGGAATTAGAGCATGGATTTGGTGTCTATATTTGTATGTGGAGTGTGGAGTTTCTCTCTGCCTCCTGATCACTGTGATGTGAGCTTCTTCCCCCCACCACACTCTCACACCATGTTTAGCCTCACCTCGGGCCCTGAGGATTGACCCTGGCCTTATATAGACTAAAAGCTCTGAACTGTGAGCACTCAAATAAACTTTTCCTCCTCTATAATTGCATGTGGTTGAGTTCTTTAAAAAGAAATAAAGAAAGAAAGAAAGAATGAATGAAAGAAAGAAAAAACTGACTAAAACACTATGCTTTATTATTCATAACTTTCTTTCCTGATTCCCTAATCATTTCTTTTCATAGATATAAAAAACAGAGGTGGACTTTTTATCTTGGATCCCTCACCTGGGAGAATACAGATAGAAATGAAGAGAAGGTGACCACCCATGTCTCCCTTTCTCCATGAAACTTAAACTTTCTCCATTAAGCTGTCTCTAGACAGTTGACTTGATTTTATTTCATAACACTTTTTATATTCTTGTACTCATGCCCCAGATATTCAGAAAGATTATACTAGCAGTGGTAATATAAATTTTTAAATAAATAAAAGAAAAAGCAAAGACCAGTCCACCATAAAATTATTTTTTGTTTTTACAAGCTACATTGTTCTGAACACCAGTGCCAGGTCCTGCTCTCCACATATCAGGTGGGATATTCATAAGGCATGGAGGCTGCTGGCCTTGGCCCGGGTTCTGCTGAACATCATGAATGAGACAGGGGTCGAATGCTCTCTGGTCACTTTCTGACTGTCCTTCAGCGGGCTTACCTCTGTGGCTCATCATAATCAGTGTTCCTTCCATGTGCTGGGTCCTGGGCCACAGACAGTGTGGTCTGTACACCTACAATTATAATAGGTAAAACATACCTTACTTACTTTTTAGGATATCCGTTAATCTAATCTACCAGTGGCCAAGTCAAATACTGACTTCTATTCCTGGATATTTTCCAACCTTTCATAGTCCATGGGTGTTCAAGTCAAATAACCCTGTAGACATAGTAATTAATGTTGTCTCCATTGCAGTGAAGTAGTTCCCATTGCACTCTTTTACTAGCCTGTGAACACCCTGGGTCCATCCAGTGACATGCCTGCTCATTTAGTTCTCCAATCTTACAGACATTGTGGCCTAAAGACAAGGTGACCATCATTTTTGGTGGCTGTAGAGATAGGATCTTTGTACTTTGTCTATTTGGCTGGTTTAACACACATTTTTTTTTCTTTAAAATAGGTACAAGGTATGGGGTTAGTAGCTAAGGACAATGAAGAAAATGCCAGAACAAGAAAAGAACACCTCAATACAATATCCCTGACAAGAACATAGGCAAACCTTCTCAACAAAATCTAGCCAAAAAATTCGATAGGACACCGAAACCAGAATAGACCATATTCATATGGTATCAATCCTAGCATGCAATAAGCACCTACAGAAAATCACCAACAAATTCTACAGTGGGTTAACAGAACAAAGGGCAAATCATCCATCAACAGGTCGATTTTGAAAATGCTGATGTATACATATAATGGAACCTAATTCATCCATTCAAGAAATAAAATAGTGATAAATGCTACAATGTGGACTTTCTTTGAAAACATCAGGCTGATTCAAATCATGAAAAATAGCACATATTTAATAATTCTAGTCATACAAAATAATCAGAACATATATATTCAAACATGGTGATTATACTTAGTGGTTTCCAAAGTAAAGATAAACAGGGATTATGTGCAATGGATTAGGTGGTTCATTTTAAAAATTACAAATATTTGGAACAAGAGGTAGCTGAAAGTTGCACAGTTGTGTCATGCGGTAAATAATATGGAATTGGTAACCACAAACTGTTACAAATTTAACTTCATGACACATTGATTTCATCTCAATGATAAGAAATTTTGCTGCTGAACTGCAGACAGCCTTAGATGTTTCCCACTTACAGGTTGAGGAGTGAGTAGGAGTTGTCCATCACCCTCAGTGTTAACTGATCACTGTAAACACCCCTAACTGACACTGAGGTGAAGGATGGCAGAGATGAAAACACACAGTGAGCACCACCAGTCTCTCCGCAGTGTTACTGGATTCTCAATGTGACTAAGCATGATGTCCAGCACAGAAGTTCCACTTTTCCATACACTGTCCACGTGGAAAAATTAGCACACATTTCCTTATTTTAAGCACTACCAAGAGAACTACCAAAAGGGAAAACTCCCAGCTTCCCCACTTGCAGAGGTAAGTACTTGTGGCAGCCCTTCTTCAAATAATTGGCATTAAAAATATAGTAACTACTCCTCATACTTCTTTTTCTGAACTTCATGCTACCTGATCGTGGTTTTATTTTGGTTCCAAACCTTTGTTTTTATAGCAAATTCTATATATGTATTTGCACTACTTAAAGGACAATGTAGTTCTGAACACTCTAAAATTATTGATGTCAAACTACAGAAGCTAAAGCTTATTTCTTACTTTAAAAAAATCCAGGTTCATAAAGTAATCATATTTTGTAGATCTGCAGGAACATTCTGAGGACCTTTACAAGTTAGGTGGTGATTCATATATTTTATCACAATCAAAATCTGAAGTTTCATGAGACTGATCCATGAAAAAATTAAGTAAAATTTGGAGAAGTGTTCAAGTTGTAGTTCAAGTAATAAGCAAATAAATTAAGCTCATGTGATTTAAACTACTTATTGGAGAATTTACTAAATTCTTTTGAAGAAACTAAAACGTACATTGTTTAGTAGGAAAAAGAAAACAGAAATGAATAAAATATATCTGTAGTTCTATGCCAGCTTCCAGATCTTGAACACATGTTTATTTTTCCATATTATATTTGATTTAAGTGTGTAGGGATGGTCAGCAAGGACCCCTGGAGTGCCTGGAATTCAGTATTGAAGAGTGAAAAGCATGGTTTAACATAAGGAATTGTCTCATGACCCATCACCTCCTAAATTTGTCATATTGTATTATTTTGTAATTTCTATCATGGTAAACAAATTACTTAAAAATACCAATATATTTCTTTTTTCCAAAACATCACCATCTGAAACTACTGTGGCCCTATCTGTGTCATTAGTAATGTTTGTTGACAGATTGCTACTGTAAAGAGATCTTAACTTTTCAAGTGCAGAGGGCCTTGGGCTTGCATGATCTCCCTCCAGCCTGCACTGTGTGTGCTAAGGAAGTGTAGAAAGGGCAGAGCCTGTTTGGGAGAGACTTCTTTGTAAACCAGTATTATAAAGAAAGGCAGTTCAAGTGAGTGGTCAGTCAACAAAGCCTCCAGGTTTATTAACCACTGTGTAGGAAGTCATGCATTTGCACCTAAAAAAATACACAGATGAATGATACAAGGTCCCAAATTAATGAATTTGCACAGAATGATCTCTAATACTACACAAAAGTGGGGGAAAATTAAGATTATTCAGCAGTTTCCAGAGAAAAGATTGCATTTGAACCTCCTCTAAATACCCATAAAAAGTAAATGGTTAAATTTAAATCATTATGTCACGTAGAAAAGAGCTCTGTCAGCAAGTTCCAGGGTATTCTGTGAATGAGAACATCACTCAGGCTTGAGCTTTAGGTTTGTGTCACGGAGAAATGGAGGATGTGACAAGAAACAGATTGCAGGTAGACTGAGTAGAACCTCTTGAACTTCACCCACACTGTGCAATTAGCTGCACCCTACCTGTGTCTGGCCACCCACCATCTACCCTGGGAGACACACAGGTTTCCAGAGGAGCCCAGGCAGGCTTATCAGGAAGGTCATTTTACTAAGGGTGAGTGTGTTTAACCTGTCAAAGTGCTGAGGAGGACCCAGGATGACAGAGGCCTGAGAGATGATGATGGAGGTGACCTGGGATTGAAGTGATCTGAGCTGTTACAGAAGTGTTGAACTATGAGCAAAATCTTCCTTTCAGTGTATTCGGTCAGTATCTTTTTGTATGATTATGATATTGTGAAGAAAGAAATATAGGGCTGGGTTGTGGCTCGGTGGCAGAGTGCTTGCCTTGCACATGTGAGGTACTGGTTCAATCCTCAGACCCACATAAAAATGAATAAACAAAATAAAGATATTGAAATAAAAAGAAAGAAAGACATATAATAGAAGATGTCAACAAGACTAAGGAAAATTAATTTTTAGACAAAGGAGTCTTTAATTTCATGATGCTGAACATGAAATAAAAACAAAACAGGGTAAAAGTAGAAGTTTAGAAGAATGTCAGGAGGAGGCTATGAAGACCTTACTTTGATCTGTTGAAGAAGAAAAGAGAGCCCCAGTGGGAACAGGAACAGGCATGTATCTGATGGTGTGTGACATGAGACAGCACCACTCATGTGCTAGGGAGCAGCAGGGAGAGTAGGGGACTGCAGAGAAGCCAGGTGCAGTCAGACCACCTCAGTTTACTGTAACACAGACCTGTGAGCCTGGAATGGGATAGTTTGGTGGAGAACTTTCCTTATGAGAATTATTTGTTCATGTCTATGAGAATAAATATGCCAACATTATGAATCATTTGCTACCTATAAAAATTTTGATTTGAATTATTAATGTGGTAAAATGAGAAAATAATTTGGACAATTACATTAATGAATTAAAATGAAGGTGACTAAAATGAAGAACAAAAGAAATGCATGGTGACACCCATGGTCATGGGAAAGAGGAGGTGGGACACCCTGAAAGTGCTCTTCATGGAGTCTCAGGAGGTAAGCCAGGCCTACGGGGAGCTGAGGACAAGTCCTGGAGGTCACACCCAGACCCTGGGCTGCAGACCTCCACACCTGCACTGGGAGGTGCACTCTACTCAGAAATGAGAAACATCAGAAAACCAAGAGTGACCTTCCTCTCCAGGGAAAGCTACTGAAAAGTACAAGAAAACATGTTGGACATGAATGTGTAAACTAACTGTATTATTTTAAAATATATTTTCAGTTGTCTATGAACATTAATATTTTATTTATTAATTTTTATTTATATATAATGCTAAGATTCGATCCCAGTGGCTCACACATGCTATTCAAGTGCTCTACCATGAGCTACAGACCCAGGACCAAGTACTTGTATTTATCATATTTTTGCTTCCTCTCTCTTGTCTCTTTATCTTCACAGACAACCAGAATTTCCACTAAATGTCCAATGCCACCATGCTTACTGACTTTCTCCCACTGGGATGTCCTGATATCTGTATTGTGAGTTTCCTTTATTTTACAGTATTTCCACTGACCTACCTGGGTACCTTGTTAGGGAAACTATTTCCATCACTGTCCCCAATGCCTGTGTCAACTCTCTCACTGGCAACAGGGCCATTTCAGTGGCTGGCTGTGCAACCCAGATCTTCTTGGTAATTTTCTGTGCATGTGTTGAACTTCTGTTTCTCTCCATCATGGCCTGGGACTGCTATGTAGCCATCTGCCAGCCCCTTCAGTACCCCCTCATCATGAACCCTCAGTTTTGTGTCCTCATGAGCCTGGCTTCCCTGCTCAGTGGTGTGCTGTATGCAGGTGTGCACACTGGGAACACATTCTGACTGTCCTTCTGCCAGTCAAACGTGGTCCACCAGTTCTTCTGTGATGTCCCCTCTCTGCTGAGGCTCTCCTACTCTGACACTACCAGCAACATGGTCCTTCGTGTCTCTGCTGTGGCAGTTGGTGGTGGTCACTTTACTCTTATTGACATGTCATATATTCACATATTTTCTGTTGTGCTGAAATTTCCACAGAGAGTTGGGGAGGACTGCTCCACCTGCACCCCTCATATCCTTGTGGTTTCGGTTTTCCTCAGTCCCATCATGTGCATCTACAGATGGCTTTCAGTGACCTCTGACAGTACAGGACACTGTTCTCTGCCTTTTACACCATAGTTTCTCTCTTCTTGAATCATCTTACATAAAGAATCTGGTACAAACAGGTAAAGAAAACTGTGAGAAGTGTGATGCAAACATAGTTGTTCTCAGGGAAATGATAAAGATGCTTTTCAGCATTATCCTCATTTCACTGAGTGGAGTCAAATGAGGTCAAATGCTTTTCTAATGTGGGCTTTACATGTTACCCTGCTTACCCTATTATCACCTTATTAGAATCTCAGTTATTTTATAGCATTTTTTTGTTATTTACCCTATTATTACCATGAATCCTTCATAAAAGCTTAATTTTATCAATTCATTTTAATATATAAATATGATACAATATATTTTCTAAAATCATTTCTGGTGATATACATTAAAGTTTTATCAGTTACTGTCACAGAGGAAATTTTTACAAATAAAACATGAAGATAATGTACATAATCCGCTGTCAAACTGTGATACAAAATTGTGTCAATTTAATTACTTTGAAAATATATAAAAATCAAATCCTTAAGACTTTACAATAATAAATGTAGAGAGAATCAAAATGATACTTTTCTCCATTTAACATATACAGGAAAAGGAAGATACTCCTTGTCCATGAAGAAAAGAGAGAGCAAAGGTTACATCCATCATGAACCCACAGCACAATCCATCCACTGGGGAAGAGCACCTTGGGCTCCCCTGACTGTTATTGCTGCCAATCTTTTATTATATCTACGAGTAGTCTAGTTTGAGGGACACAAACTTGGGGCTGAGTTGCAGGTCAGTTTTCTAAGGGTTTTCCTCCAACACATGGTACTTCTGTAAAAACTATGATAATGAGTCATACCTGATCATTATGAAATAGTTGCCAGGAATTGTCTGGCCTCACTGTATAACCTGTGTAAACTTGAAAATTTCTCACAGTTTTATGGATTTTGTAAACTAAACCTCTAGGAGCATTTATGGCCTTCTTTTTGGTTGCTTTTGCTGTTGTTGTACTCAGCAGGACTGAACCAAGGCTGCATCCCTAAACTTTTTTTCTGTTTTTGTTGTGGGACAAACTATATATGCTTTGAGCAGACAAACTCCATTTTACCCTGAGACTCCATTGCATATGAGAAATGCTTCTCACATGAGAAAACCCTGCATATGTAAACCACTTTTTGCCAAGCACACCCTGTATGGCAACATGTAAGTCTAAAAAATGTTTCAATTATTCTTTCCCATTGTATTATTAGGAACTACATGTGTAAGTTGTTGTTCTCATTTTAATTCATATTTTTCTTGGGCTGCTTACTGTACTCTGACTGGGTAATTCTTACACACTCCCCATGTTACTATGGTTTTGACTTACTGGTAGCTTGTACTTAGGGGCTATAAAAATATACCCTACCTTCTGCAAAAGGTTGAAGGATGCAGAGCTGACTTTCTATCTGCCATTCCTACCCACCATCTAATAAACTTAATGTCCTACTTCAAGACTCACCCAGTGATTTATTTCTAATGTGCCACATTGTATCACAGAAAATAGGGTTTGCTAAGTTGCTTAGGGACTCCAGGAGGTTCTGAGGCTGGATTTAACCCTGAGATCATTGTTCACCAACCTCCTCATGTGTGAAATGGCAGGTGTGCACCCGTGTGCACAGTTTGTGGCAGCTCATCATCTCATATAAGTTATTTCTCTCCAAATAGTTTAGTGTCCTCATTTGCATGTGCTTTATTCATTGTTAATTATGACTGACATAGGCTCAATATCAAGTTACCTAGGAGTACTGATATAACAAAATGAAGAAAATATATTTACACAAAAAAGTCAGTTTATTCAATTGCAAAAATTTAAACAATCAATTTGTTCACCAATACACTAATAGGAAAATGGGGAGAAAAATAAAAATGTGTTTATTACCTAAAAAAACATGAAAGCATAAATATATGTGATTATTAATAAAGGCATTTCTTAAATTTTCAGACAAGGGAATACTTGCAGTAGGAGCCAATGAGCACCCAGGGCTGCCTGATGCAGAAGGCTTGACTTGCTCTGACATGATCCACCACGGTTGAGGCTCCACCCAAACTATGTCCATGGCTTTTGGTTGTCACTGTTCCAGTTTCCTGCTAGAGCAAAGGACCTTTGGAGAACCCCAGATAAATTCTGCAAACTCCACCTTTACATGCATTTTCTCTTCAACTATGACTTACTGAATCTAAATTTATGAGTTTTTCGTGAGTTGAGGTGGCCACATAAATGAAGTTTAAATTTCACAGATAAATTTCTTTGAAAATAAATTGAATTTTAACCACCAGTCCTATTGAGAGGTGTCTTTTGGGGTACATTTTTGGATATTTCACTTATATTTTATTTGAAAGACCTGAGTCAAAGGAGATGAAGAAAGAAATATTGATATAAGGACTTCATTATAACTCACATTGTGTGTCAAATAATGCAAAGCCCTGTCAATTGGTGTGGTATGGAACATATGCAGAAGTTGGCAAAAAATTTACTTTGTATATTGTCATGAGCCTAGGAATATATTTTTATAGTAATATCAATTATGTCAAAGATATATTTTGGATACCAGGTTTTCTGAAATACTAGGTCTATTTAGATAGCCAGTTTTTATGAAATATTAGGTTTACTCAAATAAGGACACAATATTTAAGAGTACTTGTTAGAGCCTTTTGTGTGAATATGTCCTGCCACCTGCATGGCCATTAATTCAGATACCAGACAGGGATGACCAGAGATTTTTAAAAAACATGCAAAAACCTTTACAGAGAATTCCAGGATCAGGTGGGAAACTCATCTTTGGTTGAGATTAGTGACCCAGAGCTGGCTCAGCACATTTATTTTATAGGTTATGTCAACAAAAGGTTATTTGTGGAAAAGTTTCAACAAAGCAGGCAGGTGTGAAGCTCCCACCACCAATGAGACATTGTGGTTCTTGTTACATTTCTGTGCACAGAATCCCCTATCCTTGGGAGATATTATCTCAGTTTCAAGGTTCAGACTGATAACTCTGAGCCTTTGCCCTGATTTTTCACAGGCCAGGTGTCACCATAGCAACTGGGGGATTTTCAACTGTGTATTTTCTCAGGGAGTTCCCAGTGCAGCAGCACACCACAACCATGAGGCAATCACAAAGCTGATGCACATCACCATCGCCCATGGTTATCTATCTAAGTGTCTGTGGGATGAAAGCTAAGAAGACAGAGCCTTAGCCCAGTACATAGTTAGAAGTATGATGAAAGTTTAGCAATCAACAAGGCAATGTAGTAACTTATTCTATAGAGACTTTTAAGATAATATTCATGACTGAGAATATTATACCAGAACCATTAGATTTTTCCCAGCTTCATAAACCTTTAGGATATTTATGTTGAATGCTTTTAGAATACTATATCAACTTCAAGAAAGCAGTTGTTTGTATAAGTAGAGTTAAAAGCCAGATTTGATCAGAGTTTTAAAGAGATAATTTTAAAAACTAGGTCCAAAGAATGAGTGGTTATAAACAGACTGCAGGCCCTAAGGAGAGGCTAAGTATTTCATACCTCTTCAATAGGAAAGGAGCTGAGAGCATCTAATAAATATGTAGGACCATACCTGTTGCACACTAAAGGATGTAGACAGGAAAATTCCCTTGATAAGTGTCTTATGGCCACCCTGCTTGCACAGAGGGCACAGGAAGTTGTTTTACCATAATAAGCAAGGAAGACATTAAGAAACCACCACTGCACTAATTTTGGGGACCCATCTATGGCATCAGACATTAGCATCATTGACATTGTGCCATCTCTGCAGGAATGTAGAGTGCCCAAATTAATGGGTCATGATGACTTCCACCATCAATTCAAAGAAAAGCTTCGTAGCCCAAGTGAACTGTAGCATAGTCTAGGCCCTACAGACCCGCCCCCTGAGAGGGTGAATAGGTGTACCTGTGACTGTGAAGCCAAAGTTGGCATGGAATCCCAAGAAATTAATAGTTACTAGCAGCATAAACTTTCTGCCAAGGAAAGGCAAAGAGAGCCACTGTGTTATGCAACTGGCAAGGCCAAAGGGCAGGAAATACCAGTCCTTTTGGAAATATTGTCTTACAGTCAAGAGTCTAGCTGCTACATGAGGAATTACAGATGGAGTTGTTTTCTCAGCTGGTTTTATATTTCCTCTACACCTCCATTCTTTCCACTGCCCTACTAAGTCCTTTTGGAATAAGAAGGTTTATGTTCTATAGTGGATATTGATGCATGTAACTTGCTTTTGATTTTTATGGGGGCTCACAACAAAGATTTTACCTTCAGTTTTAGGTGAGATTTTTGGCTCAAACTTTAGGATAAAGCTGGAGTTGTTTAGACTATTAGACACTTGGAGATGGGCTAAATTCATTTTGCATTGTGAAATGGACATGAGTTTTAGAGATCTGGGGTTGAAACATTATGAATGGGATGTGAGGTGTCTCAAAAAGTTCCTGAATTGAGGCAGGAATTTTCTTTCTTTCTTTCTTTCTTTCTTTCTTTCTTTCTTTCTTTCTTTCTTTCTTTCTTTCTTTCTTTCTTTCTTTCTTTCTTGTCCTTTTGCATTCCTGAGTGTTTTCATCAGAGATATAAAATCTTGTTTTCACACAAGATTTTTTTTAAATCAAATGGGGTATAATATCTCATTTTTCCATGTTTACAGGTTGCAGAATCACATTGATTATATAGACATGTATATACATTCAGCAATACTAGTGTCTATTTTATTCTGCTGCTCTTTCTATCAGGCAGGAATTTTCAAAGGTAGAATGATTGGATTATGAGAGCTGCAACCTAATCAATCCATCTTAATTTGAACAAATTGACTGTGTGTTAGCTTTAGGCTTTTGGACATTGCTGGAGGAGGTGGCCCACTGGGATTAATCCCTGATAGCTTTTCTCTAACCCTAACCCTAACCCTCTTTCCCCTTCCCTGTCTTTGCCTACCTGGAGCCATATTCTGAGCATCTTCCCTCTTTTATTGTGCATGGTTTTTTTTTTTTTTTTTTTTTTTAACTATGTATTTTGGTCACAGCCATGCAAATATGACACAATAACTCATCATAATCACATAGAGTGCAGAGTGTATACCAAGATGACCAAATGGCCAACATTATGATAAAAATAAATCAGCCACATTATATTATCAGACTGAGGAGAAATAAGTCCACAGATGGACGTGCTGATTTAAAGATCTGTGGAATATACATGTAACAGAATGATGTTCATCCTAAGGAATGAACATAAGATGTCTGTACAGGTTGGACTGATTTTGAAAAAGTTAGGGTAAATCAAGTCAGAACATATATTGAATGATTTTAATTATATGAAATTTTACAAATATATATTTTCAAAGGTACAGAATATACTTAGAGTTTTCTAGTGTCTGAAAAACCATGTGTAACAGATTAGATGGTTCATTTGAAGTAATAAAAGTATCTGGAAACAAGTTGTAGTTGGATGTTCTACAACTTGGTAATGTAGTAAATATCACTACATTTATAAGCATGAACTGTCACAAAGGTAAACTTTGTGTCATGTGTATTTCATGTCAATGAGAAGAAACTTTTCTGCTGAACTTCAGATAGAGTGAGATGATTCTGACTTACAAGTGAGAGTTGCTCAACTGCCGTAATGTTACCTGATCCATACAAACACCCTTAATTCATAATGAGGAGAGGAGGGCAGAGATGAAAACACACAGGGAGAATGATCAGTCTTTTCAGTGTTAATCACTTCTCAGTAATGAGTTACAGCAATGTGCGCCAGAGCAGTTCCACTGTCTATACTGGCACGTGGCCAGGTCCTCATTCCTGGGCTCTGGAAGTGCTGCTGCCAGGTGGTGTGCTCAGGCCTCCTGCTGTATTTTCAGGCTGAACTCTTGGCTCCTGGGGGCCCTGCTCCCAATGGCCAGGCACCAGGTTCACATAAAGCAGAGGTGACTGAGCTCCCCACATCCGACATTGTACTAGGCTGACTGGACAGATTCACCCTGGCTGCAGACACCATTTATGGGAGAAGCAAGGGGAGACACGGTTCTGTTCCATGTTGACAACAAGTGACACTCAGGAGTGAGTAATAAGCAGTTAGAGTTTAAATGCATCTGTGCTTCACTTTTATTCTGTTCAGCAAATTACAGTGTCATCCAAAGAGTCAGCTAGTCCAGGATGAGGTTTCTTAATTCTGAGAAGAACACAGCAAGCACGGAGAGTCCTTAAAACTGCAGTATGGTTTTGGGGTGATTGCCACTGCTGCAATAGGAACACAGGGACCTTGGGGACCTCTGCACTGTGTATGCTAGTATAGTGTGTGAAATTTTTTCATGCTGATTCTGGATAGTTTAAAATTCTTTTCTTCAGATTACTATTACTTATAGTATACTTGCCAAATTCACAAAATTTCAGAGAAAAATAAACACTTTCACTTTAAGATAACAAGAACAAAATGCAAAATATGGTATAGGATAGGTAGGTAGATAGGTATGTTTTTATACAACTGATAAACATGCACATGTCAGTAACTGTGGGAAATAAGATATTTAATGTAAAATACAATTTTCACTGGAATATTTTGAATATTAATCTTACCCCTTTCTTTTGATCACAAATATATTATTTTTCACTTTTTCAGTTTGTTACTTTTTTGTTTTCCGGGTTTCAGGGATTGAACCCAGGGGTGCTTAACCTCTGAGCCACATCCCAGCCCTTTTGATTATTTATTCTGAGACACAGTCTTGACAAGTTGGGAGGCTAGTTTTGAGTTTACCGTCCTCCTCTCTCAGCCTCCTGAGCTGATGGATTACAAGCATGTGTCACTGTGCCCAAATTTTCAATTGTATTCTTAACATTTTTTACTGAGTATATATTAAGTATGACTATAAGGATGAGTGTGTCTAGTGGTATCAATATAAGTATCAAGTTGTGCATCATTTTGGAAGTATATTTTGATTTTCAGATTATATGTACCTCAGCATTCCTCAATGGTTTATCAAAGACACTAATCAATTGCCTAACATGGGAAATGTAATTTAGAAATAATTAATTCTTGGATCTTTCAAGCCAAATAATTTTAGCAGTTTTGAAATAATCTATTTATCATATATTTAATTATTTAAAACACTATCAAGATATTTGCAAAAAATAAAAACTCCTGGCTTTTCACTTACAGAGAAAGCACCTGGGCAGTTCCTCTACATGTTCATGGAGTTTAAACATGCTAGCTTCTCCTCACACACATTGTCCTGACTTTCACTTCTACTAACTCTTTCTGTTATTTACACGTTCATCTTATTGTCTTTAAGATGGAATTTTCTATAGGTATTTTTTGCCCCTTAAATGAGGATGTCATACTGAACCATACTAAAATTTTAAGGTCAGTCTATGCAATTTAAAGCCATAGTTTTATTTAAAAAAATCCAGGTTCAAAAAGTCACCATATCTTTAGAATCTACTGAAATTGTGTCAAGGCCTATGTAAAAAATAGGTGGTTTTTGTACATTTATTTTATTGTATTTATACATGACTTTGCATCAATTCTCCATAATTGGAAGTTTCCTAATATTGACTAGCATATGAAAAAAAAAAGTTGAATTGAGAAGAATTTATCAAACTATACCAAAATCACACAAAGAAAAGGGAACATGAAGTAAGTTCATATAATTCAAAGGAGTTGTGGAGAATTTTCTAAGTTCTATTGGAGAAAGAAAAGCAGGAGGTGGTTTAGTGTTAAAAACTATAATAAAGAAAGAGCACTAAGGACATATCACAGTTGATGGAGTGCTGGCCTCGCATGCACCAGACTCTGGGTTCAACACTCAGCACCACATACACAAAAAATTAAAACATTTTTAGAAAGAAAAAAAAGGTCTCTATAGTTCTATGCAAATTTTAGATTTAAACCCATGGTTATGTCCCATCTGTATGTGACAGGATGTTTTGGGGTGGTGAACAAATACTCCTGGAGATCCCAGAATCCAGGATAAAAGGTTAAAAACCTGGCAGATTTCCATAAAGAAACCTGATTAGTCTCATATCAATTTCAAAAATTTTCATGTTTATTTGACTTTTTACATATGTACCATTTTATTTTTCCTTCACAGTACTCAAATTATCTTTTAAAGATGATAATTTACTTCTTTTAGTTATACCCTGTATCTAGAGCAGATTTTGCCATGATATGAATCATTAATAAATAATTGTGGAAAGATTACCTATTTTGAAAATATGTTATGCCCAGAGGCAAGGGTAAGTTATTTCAAAAGAAGGTACACTGTCTTTCTTATGAATGTGAAGAAAGGGCTTCACCAATTTAGGAGTTACTCATTTGTAAATAAGTCAAATAAAAACTTAGTTCATGTTAGCGGTTAGACGATTATGCTACATTGCATTTTTTTATTAACTATTACGCATGAAGTAATGCACTTGCTACTAAGAGAATAAAAACATTAAGCAATACATGGTCAAAATCAAGGAATTTGCAACAGCAATTTGGGGGATAAATGCATACTTATTTACTGAAAGGTAGAATAACATGTCGATTTCTAACATTACAGAGAAATAGTAGAATAACTAGAAGCTATGAAGAGGGTTTCTGAGGAACAGTTGCATTTGAACCTCCTTTAAAGCTCAGTATGTAGTAATGGGAAAAGGGAATCTTTATGTCACAGTAGAAAAGGGCCTCTGTCAGCATTTTGTAGGGCATCCTGTTAAAAATGGGGTCACTGAGGTGTGAGATTCAGGTTTGTGTCAGGGAGAAATGGGGAATAGGGCAAGCAAGAGATTGCAGCTAGACTGAGTAGGGGTTCTTGAAATTAACTGTGAAATTAACACCAACCTACCTGTGTCTTGGCACACACCCCTAATGCTGGCAGACACAAATTTTAAGTAAAGGCCAGACAAACTCATGAGGAAGATCGCTTTTTTAAGGGTGAATGCGGTTAAACTGGCAAAGTGCTGAGGAGGACCCGGGTTTTCAGAGGGCTGAAGAAATGACAATTTTGGTGATTTGGGATTGAACCAGTCTGAGATGCTTCAGAAGTGCTATAAGTATGAGAAAAATCTTCCTTTTAGGGTATACAGCCAGGATCACTTTGTATAATCATGACATTTGGAAGAAAGGATTAAAATGGAAGGTGTCAACAAGAAAATGACAAATTATTGTCTAGACAAAGGAATCTTCAACTTCATGGTGCTGAACACAGAGTAAAAACACATTAAGGCAAAAAATAAAAGTTTAGGAGAATGTCATCTGGGCTTGAATCTGGAGCTTTAAACACCTCACACTGATCTTTTGGATAGAAAAAAAGAGTTCCAGTGGGAAAAGGAACATATCCCTATCTGAGATTGTGTGGCCTGCATACAGTATCACCCCATCCTGAGAAGCAGCAGGGAGGGTGGGGGACAGCAGGAGAGTCCAGGTCCAGTTCAGTCAGATACCCTCATTTTACCACAGCACTGGACCTGCAGCCTTGGAATGGGAAAATTTTGAATACTTGAGATGCCTTCCTCATGAGTAAATTTTTTTTCATGGTCATGGAGATAAATACTCCTACATTATGAATAGTTTCCTATTTAAAAATATTTGAAAATTAATTATAATTGGAATTATTAATCTTACTTTGAATTATTTAGTGTGGAAAAATAGCAAAATAATGTTGAAATTATATTCATGGAAGAGAGTGAAGGTAACTATATTATAGATCATTAAAAAAAAAAAAAACATTGTCACATGCTCTGCATGGAGTCTCAGAAGGTCAGGGGATGCCTGATGGAGAGCTGAGGAAAAGCCCTGCAGGTCACGCCCAGACACTGGGCTGCACACCTGAACTGAGAGGTGCACTCTGCTCAGAAATGAGTAAACATATGAGAAAACCAAGAGTGACCTTCCTCTCCAGGGAAAGCAACTGCAAAATACAAGAAAACATGGTGCATATAAATATATAAACTAATTGCATTAATTCTGTTTTCTTTCCACTTTTATCTCTTTATCATCCCAGGCAACCCAAATTTTCAATAAATGGATAATTCCACCATGGTAACGGAATTTCTTCTCCTGGGCTCTCCTGATGGCTGGGATCTGAGTTACCTCTATTTCACAGTATTCCCAATGATCTACTTGGGTACCTTGTTAGGGAACCTTCTCATCATCACTGTCACCACTGCTGACCAGAACCTGCACACACCCATGTACTTCTTCCTTAGGAACCTGTCCATCTTGGACATGTGCTTCATTTCCATCACTGTCCCCAATGCCTGTGTCAACTCTCTCACTGGCAACAGGGCCATTTCAGTGGCTGGTTGTGCAACCCAGACCTTCTTGGTCATTTTTTGTGCAAGTGTTGAACTTCTGTTTCTCACCATCATGGCCTGGGACCGCTATGTGGCCATCTGCCAGCCCCTCCAGTACCTCCTCATCATGAACCCTCAGTTTTGTGTCTGCATGACCCTGGCTTCCCTGCTCAGTGGTCTGCTGTATGCAGGTGTGCACACTGGGAAAACATTCCAGCTGTCCTTCTGCCAGTCAAACATCATCCATCAGTTCTTCTGTGATGTCCCCTCTCTGCTGAGACTCTCCTGCTCTGACACCACCAGCAACAAGGTCCTTATTGTTGTCTCTGCTGTGGTCATTTGTGTCGGTTGCTTCCTTTTCATTGTCATGTCATATTTTCGCATATTTTCTGCTGTGCTGAAATTTCCCATCAGAGCCCCAGGGAAGGCCTTCTCCACCTGCACCCCTCACATCCTTGTGGTTTTCGTCTTCCTCAGTTCTGACACAGGTGTGTACCTGAGGTCCTCAGCAACCTCTGACACACTCGACGACATGGTTCTCTCTGCCTTTTACACCATGGTTCCTCCCTTCCTGAATCCTCTCCTCTACAGTCTCAGGAACAAACAGGTAAAGGACGCTGTGAGGAGATTAATGGGAAGACAGTTGTTCTCAGGGAAATGATGAAGATGCTTTTCAGTACTATTCTTATTTCACTGTTTGAGGTTCTTAATTAGAGATCATACTCTTCATAGCTGGGCTTCAGAAGTCATACTGCTTACTCTAATGTCACCTTATTGGGTCCTGGGTACTTCAACTTGTAAAATATTTTTTGTTTTAATTTATGCCATCATTTCTATTTATTCTTCATAAAATGTATAATGTTTGCAAATGCATCTTTAATGAATGAGTATAATTCAAGTTGTTTGCTATAATTATATGTTTATGATTCATCATATAAATTGTAGTACTTCTATCAAGTAAAGTCACAGATGCAAACCTTACAAATCAATCATGATAACAACCTGAAATCATTTGATCATATTTAGTGATCTCATTTAGCGATGTATGAAATAAATACGGAAGGTCTCTGGTACACAACTGTGTTCAATTTAAATACATTGGAAATACACAAAAATTAAATCCTAAAGAAGTTATAACCAAAAGTGTAGAGGGAATCATAGTAACATTTCTCTCCTTCTGGAACATAGAAAGAGAGGAAAGTCCTTGTCCATGAAGTAAACAGAGGGCCATGGTTACCAACCCCTTTGTCCTGACAGTCAAATCCATCCCCTGGGGAAGCCAAATTGCCTTCCTAGGCCATGGTGGCTGCCAGTATTTTTATGTCCATGACTGACCCAGAGATGAGGACCAAACCCTGGGGCTAAGTTGCAGGAGAGCATTCAGATGGTTGTCTCCCTTATGTAACTTAATGCAATATTTAAGACATCTGTCATGTCTTATAAAAATGAAATGACAGACACTAATTATCTGACCAAAGTGTCTCCCCTATGTCAACTGTCAACTTTCTGTAAATATGTAATGTAAGCCTGTATCTGTACGTGTCCTCTAATGCCTTTTGCAGTCTTTCATCCTCTCACACAGGTTATCTCTTTTTTATATTTTAGTGGCCTAACTGGTATGTGTTTTGCTAGTTATTAATTACAACTCACATATTCTCACTGTCAATGTATCTAGAAATTTTAATATAATAAAATAAGAAGAAAAGTGTCCATACATATTGCAGGCAATGCATCAAACTTCAAATTCTGAGAACAGTTTTTTGTGTTTTTTTTTTTTTTTTTTTACCAGTTCACTAATAAGAAAATAGTGGACAAAAATATAAATGTATATATTACCTAGAAAAACACAAAAGTCTAAATATATGTGATTAATGAATAGCAGCATCTCTTAATGTTTGCAGACAAGGGAATATTTGTAGTAGGAATCAATGAACACCCCAGATAATCAGCAGGAAACCTTGACCTGCTGTCACATGATCCAACCAAAACACAGGCTCCATCCACTGTGTCCATGAGGACTGGGTCTCACTGCTCCAAT
Source organism: Marmota flaviventris (assembly GCF_047511675.1). Classification (NCBI taxonomy): domain Eukaryota; kingdom Metazoa; phylum Chordata; class Mammalia; order Rodentia; family Sciuridae; genus Marmota; species Marmota flaviventris. Next base: position 729,982 of record NW_027287680.1, on the reverse strand, counting down.
ATGCTTGCTAGAGCAGAAGGACCTTCAGAGCCTTTCCTCTCCAACTAGAACCTACTGAATCCTAATGAGTGACATTCAAAGTCTTACATGAATTGAGGTGACAAGCAAATTAAGTTTAACTTTAATGTATAAAGTTGCAAAAAAAGTAAATAGCATACACCAGTCCAATTGAGAGACATCCATCTTGGTGAAAGCCATTAGATTTTTAACTTGTGTTTTAAGATGTTTTATACCCAAAAAGCTGGTTGCAGAGGAGATGCAAATAACTAAATATTGGTACAAAGACTAGATGGAATCCCATATCTGATGTCAAATTATGCAAAGCCATGAAGACTACTTCCTGAGGACAAAAGAAGGAGAATATTAGTTAAAAATAGGTAAAAGCAGCAGCTAATTTTTAAGATATTTCTTTCACACATAAAATAAGGGATTGTTTTAGTCTATTTTCTGTGGTTCTTCTCTGGGATTACCAAATTATTCAGAATACATTAAAGAAGATGAAAATATGAAATATTATTTTGTGCTCAAATTCAGTTTAATGTTCTGAAAAGGTGCCATGCCATGAAAAATGAATTCCAATTTCAGTATTTGCACATCATTTTTCAACCTAGTTATGTGAATTTTAACAGAATAAAACATTTGTGTGTACATATCTAAATCTGTATCAGAGTTTTCTCAGGTATATTAAGCAGCTTATACCTTATTGCTTCATTTAATACCTAGGTTAAATCTGATATTAAAATAATCAATGTAAATGGAAAGATTTTCACTTTTAAATTAATCTTTTTAAAAATCATCTCTCTCTCATATACATGTTCTATGAATCAAAAATAAAAACATAGCATTTCTCAGTGCAACTCCTTTAAAATTTTTTTAGTTCACTGCCAAAAGCCTTGCATCACTATGCATTAAATAAGGATGGGTGCTTACTGATTCATTATCAATTTACTACTTCTTAACAAACATGCTGTCTTACCTCACAAGTCAGCAGGTAGTCACATGTGATCATGTTATTTATTAAATTATCTGCATCAAGAGACATTATCATCTTTACAGACATGGATATGGAAGAAGTTACAAACCATGTGATTTAGTGGAGTCTACCTTTAAATGATTTAAAATAGAATGAAAAGTAATGTCATTTTGACTCGGTGAAATTGGCTATGTGAAGGCTCAGACTGGGGATGACAGAGGCACAGGTACTGAGTTTGGACTCTTGGGTGCAAGGGGAAAGTCTCAGCAGCTTGGCTTAATAAGCCATTTCCTAGGAGCAGAGTGACAGCCGATGAGCTCACAATGGGCCCTGATTTACTGGATCTAATGACTTTCCTTAAAAAAAAAGCTCAAGTTACTCTGGTTTTTCAATTCTGCTTTCTTTCTTTCTTTAAATATTTATTTATTTATTTATTTTAGTTGTAGTTGCACTCAATACCTTTATTTATATGTGTCGCTGAGGATCAAAACCAGGGCCTCCGCTCATGCTAGGCGAGCGCTCTTCCACTGAGCCCCAGCACCAGCCCCTTGATTCTGCTTTCTCAGTAAGAACTTACAGGACCCCATGGTTTGTTAGTGCATCTGGTGATGCAAAGCTGGAGTGTAGAATACACCCAGGGATGGAAGGGACCAATTAGATGTGCACCGGTATTGGCTGAATCATCTGTGCAGATCGATAATTACATCAAGATCAATGGAAAGTTTTAGATGTTCTTCTAATTTTTGTAATTTTATGGATGCAAACATAGGTGTTCAACATTTAAAAGATCAGAGATACACACCAACAGCAGAGAAGTAGAATCAGAGTCTGTGGTGCATCTCCACCTGCTCCAGCAGCCAATCATGCTCGAGTCAAAGACAGAAAAGTTCCGTTCTAATATACCAACAAAAAATGTATTTCCTATGAGGAAAATTGCTTCTACTTTGATTTCAAGACACTGGTTCCAATGCAATGGCACGAAAGGCCACAGACTTCTGTAGGACATAAGATTCCCAGTAAGACAGGATGTTCTTCTATCTTAGGAATCCTGTGTCATGTCCTGATTTCCTCTGTCAAACTAACACGTGTCCAGCTCAGTCTACTCATCAGGGTGAATATTTTATGGTGTTTGGGGCATCAGTAGCACTTTTCCCCAATTTAGCAAGCCTTATTTAAACTTGGAATTGTATAGGATCTAGGATAAAAGATGGGGTGCAGAACTTCCTTTCAGAACTCAAATTATTGATTCTTAAACTGGAAGTGAGCTTTTCTCCTCCCTTAATCATGTCTTAGGATGACAGTGGAAAATGCAGCCAGTATTAGTCTTGGATGTTTTAAGGGTTGATGTGAATGTAGGAAGCAATCCCTGGGAACAACCCTGCCTTGCCTAGGAGCAGGAAGCAACATTTGCTAAGTGGCTGGGACCACATACCAGTCCCTGTGGAAATGCAAATAATTTATTTTTGGTAAAATAACTCTTTGGAATTGTCTATTAGCACAGTATGGGCCTCACTTCTCAGAGCTGATGTATTACTAGGTGGAGAGACTTCAAGTAGAAAGATCAGCAAACTGAACTAAAGATAAGCAGAAAACTTCAACTAATGAGTTTACTGTGAGTTTCCCAGATGGAAGATTTGAATTTTGTACACTGACATCCACAGTCCTTCCCTAAGCTCCAATTGTGTGAAAATCTCTAGAAGTGCTTCTAGCCCAAGACTCACGCTGGCTTCATGAAAGAAGGTTTGAATTGTGAGAAAACGCTGGGAAGTTTTAAATTAAAGAGACAAGACTCTAATTACCTTTAAAACCAGATCCAGGATGGCTCCTCCCAGCTCCAGCCTCAAGCCACTGAATGTGGTAGCGAGGTTTACTGAAGAGGCTAGTGAGAGAGAGAACACGCCAGGTAGTGGACTTTTATTGGGGAACAAGAAATTCTGGGGAAAATCTAATCCAATTAAGATTAAGGGGGGGAAGCATCCCAAGATCAGGGGTGACAATTGGGTCTTCAGGGCAGTTGCCATATGTGCCTCTGCATGGACAAGCCCTGGGACCTGGAAACGGGTGGAGAAAGCTCTGACACACCTGTGTCAAAGCACCTCTCACCCAGCCAGAGAGGTAACTCAAATCATGTGTGAGCATGGCCTCCCACAGTGGCTAAAGTCTACAGAAGGCCCACATGTTATTTCAGCAGTCACACTCCATTCTGGCCTTTATTTACTGGGCCTCATGGAATTATTGTCACTTCCACTTGGGGTATTTTCATCTAAAACACTGTTTCATGTTGAATGGAGTCAGTTAGAAACATAAAAAAATCACCACAAATCTTAGTAATAAGTGGATCTTGGTGGCACACAAAGAGAAATAAACACAAGAACAACATTGGCTTGACAGTTTTAGGCAGATCCTGAGTCAAATCAAACCACATGTGTCTTTTTTGTGGAGAAAGTAGGAACATTAAGAACAAGATGACAAGAGTGACAGGAAAGAAGAGCTCCAGTTGGTAAAAATACCGTAATGCCTCCAGAGTCTAACAGGAGGGCAGCAAAGCAAAGAGCTCAGACACGAGAAAGAGCACTCAGCCAAAAATCTGTGATAGGTAACTTCCCACCTGGTGTCTCAGAACCCTGGGAAGGCTTCCCTCTGCATGACAGTGAACACTGGATCTGCAATGTCCTTTACAGAGTCCAGATTTAATTCTCCTGCTTTGGCAGCCTGTAGTCATTTCAAGGATGACTGCTTAGTTTTAAGTCTGAGGAGGAGTCCACAAGGCACACTCTCAGGATCTCACTGACATGCTAGCTAACCACAATTGATGAAGGCTCTTTTCAAATGGACCCAAATCCACGTTTCTCTGCAGCCTCTTCTAAAACTGTAGTCTCTTAACCTTGGGGAACATTTGTCATTGTGAAGAGGTTTTAAACCATCATATCTGAGCTGTTTAATTTCTAAGAGCCATTGACTTGGTTTGACTCTCTTCTTTTTGGTGCTAACTATGAGCAAACAAAAAAAAAGAATGAGTGCCATCTTGAACAGTGATGTGGGAGTCTCCCTGGGAGGATCCCCTGTTATAGTATCCATGTCACTTCAGGAAACCCGTGGCCAAGCTTATGGCCACAGCAGAAGTACCATCCACCTTGTGTCTCCATGCACCTGGGCGGCAGCCTCAGGGGGAGGCTGTGTCAACGAGCCCACCTTCACTCACAGGGTACACCCAACACACCCTGACCTCAGAAACACTGCCCTGTCTTGGGTTGGCTCCTGCTGTCCTTGTGTCAGTATCCGCCCATCAGTAGCAATTCACAATCATGAGACCTGACTGAGGGAATAAGTCTCCATGGAACCATGAAACCCCAGAGTCCCAGCTTTCCAGGACATTCCTCATTTGAGCCATGATGCAAACCTTAACTCCCAGCAAATCTTAAGATGGGTTCTGTTAGAAAAAGCCATTGAAGTCCTGCCAAAGCTGCACAGGAACTCTTAAGTGTTGCCAGCCATCTGGGAAGAACTACAGTCTTCTACAGGGTGACTGTGCACAAAGGAAAACAAAATAATGAGACCTTTTTGGGCTCTCTGACACGGGCAGTTGTTTTTCTCCCAGTATAATTTAGTACAGGCTACTGGAAGCAAACTTCTTTCACCTTGTAAGACCAAAAATACACCCTAATCAGATACATATCAATATTTCAGCCTTACATCAGGATTTTTAGCAGAGACTTTGACAACCTGCACCATCTCCAGGACTAGCAATGGGTCGATTGTGCAATACTGATTGGATCCACCAAGCAAGAATCAGGAACTGCTCTTGTCTGACTGGCAATAATTTGTATGTCAGAAACTGAATAAAAACAGTAAAAGCTCAGGGGTCTCACATATCAGGAAAACAGCTGGGATATCATAGTCTGGGTCATTAGATTTGCCCTCTTATGTGAAGTATAAGTCATTATATCTGGTCTCCTCTACAACTGAAAAGAGTCACGCTGGGTAGAGAGCTGCTCTGAATTTTCAAGTCATCCTACTAGTTGCATGGATATGCTACGTCAGCCAATTGACCAGGTGGCCATGAAGCCTCTGACTCTCACTGGGAAAGAGAGGAAGAGAGGGCTCTGTGGCAAGTCCAAGTTGGCATGCAAACTTCTCAGTCACTTGAGCCCTAGGCTCCAGCAGAACCTGACATCTGAAGTAACAGTGGCTTTCAGTGACACTGGTCAAAGCATTTGGTAGGTCTTATAGGTGAAACACAAAACAGACACTTCAGATTTTGTAGAAGATTCTTGCCATATTCTGTGAATATATTTCTTCATTTTAATTGGTATATATTAATTAATGTAAAATGGATCTTTGTAGAGACACAAAGCACTACAGGAAACCAGCATGAAGAAATGCATGCTGAGAAGCAGAGGAGGAGTCCTGGAGTGAGGAAAGGAATCTTAAGTTCATGCATATGCCACAGGCCAGGGGAGAAGAACTACAACCTCTGTTCAGACCAGTAATATGCAAAGCAAAAGTATCTGTGGGAAGTTATGAAACAGGAATGAAAGAATCTTCCTGAAACTTCTACTCAGCAAGGAAGACTTTAGGACAAGCAGGTGAGATAGAGCAAGAGCATGCATCCAATAGGGTAGGGAGAAGAGAAATTGTCATTGTCATTGTCTGATATATAGAACTCACACAAGCCTGTGCAAACACACACCCAAAAATAATAATTGCAAATTTGATAGCACATTTAAAATAAAATTTTATTTTATTTACTCTGGCTTGGGGTGGTGTGATATCTTTTAACCACTATTATCAGTCACATGAATCTCTGGTGCACGAAGAGAGTTAAATATAGATGGAGAACTTCATCGTCTTTAGATCTGTATCATAAGTAAACATACTGTATGAATTGCTAAAGTTTAGAAAGATAAATTTAATATATAGCATCTGCTTTTTATCTCCAATATTTTACAAGGAGAAATATTTCAAAATTATACTTGTATACAAGAGTAACTTTATTGACTAATGTAGACTATAGATATTTTAAAGAATATGAAGAAAGAACTAAAGTTGAGGAAATTATGCTTCCTCCTGACTAATCATTTCCTCTGTAGTGTCGGCTGCTGGTGGGCACCTCTTGGCACCACCAGTGTGGCTCATCCTGGCCAGCAGGAGGCCTCATACTGCTTGGTCCAAGACATCTCCTTTCTATCTTCTGTGTCTAAAAATCTGAAAAATTTCCTCCAAAGAATCTATAATAAATTGCATTTATAACACATTGAATAATGCTAATTCATTTTCAAGCAATCCATTTCATGACACCAATGTGAAACTGTGATTTTGCATGCAGCTCAACACTGATTTTGATATAGACTACCATGTTAGTTTGAAGTCTGCTCATGAACAGTCAGATGAAAAAATAGACACTTGATCTTTTGATTTGTTACGCTGACATATTTTCCCATGTTGCAAAAATTTCTCTTAAATGACTGGAATTTCAATTTACTTTTTGGAAATCATTTTTTATTATTAATGCATGCTGTAATTTAACTACCTACACAATGTCTAGCATATAAAGATTGCAGTGAATATGTTGATCTAAGAAAATGATATAGACCACTGCTTTTAACTTCAAATCTAATTTTGAATCATTTCGATTTTTATTTTATTTTTTAGTTGAGATGTAGTGTCTGTGTTTGTTCGACAGAACACCATGTTAACGTGATCCCATGTCAAACGTGTCATGATCAAACTGAGCAACCTCCTTAGACCTTAGCCTTCCTGTGCCTGGGCACATCATCCTCCTCTTCTCCAGTCCTTCTGAGACATTGCCCCACCTGCTCTCTCCAGTGGCTTCCCACTGCCCTAAGGCAGGTCCAGGGCCCAGTCCCCTCTTCTCACTGGCTGGGTGGCCACCCTGACACTTCTTTCTGTCCTCCCTTCCCAGGCCTTCCATGCCTTTAGTGATACCACCCCATTCTCTTCTTACCTCATATCTGCTTTTCAGCTTTCACAAATGAGTTAGAGTGTGTGGTGTCTACTTTCAGGATACACTTTATCCCACACAATGACCTCCCTTTCACCAGTCTGTGTCTAGCCTCAAGCAACAACATTTCACCATTTTTCACCCTGAGTACCGTTCTTTGTGACCATATTCCACACGTTTCTCCATTCACCCACTCAGGGTATCCAGATGGAGGCAATGCTTCAGCTTCAAGGATTAGACCATCTTGAAACCATTATTGAGATCATGTTTCTTGCTAGCTGTTTTCATACTCAGACTTAATAATGTAAGTAAAACACTGTAATAAATAAGTTCATAAAAAGATGCCTTGTATATTTAAGTTTTTATAATTCATTTTCATTATAAGTAGCACATAATAATTTTGCCATTAATGAGATTCATTGGGAAAATAAATAGTAAATGTGGCTCCACCAGAAAACTTCTGGAACTAGTAAATGAATTCAGAAAAATAGCAGGAAATAAAATAAACACCCATAAATCAAAGGCATTTCTGTATATCAGTGACAAATCCTATGAGAATGAAATGAGGAAAACTACCCCATTCACAATAATCTCAAAAAAAAAAAAAAATGAGACACTTGGGAATCACCTTAGCGAAAGAGGTGAAAGATCTATACAATGAAAACTACAGAACCCTAAGGAGAGAAATCAAAGAAGACCTTAAAAGATGAAAGATCTACCTTGCTTTTGGATAGGCAGAATTAATATTATCAAAATAACCATTCTACCAAAAGCACTGTACAGATTTAATGCAATTCTGATCAAAATCCCAATGGCATTCCTCATAGAAATAGAAAAAAGCAATCATGAAATTCATCTGGAAATATAAGAGACCCAGAATAGCTAAAGCAATCTTTAGCAGGAAGAGTGAAGCAGGTGGTATTGCTATACCAGACCTTAAACTATACTGCAGAACAACAGTAACAAAAACAGCATGGTACTGGCACCAAAACAAACTGGTAGACCAATGGTACAGAATAGAGGACACAGAGATTAACCCACAAAATTACAATTATCTTATATTAGACAAAGGTGCCAAGAATATGCACTGGAGAAAAGATAGCATCTTCAACAAATGGTGCTAGGAAAACTGGAAATCCATATGCAAAATAATGAAATTAAACCTCTATCTCTCACCATGTACAAAACTTCACACAAAAATGGTTCAAGGACCTAGGACTTAATACAAGAAAAAGTAGACTCTAATCTCCATCATGTGAGATTAGGCCTCAACTTCCTTAATAAGACGTCTATAGCACAAGAATTAAAACCAAGAATCAATAAATGGGATGGAATAAAACTAAAAAGTTTCTTCTCAGAAAAAGAAGCAATCTGTGAGGTGAACAGAGAGCCTCCATCCTGGGAGCAAATTTTTACCCCTCACACATCAGATAGAGCACTAATCTCTAGGATATATAAGGAACTCAAACAGCCAAACACTGAAAAAACAAAAAACCCAATCAATAAATGGGGCAAGGACCCAAACAGACACTTCTCAGAAGACGATATACAATCAATCAACAAATATATGGAAAAAAATGGCCTAGACATTCTTGACTGTCCAAATCTCCACTAAGCAAGTATCTAAGCAGTGACTTGAGACTATGAAGGTCACTTGATTTTATAAGTGTCACCACTTATTTTTGGCCTCTCAATTTACCCAGGGGATCAAATGATAAGCTCATGCCCCAGTGTTTAGAAACAAGAAAGCACAGTATCTCTGTAAAGCTATATCAATAATGCATGTGCCAGGAAAGGGCCCTCAGCAAATGCTTTTGTTCACCCCTCAACTGTCACTGATGGAGGACCTACTGCTATGCAGACACTGAGGCTGAAGCCACCATCACACTGAATAGATTTATGCAGATTCTTCTCTGGGTGGTCTCTGTGATTTAACTAATGTCTTCCCACATAATTTTTCTGAGCAGAAAATAAAAACTAAAGAAAAAGAGAAGCCTCTGGAGCACTCCTGTGAGAAAGCATGGTCCCAGGGAGCAGGGAAAGGGGAGGCCCTGTGCTGGGTGCCCATGCCCCTACAGGGAGTGGAGCCCTCTACATCCTGGACTTCAGCCAGCTGGCTTCCTGTGCACAGTTTTCACATGTGGCCCCAGTCAGTAACTATATATTCCACGTGACACTTATATTTTCAAACAGTGAAATAAATATGGAAAAATACAATATTTCAAATGACAGCATTTTATACACTTAAAGAATGTACAATTAAATATTACCTTTGCAAATGTTCATGAAAATTAAAGGATTAATGGAAATTAAAATTTAAAAAAATCATGTGTAACCAAAAGAGTAGAGATAAAAATTCATAGAAGAAAATTACAAAATTGTTCAGGCAAAGATTTTTAAAAAGTAAACTATATTTTTACTGGAAAAAAATCCATCTGGTGCAACAATAACTGAAAACAGGAGAAAACAGCAACTGAAGATAATGGCTGATAGCCATAAGTATCCAAGTCCTAAGTCCATGGCTCAATTCCAGTGCTGATAGGGCTTCATTAAATGCTTTTTCTTCAAAATACATGCACTAGATGTGTTTTTGCACATGACAGTAAATTGGAAAGCTTTCTTCAAACATTAAATGTGACTATAGAACTTGATATCCCAATGAAACCAGATGTCACTTAATATATAAAATATACAGAGAAGAAACTCACTTATGAGCATCAGTAGAACATTCTACCAAACTTCTAAATAAAGCAGGGGATGCACAATGACTCATATACAGACACACACACACACACACACAAACACACACACACACATACACAAACACAATGCAGCAAATTGGAGATTAATTGATAAATAAAATAAGAGGGACTGCATTATAGAGCATGATACAATGTGTACCTGGGCTTCTAAGACAGTGTCTGCCCTCCACATGCCCAGTGTCCCTGGACTGGAACAACAATCTCTCTTCACCCTGAGGATGATATCACCAGGAATTACTGAGGGCAAAGACTGAGAAAGATGGAATCTCAATTCAATTCCCAGTCCCTGTGAACATATATGTTAATTCCATAAAACAACATTATTTGGATATTGCAACCAAGTAGATGTGTTGTAGGAAGCTATGGGAACATCCAGCAAGCACTATCAAAGCTCAGACTACAGTCTTCATGTGGGTTTATCTCAGGTTAACTTCCTTATATTCTCTTGCTTTACCTGCTACACACCACAATGACCATTCTTTAATATTCCACAATGAACAAGTAAAACTCTTGTATGGAACTTGAGTTATTTTTTTAAAAGTTGAAAGAGGATTGGCATATATATGAAATATAATCTATATTGCTGCTGTTTTCATTCATTTCCATATTATAATTAAAAACAACTAATGCTCTGTTTTGAATGTGTTTTGAGTATTTACTTTAAAGTTTTATGTGCTAGAAGAATGGTCCTCAAATAAACTATACAGTTGGTGTTTATCCTAAAGAATTAAAGTCAGCAAACTGTACAGATACATGCATACCCATGTTCGTAGCAGCACAATCCACAATGGCCAAACTATGAAAACAGCCCAGGTGCCTCTCCTTGGACAAATGGGTAAAAAGTTTTGTGGAAATATACACAAAAATCTATTCATCCCTAAAGAAGCATGAAATTATGGTCATTAGGAAAATGGATGGAGCTTGAGAAAATTAGATTAAGTAAAATAAGCCAAACTCAGAAAATCAAGGGCCATATATTTTCTCTCAGATGTGTTAGCTAGAAAGGACAAAAAGGTGTGTGTGGGTGGATCTCATGAAAATCAAAGAGAGATCAGTAGAGTAGAGAAAAGGTGCAGTGGAGGAAGGAGGAGAGGGAAAGGGGAATATTGGGTATGATATTGACCAAATTATATTGTTGTAGGTACATATGAATCTGTGACCATTTATCCCATCATGTACCACTGTAATGCAACAATGAAAAATAGGAAACAAAAGAGTCCTGAGGTGGTGAGGCCTTGGGTGATTCCATCATCTGAGCAGCACTGTCTGACGAGAATGACGCAGTCCTATAGGACTAGATTCCTTCATGTGAAACCAGGTTTTTATAAAACAGTGAGCTCAGTTCCTTCCTTCCTTCATGCTTCCTGGCTCACACAGTGTCCCTTCCTCACCTGACCAATTCTCTTTGTGGTTCTTCATTGTTTTGGCATATCCAGTGGTGGTACCATGATGTTTGAACCATGATATCTGGACTTCCCAGCCACTAAAATGTTAATCCAGTTAATTTTGTTTCCTTTAGACATTACCCGAAGCTGTATACTCTTACAGCAACACAAGCACCAAGAAAACTGTTCTTTAAACAAAATTATGAGACGTCAGGAAGATAATGGGCTATGAAGTCAGAAACAACCAATCCACATAGAAATATTGAAAATCTATAGATTGACCAAAATAGAATTTTGAGAATTATGGACACTCTTCAATGACCCATATTAACCCAGTGGATGTCCAATCACCAAAAACACAAATCAAGTAAGTTGGGAATTTTGTAGAGTCTTTTTTTTCTTTCTTTCTTTTTATTTTTTTAATCTTTATCACATCATGACATAGAGGTAGTCCAATTCCCAGTTTCCTCCCTTGGAAGGAAAGGGACAGAATTTGATGCATCCTGTCATGTTTGTGGAATATCACAGGAGTTACTTCTGTATCACTTGGCTCACAGGTCAAATAGTAATAGTGGCAAAGTTGGCTGCCAAAGCAGGAAAATTCCAATTGCTGTGACAGGTACCACAGGAATGTGCCGCAGTCTGGCTGGGCAAAATTCAGGAGCCACTTGTCAAAAGAAACTAACTTTATTTTTAAAACACACACACCACACCACACCAGACAATCACCTTAGTTAATATCTCTGGAATCCAAATTGGCTGCTGTTCTCCCTGTGGAAACACACAAACAGAACCCCGACTCCAGACAATTACTGGGTCAGGACCTTTTCATTGTCCTGTTAGAATATCCTTCCAAAGTACCTTGGGCTTATGTACATTTTTTGGACACATATGCCTTTCCGCAGCACTAAGCCCTGATGAATCCAAATTTTAAAAGTTTAGAGTAAAAAGGGTTATTTTAAGTTTATCTTTGGGGAATATATACCCCTTCCCAATTCCCTCTTTTTGCTTTAATAAGTACATTTTAATAGTTTGATGAGCTCTTTCAACTATGCCTTGTCCCTGTGGATTGTATGGGATTCCTGTTATATGAGTAATGCCAAATGATGAGCAAAATTGTTTAAAAGAGGTAGAAGTATAACCAGGGGCATTATCTGTTTTTAACTGTCTTGGAATGCCCACAGTGGCAAAATTTTGTAAGCAATGAGCTATAATATCTTTAGTTTTTTCTCCAGCATGAACGGAGCCCATCAAAAATACAGAAGAAGTGTCAACTGTTACATGCAAATATTTTAGTTTTCCAAATTCTGGCAAGTGTGTGACGTCCATCTGCCAAATATGGTTAGGTATCAGTCCTCTAGGATTGACTCCAAGGTTAACTTGTGGTAAAAAGGTCACATTTTGACATTGTTTTATTATTTGTCTAGCTTCTTCCTTAGTTATTTTAAAAGGCTTTTGTAAAGTATTAGCATTGACTTGGAACTATTTATGAAAATTTGTAGCTTCTTCTAGTGTAGAGAAAATATATAAGTCATGTGTAGTTTTATCTGCTAAATCATTGCCCAAACTAAGGGCTCCAGGCAATCCTGTATGTGCCCTGATATGTCCTATAAACAATGGATCTTTTCTGTCCCAGATTAGACTTTGTATAGTGGAAAGCAAAGAGAAAACAGTAGAGGAAGGGGCAATCCTACCAGTATCTTCAAGGGATACTATAGCATTAACTATATACTGACTATCGGAAAATAAATTAAATACAGAATCTTTAAACATCACAAAAGCTTGTAATACTGAATTAAGCTCTACCTTTTGAGCTGATTGTTTGGGTACTAAAACTGTAAAAGTTTGATCAGGTGTAACTATTGCTGCTGTACCATTATTTGACCCATCAGTGAATATATTTGGAGCATTCATGATAGGTGTTTTTCTTGTCATTTTTGGAAAAATTACAGGATGCAATGACCAAAAAGACAATAAAGGATTAGATGGTAAGTGGTTATCAAATGAAACATTAGATTTGCACATGATTATTGCCCAAGTATTTAACTCATTAGCTAACTCATCAATTTGATCCATAGTATACGGAGTAATAATTTTATTGGGAGAAATTCCAAACACTCTCTTTGCTGCTTTTATTCCTTTGAGTATTAATTGTCCAACAGCCTCAGGATACCTAGTAAGAATAGTGTTAGGAGAATAAGATAAATGTATCCACAATAATGGACCTTCTTGCCAAAATACTCCTGTAGGAATATTTTTTGTTGGTAGTACAATAAATAATAAAGGCAAACTTATATCAATTCTATCCAAATGCATGTTTTCCATATGTGTTTCAATGCTTTTTAATGCCTTTCTTGCTTCAGGCATTAACCTGAGGGGTAAATTTGGATCTAATGGACCTTTTAGGATATCAAATAAAGGTCAGAACTCTCCTGTTGGTATACCTAGATAAGGCCTTATCCAATTTATGTCTCCTAATAACTTTTGAAACTCGCTAAGTGATTTGAGTTGATCTACTCGTATTTGAATTTTTGGTGGATGGACCATGGATGAGGATAATAGAATTCCTAAATAATTAATTGGAAAATTTAATTGTAATTTATCTATTGCTATCTCTAGATTGTAATTTTTTAATAAGTTTGTAAGTGTGGCATAACATTCTAGCAATGTGTTTTTATCTTTGTGTGCTAACAATACATCATTCATATAATATTTATACTTCAGGATTTTGATTTCTAAGTGGCTGGATTACTTTGTTGACATAAACTTGACACATAGTTGGGCTGTTAGCCATCCCTTGAGGGAGTACTTTCCATTCATATCTCTGATCAGGACCTTCATGATTCAGTGCAGGGATAGTAAATGCAAAACGTGGACTAGCCTCAGGATGAATTGGAATTGAAAATAAAACAATCTTTAATATCTATAACTAAAACATACCAGGTTTTTGGCAAAGCAGACAATTGAGGAATCCCTGATTGAGAAGGTCCCATAAAAACCATCTCATTATTAATGGCTCGTAAATCTTGTAATAATCTCCATTTACCAGATTTCTTTTTGATGACAAAAATGGGAGTATTATGGGGAGATATGGAAGGTTGCATATGTCCCTACACTAATTGTTATTTGACCAGGTCATGAGCTGTTTGTATCTTTTCTTTAGTCAGGGGCCACTGAGGAACCCATATTGGTCTTTCTGATTTCCAGGTAATTTTTATTTTCTCAGTGACCCCTTCTGAAAATCCAATCCATGTCTGTCTGTTCCTTGATCTATTTGTATTGGTGCTGCTATACCTTGTTCTTGTTCTCCTAATCTTTTTCCTTTCCTAAAACCTTGTCTAGCCACAATAGTGGGCACATTTGGATTGATGTTATTTGTTAATGTTAGTCGTAATTGATCTAGGACATCTCGTCCCCATAAATTTACGGGAAGATGATCCAATACATATGGCTGTATAGTTCCTTAACATCCTTCAGGATCCTTCCGATCTAATACCATTGCACTTCTATGGGGATTACTCGCCACTCCTAGGCCTCGAAGCATTTGAGTGGCTTGTTGTAATGGCCAATGTTTTGGCCATTCTTGACGAGAGATGATGCTAAGGTCCGCACCTGTATCCAGTAGTCCATTAAATTCATGTCCTTGAATATTTAGTTTTAGCATGGGGCGAGAATCTAAATTTAAAGAAAGCATAGCTCAATCAACACCTATGGAGCCTAATCCCCTGGAACCTCTTCTACAGTACAACTGGAAAATGTATCATGTAGGCTGGGTATTATTAGTAAATGTGCTATTCTATCTCCTGGTGAAATTACTGATATACCCTTTGGGGAACTGGCTATAATTTTTATTTCACCTTCATAATCAGGATCAATTACCCCAGGACTTATCATAAGTCCTTTTAGAGTAGAAGAGCTGCATCCCAATAATAAGCCTACTGTTCCTTTGGGAAGAGGTCCTTTTACCCCTGTGGGAATGATTTGAACTCCCATCTCTGGAGTTAGTACTGATCTGGTGGAGGTGCAGATGTCCAACCCTGCGCTCACTCTGGTTTGTCTGATGAGGGATCTGATGGACAATATGTCCTGGGCACTACCCTGATGGGGTTGCTGGGTTCCTCCAGTGCTCCGTATATTTGTGGTTTGGGGCCCTGGAGCATTGGGCCCCCCGTCCATTTTTTGGCAATGGAGACCGATGCCTTTCTCCACAATATCGTGGATA
Organism: Marmota flaviventris; assembly: GCF_047511675.1. Lineage (NCBI taxonomy): Eukaryota > Metazoa > Chordata > Mammalia > Rodentia > Sciuridae > Marmota > Marmota flaviventris. The sequence goes on along the minus strand of NW_027287680.1, from coordinate 714,678 downwards.
AACACCTGATCCTTGATCATTTTTTGATAATGGAGTACCCTCTATGGTGGTTTGAGAACGGCATTCATTAGCCCAATGTCTCCCACTATGGCACCATGGGCAAATACCTGATATTCTACTCCTTTGATACCTAGTTTTGTTAAACCCTCCTCCAATGGGGCAATTCCTTTTAAAATGTCCTGTTTGTTCACAATTGTAGCATGTTCTTGGCTTGGCATCTAAAGCCTGTTGTACTGCAGCTGCCACAGTTTGCCCTTGTTCATTAATGTCTCTGGCATCTAAAGCCTGTTTTACTGCAGCTGCCACGACTTGCTCTTGTTCATTAATGTCTCTACATAATTTAATATATGTGTTTAAATCTTCATGTTTCCATGGTCTAATGATTTCTCTGCACCAACGATTCGCTTGGTCATAAGCCAGTTGTTTTATTAATGGCATTGCTTGTTCTGTATTCCCCAAAACTCTGGTAGCTGTTTGAATAAGCCTATCTACAAATTCAGCATAAGATTCATTAGCTCCTTGTATTACCTTAGATAATTGACCTTGTAAACCTCCATGTCCTTGTAAAGTCTTCCATGCCCTAACCGCCTCTGCAGCAATTTGTGCGTATATGCCAGGATCATAGGCAATTTGTTGCTGCTGATCCTCATAAGGTCCCTTTCCTAACAACATATCTAGATTTCTCTGAGGATAACCAGCTGCTGCATTTCGCCTAGCCATCTCCTTGCAAAATTCCTCATTGGCAACCTTCCATAACAGGTATTGTCCTCCATTTAGCACAGCTTTACACATATTAGCCCAATCTGCTGGTGTCATGTTCAACTTGTTAATGGATTCGACCAAGCTTACAGTGAAGGGTGCTTGAGGACTACAGGTTGTTATAGCCTCTTTTATCTGCTTCACTGTTTTGAAATTTAAAGCATGGTGAATTCGCTGCCCTTCTACCTCAAATACAGGGCATGTTAATATTTGAAGTCTTGTCTCAGGATCCCATCTATCAACTGCGGGGGTTGGGGGCCTCCCAGCATATGGAGGTGGTGCTGTTGGTTGAACACTTAAGTCCTCTGGTGATACACAGGTGTTAGTAGCAGTCTCCTGTAGAGGTGGCACTGTTGGTTGGACACTTATGCCCTCTGGTGATAGAAAGGTGTTAGTAGCAGTCACCTGTAGTAACTTTTCCCCTGATGGCTTTTTGTGCTCTAAACTTTCTTCCTCTGTCTGACTAGTTCGAGAGACCTTCTTTTTTACTTGAACTTTTTTCTCTGTCTGACTAGCTCGAGAGACCTTCTCTTTTACTTGAATCTTTTCCTCTGTCTGACTAACTTGAGAGACATTCTCTTTTACTTGAATCTATATGTCTTCTCCTTCCTATACCATTGTCTGAACTGAAGGCTTTTAGACTAAGCAACCAAGAAACCAATGCCCACAATGGCAATGTGCCAACTGGCAGAGTTCCTGGGTTTTTCTTTTCCTTTTCCCTTAAATCTTCACCATGATGGTCCCATTGTGATATATTTAACAACTCCTCCTTAAAAAGCCATGGGCTACATTTTTGTATTGTATCAACATATGCCTGACTGCTCTTGATTTTACTGGGATGCCTCCTTCCTCTAACAACTTACTTAACACTCTTTCGGTTTGTTTTTTACTAATTTCTGATCCCATATTTCTACTATAATACAACGCAACAAGATGATGCCAAACAAAACCGAAACAGAATGGAACAACAAAGAATTATTATATCAGCCTTTCTATCCTCCTGAAATGTCCATCCGTCCTTTCTCCCTATCTGTTCCTCAGATGCAAATAGTTTTTCCTCAGATATGAGCAGTTTTTTCTTCCATCTCACTCATCTCCAGGGACAGGCAACTTAAAACAAAAGCGAAACAAAATGAAAGAAGAATCTTAAAATGGCTACCCATTCCCTCGCCCTGCCCTCAGGGGTGAGCAGTTTACCTTATCACTTACCCTCAGTTGTTCCCCTTGCAGACCACCAAATGCCACAGTCTGGCTGGGCACAATTCAGGAGCCACATGTCAAAAGAAACAAACTTTATTTTTAGAACACACACACCACACCACACATATCTTCAGGAATTCCCTCAGAGCCCAACTGCCACCACCAGCTTCCCACAAGCCTCTCAACCTCCCCCCTCCTCCTGCTCTTGAGGCCGATTGGCTGGGTCAAATGGGTGGAGCCAAAAAAAGTCCCCCAATGAGCAGCTCCGTGGTCTGAAAGGGTGGGGAAACAGCCCAGTGAGCATCACTGCAGAGGAGCCAATCAGTTGGCAGCTAGAAGTTTGCTAGGGCCACTGTGAGCCAATCATCAGCTGGCAACTGGAAATTTGCTGGCAGCTGGAAGTTTGCTGGGGCCCCTTCAGCTGTGGCTCTCAACAGGAATGAAGGATAAAGGACCTGCAGATATGTGAGGGCAAGAGATCTTAGGCCAAGGAACATAAAAGAACAATCAGTTACTGAGAAGAAAAATAGATACGAATCTCAGAAAAATGAAGACATTTAAAGCATCCATTAACTTGGGAGGATTGTGGGGAGACATGTGCATGTAGACATGTAGACATGTGTCTACATGCTGAGAAAAGATGCCCTCAGTGAGCCTTCAATCAAGCAGGTTTCTAGCACACAGAGAGCCAGGCTTCAATGACAGGTGATGTCTTATAGTCGATGTCTTATATAAAGCCCATTTGTCAACAAAAGATCACAAGACACACAAAGAAACAGGGAAATGTGTCCCATTAAAAGAACAAAATTGATTTACAAATACTAATGTAAAGACACTAACTTCAAATTTACTAGACAAAGACTAAATATCCATTGTTTTAAATAATTCAAAAAAGATAAGGGAAAATACTAAGAGAGTATGAAAGCAAAAGAGAAAAATATATATGAAAAAAGTAAGAGTACTAAGAAAATTGTAGAAGTTATAAAGTAAAGTAAATGGAAAAAATTCTGAAACCAAAACTAAGAAATGAATTGAAAAGTGTAGTAAAAGTTTCAATGTCAAATTTAAACACATAGGAAGAAGAATCAAGAATTGGAAGACAGTTAAATTGAAATGATCAAGTCAAACAAACAAAAAGAAAAGAAAATGAAAACAGTAAACATTCTTAGAAACTTACAGGATAATATCAAACTGTAGAGAAAGAAGTTAAGATCTTCTTTTAAAAAATAAAAAAATTACCTATTTTAAGATATGATATGTACATCCAAGACATTCAAGTACTCCAATAAATCCAGAGATGAAGACTAAGAGTCATAACTATCAAAGCGTCTAAAGCCAAAGGTAAAGAGAATATTGAAAGACATAAGACAAAAGCAGCTCATCACACAAAACTAATCCTCTATAATATTACTGGTCAGTATCTCAGTAGAAACTTTGCACACTAAAGAACAATGGTTTGATATATTTAGCACAGGAAAATAAAACCCATCAGTTAAGAATTCCCTATATGACAAAACTATCGTCTATCTCCTTAAAATAAGAGAGAAATAATGATACTCTATGAATAAAAGCAATCAACTTAATTAGTAATATACAGATCCAACAAGATATGGTTAAAATAAAAATAAAATGACACTAGATAGTGATCTGTAGCCATATAAAAAATAAAATTCTCTGGTAAAGGAAAATATAAAAAATATTAATATTGGTGTTTCAGTTTATTACTCCACATTTAACTTTTCTTAGGGATTAGAACACAAAAGCAACAAAATGATTTTAGGTCTGTTAATTGGTAGACCATATGTGACATCAATAATATAGTGTATAAGGTCAAAACTAAGAGACTAGAACTTTTGTACATGATCAAATATAAGTTGGTATCTGTTTAAAACATATAGTTATAAACCAAGATAAACTAAGATTGATAGATGTAATTCCCAAAATAACCACACACACACACACACACACACACACACACACAACATCTATATGTATTGCTTCAATACAAATTAGAAGTGCATCAAATATCACTACAAAATTAATCAAACACAAAGGACATAAATAAAGGAATGAATAAGAATGAAAAGAGCTCAAAGACATACAGAAAACAATAAATGGCAAAAAGAAGTGTTCCCGTCATTAATTTCACTAAAATTAACTGGATTGAATTGTCTAATCAAATCACACACATCATAAAATAGGATTTTAAATATTATACAACCTTGTTCTGTCTCCTAGAGTATTGACTCAGATCTTAGTCCACACATAGGATAAGACCAAAAGGATGAAGAATGCATAAACAGCAACCCAGAGAGTCCAGGGTGCTATAACAATGTAACAATGAAATTAATTCAAAGTGAAAATTTTTTTAAAATATAGTGATCATTACATAATGATAAAAGTGTTAATGTACAGGTGGGATTAACAATCAAGAGAACATACATACCACGTATCAGAGCTTCACAATAAATTGAGAAAGATTAGGCAGGAAGAAAAGAGAGAGACAGCTCTGAAATAATATTCATATACTTCAATATCCAAATCTATTGAACTAGTGGCTACAACAGACAGAGAAGAAATAGGAACACAGAAACTAGAAGAGCACCCCAGTCCTACATACCCCACCCCACCCAGTGATGGGGAAGGCATGGACTTGGGTTCACAATGGATTGCAACTATAAAGCAAAGACAGAATGATAAAATATGGTAAATATGCAAATATGTGTAAATTAACATTGTCTCCTATGAAAATAAGAGGTCAGAAAAGAAGTTGCCTTCTCTATCAGAAAATCTCCTTATAAAAATGAAGTGAAAGCATAACACACTGAAATTGAAAGGATGCAGAGAGAACAGTGGGAAAGGGAGATTTGTATTTGAAAATACTCAGACTCATAAAAGAAAGATTTAATATCAGTCACTTAACTTTACACACTGAAGACACAGAACAAGAGAAACAAATTAGACACGAAGTTAATAGCAAGTGGAGTAATAGAGATAAAATAAAAGGAAAATAAAATACAAAATCCTCAAGAAAAATCAATGAAACTTAGATTATTGATTCTTCAAAACAAAATTTAAAGGAATGACACCAATCTTAGCAAATCAGCAAGATCTGTCTCAAAAATGATAAAAAATAAAAACATTGAAAAGGCCTGGGGATGGAGCTCAGTGTTAGGGTGTCTTGTGTTCAATTCCTAGTACCACAAAAAAGAACTTTTATAAAACTTATACAAAAACAAAAGGCAGAAAATATATCCTAACTCATTTTTTGAGACTAGTATTACCTCATAGAAAGCCAAAGTCAAATTAAGAAAATTAAACCCAAAACAGATAGCCCTGATGAGTATTTTTAAAATCATACACCTTGGACTTCTCCAAAATAACTAAAACCAGTGTACTACAGTGAAACAGGCTCATCAATGTTTACAGCAGAGCAATTCACTCTGGCCAGTCAAGGACCCACCCAGAAGCCCACCAACAGATGACTGGATTAAGAAAATGTGGTACAAACACACAGTGGGGTTTGACTCAGCCACAAAGAGGAAGGAGATCATGGCCCTTTCAGGTGAATGGATGGAACTGGTGAACATCATGCTAAGTAAAGAAGTCAGACTAAGAAATCAAGGGCTGAGTGCTTTCCCTCATGTGTGGAAAAGCAGAATTAGTAAAGAAGTGAGGATACCATGAATGTAGAAGGAAATCCATGGAGTAAAGTTCAGGAGTTGAGGGGAGTGAGGAAGGATGGGAAAAAGATCAAACTATTGTATGTTCATATGTGAATACATCCTAGTGGATTCCACCTTCAAAACATTAAATGAAAAAAAAAATGAATGGAAGGAATATCAGGAGAGCAGATGAAAGGGAACATGGGGAGGGAAGAGAGGAGAGGAAAAGGAGACACTAGGGACTGGATTAGAAGAAACTATGTCCTGTGCTTGTACAACTGTGCCATTATAATCCCCAATATTATGAATAACTAGACTGCACTAATAAAATATGAAATATGATATCAAAAAGAGTTTAAAAGTACAATGAAAGTGTTACACAGCAAAAATAAGTGGTGTTTATTCCTAAATGCAAGAGAGTTTCAATACACACACACACACACACACACACACACACACACACACAAATCTATCAATGTCACAAACAGGCTAGGAGTCATAAGGGAGAAAAATCACTCATGATCCTCTCCACTGGTGGAGAAGAAGCACTCTGTAAAACTCAGTATTTTCATGATCAGATATTAAACTGGAAATTGAAGGAAATAGGAATCCACAAAGAGAAACAATAGGAATAGAGAAAGAATGTGAATAGTAAGAAGTAAACACTAAGAACAAAACTACCTCCAAATATTCATAGTCTCAAGGTAAATACCACAGCAAAGACAATGACCAACTCTGAGCATCTGGGAGGTTCTTTTAAGACAAGAATAAGACAAATTTCCTGCTTTCACTATTTTCACTTAAAGAAGTACTGTATGTCACAGGCAGAATTATGAATTAAATAAAAATAAATAAAAGATATCAGACAAAGTAACTGACAGAGTAAAATTATCTTATTTTTCCACCATAATGTGATCTTTAGTGTTTAAAAAAAAAACAGTTTCCACAACAAACTGTAAGAATTACAAAATCAGTGCAGCTAAGATGCAGAATACAAAACTAATAGAAACAGACATTTATCTCTATAACACAACCATGAGCAATCAGAGGAGATAAAGAATTCCTTTGTAGTAGCGCCCAAAAGAATAAACATGATCTTCTTTTGCTCTGATTTCCTTCCAGTGTTTACTTGAGGTCTCTCCCTTGACAGTGGCCAGAGGCCAAGGTGGGAACTCCCTGGAGGAGCTCTGACTGACATCAGGTTCAAGTGTGTCAGACAGAGGGCAGAGGAGGAAGAGAAAGTCCAGCGCATGACACAGAAGAATTGTGCTGCTCTCCTATGCTCATGTCCCAGAGGTGTTATAGTTGCCCACTGAGAGTTGGAAATGACGGGGAGCTGGAGTCAAGTTCTGAGGGAGACACCATGGGATTCTGCCTTTACCAAGGTCAATGGGCAATATCCATAGGCTTCCCCAGGGAACTGGCTAATTAAAAAATAATAATAACCCATGTGAATGGTGACATTTGTTCACCTAACTGTGGTGCTGGCCAGTAGGTTGGCAGTTGCAGGGGTGTTGGGTTTGGGCTCAGTGTGATGGGAAACCAGCTGCCTCATCTCCACGACAACATGAGGAAAGCTTGTTTCACTCGGGGCAAAGGTAGGGTGCACCTGGGCTTCAAAGAGTTTAAAAAATTAAAAAATGCACACCAAGGCAGCAACTTTACTCAGCAAGGGCACAATAATAAAACATTCAGGAATTAACTTGAACAAGGAGGTTACAGTCTCATGTGCAGAAATCTCCAAAATGCTACAGAAAGTAGTCACAGTAGACATGGATGAATGGAAATGTATTCCACATCCATGTAGTTGAAGACTTGAACAACAACTTTGATAGCAATGTTCAACTTTGATAGAAATTCAGAGAACTTTGATAGAAGTGTTCAAATGACCTAAAGACATTTCTCTATATGAGATAAACAAATGGATTATGATGAGTTCAAATTATAATTAAAGATGAAGAGGATATGGGTAAAGGGAACACTTCACACTGTTGGTGGGACTGTAATTTAGGACAACTACTATGGAAATCTGTATGGAGGTTCCACAAAAGACTGGGCATGGGATCACCATTTGACCCAGGAATACCACTCAGGATTTTCCCTAAAGAATTAAATTAATCACACTACAGGGATACATGCAGACCCATATTTATAGCAGCACAATCCACAACCGCCAAACTATGGAACCAAGCCTAGCTGTCAAAACATGGATGAATGGATAAAGAAAATGTGGTGTATGTACATGATGGAGTTTTATTCAACCATGAAGAAAAATGAGATTATGTCATTTGCAGGAAAATGGATGGAACTTGAGATCATTGTGCTGAAGGAAATAAGCCAAACTCAGAAGGTCAAGGGTATGTTTCTCTCATGAGTGGAAGAAAGAAAGAAAGAGAGAGAGAGAGAGAGAGAGAGAGAGAGAGAGAGAGAGAGAGAGAGAGAGAGAGAGAAAGAAAGAAGGAAAGAAAGAAAGAAAGAAAACGTGAGGGAATCTCCTGAATATAGAAGGAAGATCAGTAGAGCAGAGCCAATGCCATGAGGGGGAGGAGGAGGAAAAGGGAAATACTGAGGAATGATATTTACCAACTTATATTGTTCTATTGTGTGCATGTGTGAAAATGTAACAATGAAATCCATTAGTATGTAAAACTATAATGCACTAATAAAAACACATACAATGAAGATTAAATAATATATTATACAAACTCAATCCCAATTTCCAAAATTATATTTAAAATTCTTTATCGTGACAAAGATTGATTTATTATTTCAAAACTTCAAATGTTGTTTGGTCTTATTTGAGAAGAGGCATGTATCATAAGACCTTAGGGCTTCACAAGTCTAAAGTTGAAGAAGCATCAAAAACAATAACAGAAGACTGTTTCCCAATTAGCATAATACTAAGAACCTAGACAAATTGAACAGAGTAGACAGTTCAGAAATATTCTAAACATATGTAATCAGGTGGATTTCAACAAGGACACCAAGAAGACACAGTGAGGAAAGAGGAGTCTATTCCATACACATTGCTAAGAAAAATATGAATTTCCAGAAGTAAAGGAATGAAATTGGGTGCTTATCTTACATCACATGTAAAATCAGCTTAAAATGGATAAGTGACATAAAAGTAAGGCCTGGAACTATAAAACTTCTGGACAGGAACAAAAGGGAAAAATATCTCAATGCTGATCTTCACAGTGATTTTTTTATTTCAGCCCTGGAATCTTACAAACAGCCTGAACTCAGAAAAAGCACTCCCAACCCTCTCTGGGTACAGTTAGAGGGCCACACAGGACAGAGGCAGAATAATGAGCAAAACACAGAGATAATCATTGGCTGGAATCATGAGGGGAAGTTTGGAATCTGGCAAATGAAATTTTGAAGAATCGTCATGGGACTCATTAAGCTAATAAGGTAGAAGATAACCTCTGGGGGCTAATCAGAGCTCTGACTCCTGAGCATCCCTCCCACATGAACCTTGGTACCTCTAACAGACAACACACAGAGGCATCCCATTTGACCCTCAGGTGTCTGATGCAAGCAGGGATCTTAGGGAAAACTAAGGAGTCAAAAGAACTGAGAAAATTAGTGCCCCAAAGCATGTTGAAAAGTAAATTGCCAAGAAAGAAGAGAGAGGACTGAGATGCTGGGCTAATTATGCTGTTAGAGGAGCACTAGGCTCCTAGCATGAACAGGCAGGACTTTCCATGTTTCTGTGAGGGAATACAGTTTACCTTTCTATCACATTTTTTTCAAATAATGTGAAACTAAAACATTGATAGTTTATATTTTTAGAAGGATGATTTTGATTGGCAATTCTTTCCTTTGAGAAATGAGATAGAGAGGTGATTTACTAGATAATTCTAACAAATATTTGAAGAATTTACAGCAATCTTTCTCAAACTCTTTTGAAGAACTGAAGAGAAGGTAACACTCTCACTTCATGCTGAGAGGCAAATCATTTCCCTGAAACCTCAACCAAGTAAATTACAAGAAAAAAAAGCAAAAGAGCAATATCCCCAAGTGACTAGTAACTCAAAAATCCTGAAGAAGAAAAAAACCTAGCAGATTGAATTGGACAGCACATTAAAAAAAAAGCGATACTCCTGAGCAGATGGGATTTATACATGGCATGCAAGGATGGTTTAATCTATGTCAATCAATGTAATACAGCAAATTAACAAAATGAATACAAAAACTATGATCATTAAAATCAATGTAGAAATATTTAACAAAACTGAACAAGATAAAAATATACATTAAAGTAGGAATAGGAGGAAAATACATCAACATAGTAAAAGGTAGGCATAAAAAGCCCACAGATAACACCAAATTCAATGGAGAGATGAAATCTGTGCATCTAAGATCAGGAAGAAGGCAAGGTCCCCTCTCTCAGCACTACTGCATAACAGAACATAGGATGTTACATTCTACCCAGAGGACACAGATATGAAGAAGCATCAGGAGGCATTCAGATGCATTAGCACGCTTACCACTTCACATAGTTATCATTATTTTTTGTCTGTGGTGAGAACATTTAGGATCTGCCCTCTTCAACTATCAAGTACACAGTGCCCTGAGTACAGTCGTCATGCTGGGCAGTTGCTGACCAGAACTTACTGACCCCACATAACATCACTCCATTTCAGCCTCACATACTTATGTGGGCTCAAAACTTTCAGATATCACATACAAAAAGTTTGATTATAATTATCATTTTGTGCATAGTACACATATGCCTCATAAGTACCTGAAACAGGTATATCTTACATATGTCTATCTGACATACACATGTAATATATGTATGTAATAAAACATAGAAAAATTTCTGAAAATTTGTATGAAATCACAAAACTTTACATGTTCACAGACATAATGGGAAAGAAAAACAAAATTGGAGGCATTCCACTTTATCATTTAAGGTATTTTTACAAAGCCATTGCAATCTACAGGATAGCACTGGCATAAAACCACTAATCCAAGCAAATGGAACAGAGTAGACAGGTCAGAAATATTCTAAATATATGTAATCAGGTTGGCAAATTTTCAACAAGGGCATATTTATATAGTAAATGTAAGCAAATTTTGTTGTTTCATTATACCTCTATTAGATGGAAAAAATACCACTCTGAATATTCTTTTTAACAGCACTCTTTTTGTTTCCTTTTTCCTACAGCTCAACCCAGGTGTGTTTCACCACTGATCTACAATCACTGCCATTTTAATTTTTGACCTTGAGGCAGGGTCTTGCTCCATTGCCAGGCTGGCCTAGAACTTTTGATCGTCCTGCCTTAGGCTCTCAAGTCAGTGGGATCACAGGCGTGCACCACCGCACCAGGCCTCAACTACACCCTAAAGAGAAACAATCAATTCTAACTCCTCACAGTTTTACAAAATCACTGCAAATGCTGGATTCATAAACACTGCCCCGTTGCTATCATGAGAAATGCAGTTTAGGCCCTGAGAACTCTGATTGCAACTGATCACAGCCTTTTCACCAACCGACTACACACATACCCTGTTCTGTGCATGTTTCCGGGAGAGGACCTGCTGTTTAATGCACCTCATCACTGTCAGCACTGTGATGCAGGCCACACAAAGCTCATCCGATTGTAAGGCACATCAGAACCTAGCGGTGCTCAGGGACACTGGAAAGTAGCTCAGCACCATACATGGGTGGCCTTCTGGACAACAAAGCACTAAGAGCATAGTAACTAGAGCAGAGAGGCAGGACCTTGGCAGAGAGAGGACACTGGTGTACGAATTGAGAGCCCAAAGAAGAAGAAGAAGGCAGAGTCCTGCTGCATCCTTCCTAAACCAGGAGTATGCATTGGGGTAACTAAAATAGTGCACTGTTCTTGCATTTTAGGAGTGGTCCTTAAGGGCTGCAAGTACAGAGTCTGGGGTCACATTTGTGGGAAAATCACAACAAGCAAACTCACAAACACAGAATCTGAGAAGGAAGTTCAACTGTATGTGGTTTGATATAAAGAAGTCTGATAAATAAAATTATGAACCTATGACAAGAAATTGCCTCAAATGAAGAAACAACAAAAATTAGGGAAATTGTTTGCATATATCACAAATGTGCCACTAAAAAGTTACCTTTAATTATATATATATCAGGTGTAAGGATTGAAATTTAAAAAACAACTTAAAATATGTTTAGAGATGACAACATTTTACATGTAGAAAACCCTGAAAATTTACCAAAAAATTTGTTGGAACTAATAATTAATTCCAAGAAGTCTAAAGATACAAACTCAACACTCAAAATTTTATAATTTTCATTAACAATAAAAAATTACAAAAGGAAATTTAAAAAGCCTCCCATTCAATTATGTATCAAGAAGGATAAACTACATTTAATCAAAATCTTAATGATTCTTACATGAAAGTATAATAAAATCATTGTCCAAATAAATTAAAGTTATACATAAGTAGAATAATGTTCCATGCCTGTGGATAAGAAGTCTTAATGTTATTAAAGTAACTTTAGTTTCTAAAATACTTTACAGATTCAATGAAATCATTATCAAAATTTTTTTATTCATCTTTTTTCTTTCAGAAACAAAAAAGTATTATAAAATTCATATAGAATGAAACTGTCCTGAAAAGCTAAAATAGTCTTGAAAAGAAATGAGCAAAATTAAAGGTCTCACACTGAGGTTTCCAAACATACAAGAGGGAGATTATTTAAGACAGCACCTGCATCCCTCACACAGTGCAAACAGCAGAAGGTGGAGCCTCACAGCAGCCCTTCCACTCTGGGCCTGGAGATTTTAAACAAGGGGGCTGAGATTATCCAATAGGGAGTCATGGTACAGGGTCCTCCACAAAAGGGTGACTTGGGCCTCTATACCACACCTGATCTTAGCTCAAAATGCACAAAGACCTAACTGTGAGCCTTAAATCCATTGAACTCCTACAAGAAAGACCTGTGATAAAGCTCCAGGACTCAGGACATGATCACAGTTTCATGAATCTGAACCTAAGTGCAGAGGAAAAAAATGAAAAATAAACAAATGAAAACCACATCAAACTTAAAACCCTCTGCAGATAAAAAATATTGTAAGATTGGAAAGGCAACCTGCCTGTGGGATGGGAAAGAGAAATCTGCATCTGATACAGAATTTTATTCTAGATGTAAGTGACTTCTATATTCAATCACAATGAGCCTGATTAAAAATGGGCAAGTGACAGATATTTTCTCCAGAGATAAAGCAAACCACATCCCTGTGTGAGTGAACATGTACATGTGTGAGTGTGAGTGTGCATGGGGATGTCCATCACTGGGACATTTCCCAGCACTGCTGCTCACTTCACATGGTTTCTTATGAAATAGAAACATACCACCCTACCCTGCAAAGTGTAGAACACATAGCACATGGCAGTTTTATTCAGACACATACAAAATGAACAGGAAGTTCCTCTCTTTCCTAATGACCTCTACCTTGGTAAATAAAAAGTGTTTGAGTGAGTCAATAATCAATAAGTCTAATTTATTTTCTCAGAAACTTTTTTCTAAAATTACTCACCAATTCACAATTTTCCAGTTTTTATGGGATTTTATAAAATTACAATAATAGAATACTTCTATCCCAGCTACTTAAGCTATCTTTTGTGATATCTTTCCTCCAGGCTCCAGGAGGAAAGACTGTGCTGTTTACTTCTCTGTTCTAACTGGAGCAACTATAATTGCACGTGGATGAAATACAAACATACCAAATAAAGTAATGAGTGCTTCCTCTCTTCACCCCAGAACATGGAGTGGGTGCTACCCATTGTTATCAAGGTGGACAGAGTTTGGCATAGCTACTCACATAGCTACCCACAACCTCAGCCCCTCAACTCTGGGGTAGAATGAAGCCAGTGGCAGAGGCCTTGCAGATGGAGAGGGAGGAGAACCAGCCATCTCCACATAGCATAGTAGTCACAGCTGTGACACTTCCATGCATAATGTTTCTTCACTCTTTTCCATTAGATGAAGTAACCCCGATGTAGACAATACCACTTGATCTCAGGTGGTGAGGCATGAACCAGCTAACTCCAGAGCGCTGGGAGCAGTCATCTCTTCAGGGGCCTCCCTTCTTCCTGGACATTAGTGCTGCAGAACCTCACAAAAGGAAGGAAATCTCACCAACAACAAGGTAAAATTATGAACCTGAATTTTTTGATGTATGGAGAACTTAACGTGCATGGCACAGATTATAATTTTTTTTCCAGTACAATTTTTGAATGCCGTCCCAAATTAGCAAACCATTTAATCTTTTTAATTTTTTTTTAGTTTGTCCTCAAACACAATGAATTTAATTAATTTTTACTGAGAAACCTGATTCAGATTGACCAAAATGGTAAACAGAAGATAGGAGATAGAGAAAATATAAAGCAGCCTGTGTACATTTCTATGAACACATCCATGTAACTAATTAGGTGTCTCCGTTTCCTTCCACATAGCTAGTATACAGGTAATATGCAGATATAGCTCTTTTATCTACATGTGCAGAAACTGTTATGGGGAAGACCACTCAGAAAACTTACCAAGTTCATTTTGTTCAAATTGGAGAGTCTTTATTTACCTGGCCAGCCGGCAACTGCTCCCTACAGCACCCATAAATTTTTCTGCAAGGAACAGCCCCAAGCCTGAGCATTTCAAGTTCTTTAAAGGCAAAAACTGCCAAAACTACATCTCGGTTGATGTAGCTGCAAGCAAGCAGGGGCACAGAAGCTACATTGAGCAGTTAGCGAGACAATGCAATGGGTACATTGGTATTTCCCATGGGACTTTCCAGATTGGCATAGCAGCAAGCAAGCACAAGGGAAATGGTTCAAAATGACTCTAGTTGAGTACAATTTAGAGAATGGTTACTAATGTCTAGGCAATCAATCTCTGACAGGGTACACTGCCCATGAAAAATGGGAACCAAAGAGAGAACAATTTCAAATTGTATAAGAATTGCCAATTTATGTTGCAAACTTGCTATGCTAAGCAACTACTGATAGGTACAGAGGCATAGTGTTTCCATGGGAGATGCATTTCTTACATGACATGGAGTCTAAGGGTTAAATGGAGTCTGTTAGGTCATTGCCCATATAGGCTGACCCATAACACAAACAAAAAGGCACTGAGCTCTATATTTCCTTTAGCATATTTACAAGTAAATAAAGAAACTTCTTTGTCATTTGTAATTCATTTTAAATAGTTATTAAATTACAGTTTCTAAATATGCATCAACTTCATTGGAACAATTATATATCTTACTGGATCCTAACTTATCAAATTCCTCCACTGTTGATTGTTATAAAAATTACTTTCAGATTTCACTACGATAACTGCAATTCATAAAGCCCACATTTTTTACTTGTTGGTTATTTTCTAAGTTTCTAAAAGTGGAATTTTAATCAATATTGTGATAACCTACTTACACATGTTGCTTGACTTCTTAAAAATTGTGCCAACTTGTGTTCTAGCTAATATGACATAGATTGTTAATTTCATGATGTCATAAATCCTCAATAATCTTCGTATTAACTGTTTTTCAATTGAAAAGCACATGGTTTTGTTCATTATGAAACAAAAATGTAGAGCAAAATAATGACAAAAATAATAATGTCCCTGTTTTAGTACATCCTAATTCCTGGGCATTCTATATTTATGAATCAACTGACTATTTACTAGGAGAGACAAGTAAGAATGCTGCTTACTATTAATTTAGTAATAAGATCTATAGAATATGCATATTAAGAGTGTGATTCATCCGATTCTCCTACTCTGAAGGCACAGGCATGAACTAAGCAAGCTGAAGAAACAATGTCACCAACAAGCAGAAGCTTATTCCAAGGGCTCCCCCAGACTACCCTGTATACTTTCACTCTCATATAGATATTTAATTAGACCAAAATATTACATGGTATTTGTACATAGACTTTCCAGACATGGAAATGGAAGTAATGAAAACTCTAGTAACATTCTAATGCGAACTTCTACAGATAATCAAATGGTTCCTTGGGTAGTGCAATGTTCACCTGAACTTTGTGTTATCTTTCTAGCTGTTGTGAGAGATCTCTGGACCCAATGGACTCTGGACGTTCCTGGTGTTGTCATCTAGGGCTCCTGCATTCACTGGAAGCTCTATGTCAAGTCTTGTTGACCACCTCAAAATTGATAAAGAAAAACTGAGACCAGTATAATGTAACAAAGTTTATTGCAGAGAGAAAAGGGTCCTAGCACTGGCCAGCATTCCACACAGAAGGACATTGCTAATGTGCCCCTAATGTGCTCACAACCAGGAAGACAGGAAATGGCATGCAGGGAGTCCCCAGTGGATGAGGCCTGGCCTTGGCCTCATTTCTGCATCACTGGACAGGCTTAGTCCTAGGATTGGCTGAAGCACAGTTGCTTAGATATAAGGACACACTGATGGGTCATGTTATATCCTGCTTGGAACCCAGCTAGGTGGTAGTTCACTATGTATGGAGACTGGTACATGCTTACTCATCATGAACACAGAGGCTTCCCTGATCTCCAGTTCTGAAAGATGGGAGGTATTACCCTGTGTTATGGCAGGAAGCTGTGAAATGATTGGATCAGGAGAGCTGAGATCTAATCAGACCATCCTAGTTTGAATAGAAAGATATATCTTCCCTGCAGACTCTCCCCCTATCTCCCTCTGCTATGTGGCTGTCATGAGCTGAGCAGCTTTTCTCCACCACACCCTGTGACCATGGCCCAAAGCATGGAACTGGTCCACCATGTACTGAACCTCTAAAACCAGAGACCAAACTGAACATTACCCTCTCTAACTTATTCTTGTTGGGTATTTTGGTCACAGCAATGAAACACTGACTAACACACCACTTTCTGGTCATCCCCTCAAATAATGATAGATTTAACAAAACTACAGATGTGGGCAGTGACAGCACCTCCTGCCACCATCACAGGCAAGCTGCCTGATGCCTGTGCAGCTTATGTCACAAAGGCATTCCATTTAGGTGACTGTTATGCTCTCCTTTATTATGCAAGTCACAATAGCACCATGATACATGGGAGATAACTGCCTCCAGGTGTTCAACACCTCTGGGTAACTACAACACAACCCAATATCCAGAGAAAAAATACTGAAAAATGCACACTTCCTCATTAAGGGGAGTCTCCAGGATGCAAGCCAACCAATTTTCAAATTCCTTTTCATTACAGCCTTTTCCTGTTTCAATGTTAAACTTCTCTAAAAAGGAAGAAAACTGGCATCAAAAATATCATTCCAAAAGGAGAAGAAAAGCAAATCTGCTTCCACAGCTGGACAGTTGCTTGAGGTCAACTGCACTGGCCAACCAGGTCCCTGGAGCACCTCTCAGGTTTAAGGCTCAGAATATCTCTTCATGCCAATCCACACTCCGTCTTCAGAAATTCATCAGCATTGTCCTGTAAGTGTGCCACAGTTTATGGCCCCAGCAGCTCTGCACCAGGTAACTGCTCTTGGCTGCCCATCTACCCTCCCCTATCGTATCCTCCATAGCCCAGGGAGGGGCAGCAGCTCTGCAGCCTTTAAACAAAACACTCAGGAAACTCCATCAGAAGCAAGTGACAGACGGGCACCCAGCTTCAGTGATTTATCATTTGACAAAACTCTGAATAAGGCAAGGCAAGCTTCCAGTGGACACTCTCCTCACCTGCAGAAGGCTTCCTGGGTCTGGTCTCTCTTTTGGTTTTTCTCCTTGTCTTGCTTGTTGCTGTTGTGTTTCTACAGGTAACTCAGAAAATCTGTTGGTTACAAACACCATCATTGGTCAGTGATCGGGTGGTACTGGTCTCCATGGTCACAAAGCCATCCTTACCCTGATGTGACTTCATTTACGGTTATAATCGAAATTTGGGAGGACTTTGGGGCTCTGAAAAGAGTGATGTTTGTGATGTGTGCTGTGCAATTTCCAGATCTACTGGAGCATTTCTTAGTCCAAGTTCAGGAGCCCCATAACCAGGTGGAATAGGAAGGAAGACGCCACAGCTTTTGGAAAAGCTAGATGGGGAGACTTGGCTTCCTTCCCTCCCAGCCATGGCCGTCCAATATGCCCAGGCTGGGGCCACACCCCTAACTCCCCCCCACAGGCCTCGCAAGCCCTTCAGGCCCCGCCCACGCCCTGAGTAGGCTGGCCTATCTGCTGCAGATGCAGGGCTAGGATTCAGACCCATCTGAGCCACCTGAAGTTGTGGTTCAGTAGCTACCAGACAGGACTCTACCCAGGTGCAGCCCAATAAGGATTCTTGTGTTGAGAAAGGGAATTTTACAGTTTTTGTCAATGCCTGATCCACAACAGACTTCTGATTATGTAAGTGAGTGCTTGGCTGAGACTGTGAACTCATGCCGAAATGGGATTGCTAGGAAGATAGGGACTGATATGAACTCACATTATGGGTCAATAGAAGATAAATCCAATCCAGAGGAGTTAGGATGAGTAAACCTGAATGGAGGAATTTGCAAGGGAGGAGTAGCCTGAGCTCATTCTGAAAAGCTGGGAGGAGGGAAAGTGGGGAGCTGGATTTTGATTGACACAGAGCTGTGTATCCATTTGTATCTGGTCAGGAAGAGAGAAATGGACATTAGGCATTTTATCCAAGATAATTTAATATGGAGACTTGTTTCCAGGTGGATAAGGATTGCAAACAATTGAAGGAGTCCCTGGACATTCTTCAGCTACACTTCCAGGCTCCTCTACTGTGCTCAGGAAGCAAAGGTTTCTCTGCTGTGCTGGAAGATCCATGTGGAAAATGCTGGGCCCTGACAGGGAGGAAATTAGGGGCAGGAAGTGGTTGGGACACTTCAGGTTCACAACGAAGAGATCTTGCTCCCAAGCAATACTCAAAACCCAGCCAAGTATCACCAAACCTCACTCCACACATGAACTAGACCCACCACAGCCTCAGAAATGCTTCCATACATTGAATATAGGAGAAAACAACAACAAGGGTCTGGGCACAAAGAAACAGAGAAGAAACATGGGTCCAAATCCTGGACATTGACTCCTTCAGCAAAGACAGAGAGAGGTCCCTAGAACCAAAATGATAACTACCCACAAAAGACACACATTTAATAGAGGAACGAGTCCAAGTCAAGTGAAGTGCACATTCCAGACCTTCAAAAACTTGAGGAAAGGTGCAAGAGAACCTCATCCCAAACTCACAACACACCAACAAAGGATCCCACAGATAAAGATGTAAGTGGAATTCCAGAGAAAGATTATAAAAATCTGATTATTAAAATATTCAATAACTTAAAAGAAGATCAAAGTAATTAGGAGGGCACCTATAAGATATAAAAGACCATTTAGGCCTTTAAAGAAGAACTAGGATTAGCCTTTATCAAATTATTTCATGAAATTGAAGAGTGGGAAAACTTCCAATTATATTCTATTAAAACAGTATAACCCTTATTCCAAAACCAGACAAAGATATTTCAAAGAAGGAAATCTACAGACCAATGTCCCTGATGAACATAGATGCAAACATTCCTAATCTTTTTTTTCAGAAAACACATTTAAAAATACATGAAGAATATAATAAACCATGATCAAGTTATTTTACCCCAGGGATACATGGGTGGCTTAATAAATCCAAATTAGTAAATGCAATACACCACAAAAATAGAATAAATAGATTTAGAGCTATAGCAACAAAAAGGGCATGGTTATGGCACTAAAATAGACATGAAGTCCAATATAATTGAAAGTAGATGCAGAGACAAACCCATGCAAACTCGTCTGACTCTTGACAAAGGGGTCAAAAATATATGTTGGAGAAATAATCGCTTTGTAAACATGGTGCTGGGAAAACTGAGTATCCACATGTAGAAGAATAAAATTATCTCCTTATATCCCACCCTGCACAACATTCAGATCAAAATGGATTGAAGATGTAGAAATCCAGTCAGAAACGTGCAACTTCTAGAAGAATGCATAGGGTTAGCAAGTATTGGTGCATCCACTGACTTCCTTAGCAAGACCCCTGAAGCTCAAGAAATAAAACCAATCAGTGAGGTAGCATTAAATTAAAAAGCTTCTGCATAGCCAAGGAAATGATAAAGAGTATGAAGAGAGCACAACTTCAGAGTGAGAGAAAATCTGTGTCAGCTATTCTTCTGACAAGAAATTTATATCTAGAATATATAAAGAAGTAAACAATCTGAACACCAAAAAAAATCAAATAATCCAATAAAAATTAAAAGAACTAAACAGATATTTATTTAGAAAAGAAATACAAATGGCCAGCAAATATATGAAAAAAATGTTCAACATCTCTAGCAATCAAGGAAATGCAAGTCAAAATTACATACAGATTTCATCTCATACTAGTCAGAATGGCAACTGTCAAGAATAAAAATAATGAATGTGGGCAGGTATATGGGGAGGAAAGGACCCTAGTAAATTGTTGATGGGACTGCAAATTAATATAAACATTGTAGGAAGCAGTGTGGAAATTCTAGGAATGGGATCATCATATAACCCAGCTTTACCATTTCTTGGTATTTATCCAAAAGAACTAAAATCAATAAACTATAGAGATGCAGCCATATCAATGTTTATGGAAGCACAGTTCACAATAGGCAGTTATGGAACTAGCTCAGATGGTTGTCAACAGATGCATGAATAAAGAAAATGTGATATATGTACACAGTAAATTTTATTCATTCAAAAGGAATAATTAAATTGTGGCATTTTCTGGTTAATGGATGGAAGAATAAAACACCATGCTAAGTAAAATAAGACAGACTCAGAAAGTCAAGGATCAAAAGTTTTCTCCCAAATGCAGAATCTAGAGTAAAGTAAGGGGGGAAATGGAGATGGATAACATAAAGATATATGGAAGACCAGTGGAATTGAGGAAGGAGATCCAGAGAAAGGGAGAGGGATGGGAAATGGTCATGTGCATGTATAAATATACAATAGTGGATTCCAACTATATGTGTATCTGTAGAGCACTAATTATTAATTTAATATAAACATTAATTAAAAATAAACATAAGGCAGACTAGTCTAATAGAAGATGGGGAATCAGGGGAGGAAGAAGAGGAGAGAAAAGAGGGGAAATCAAGAACTATAATGCAGTAAAATAAGTTCAATGTACATATGATTATGTGAAAATGAGTCTTTATGTACAACTATAAAGCACTAATAAAATAAAGATAAGTAAATAAAATAAAAAGGTTCCCATAAAGTAATTCTGAGATAAGCAGTTACTACCTTTGGAAATGTAGCACATCAGGTAAATGCTGGGGACCAGAGGAGAGATGACCCCTCAAACCTTCAGAAGAGACTCCTGAAAGGAGGGTCTGCTAGTGAACTTGACATTGGGGGTTCTGAGCTGCATCTCACAGTGCCAGGATGTGGACTTCTGGTAGGGAACTGTGCCTGGCCAATGCAGGTATCCCTGAAGAGTTCAAGGAGTCTGGTTCTAAATATGACCTGAGTTAAAGAAGAATAACCCAATGACTGTTATTAACCACTGTTCATCACACACAGGGGAAACTGTAAAAAGAGACTCTCTAATACACTCCCTTCTCAGAAATTAATGGTGAAAACCTATAGAGGATTGATATTCATTGAATTACAGAAGAGGGTGTGATTGAGGAGAAATTTGTGTGTTGGTGAATATGCCTACAGTGGCATTTCTGTTCATAATAATGTACTATAAAAAATCAATTAAGAAAAAATCATATTTACATTAGCATCAAAACTATGTATACACTTCACAATACTGTGATCCTGATTAGAATAAGATGTACTCCATGTTTGTATAAACATGTCAAAAAACACTCTACTGACATGCAAAACTAAAGAAAATTAAACTATAGATCAACTATTTATGGCAAAATTTAAACTAAGACTGAACTATCTGTGGACCTAAACTACACAATATTGATGAGTGAAATTGAGAAAAAAATTTTAAAAATGGTCTCAGGTCTCTGGACCAGGTGGTGTGAGCTGCTGTGTGCACAGCTTGGCCAGGCACTGAGGGCAATGGGCCACCAAAGCTTGAGTGGCAGCATCCATGTCTGTTTAGGGACACTGGGCCAGGCAGAGAAAAGTTGTAGACAGAGCAAAAGAGACAGTGGAGGAGATCAGATCCCAGAAGATATGCAACATATTAGATTGGATATTCCTGCCTTAATACCTAGTGTGATGACTCCCAGTGTAAGGGGAGTCTCTGAGCCACTGTGAGGAGAGAGGAACGTCCCCTCAAGGTTGGTGACTGAAGGTGTGGGTCGTATTCAACATGAATAAATTAAATAAAAAGCAAAGGAGAGTAAAATGATATTGACTAGCCATATACTTAGGTCAGTTGGTGAAACTCTTGTAGCAATAGTTGAGAGAAATCAGTGTACTCACATATTGCTGAAAAGAACAAAATTAGCTCAACATATATGTACAAATTTGTCCACCAAATATTGGCATAAATGCATACTGAAACAACGCACAGAAATGTTGCCTGAACTGGGTACTTTGTATGTATTTTGTATGCGTGAAAATGTGTGCCATTTTATATTGATTGATCATTCTTCCATACTTCTGAAGCTGGGAAAATTTTTGTTTATGGACTTTTTTCTGATGATCAACTTCCTTTGCAAAAATAAAAAGTAAACTAACTTTAAATTAGAGACATTTGAAGACACTAGAAAATATGCATTTTCTAAGACTATTAATGAAAATGCAACCATAACATAGCAAAACCTAGACATTCATAAAACACTACTAAGGGAAAAGGTGTAATAGTAAATGCCTACATCAAAAAAGCAGAAAGTCTAAGAACAGATCCTACAGTAACAGTAGAAAAGCAAACACAAACGACACTTAAAGTAAGCAGTTGAAAAATCAATGATAGATATTGGAGAAGAAATAAATAAATTAACACTAAATAGCAATACAAAAAGTATCAATGAAAGCAAAAGTTGTTTATGAAAATACAAACAAAATCAACAGACCTTTAGACCTTTAGAACTTTAGACCTTCTACACTAAAAATAAAAAAGCCCAAGGTAAATAAAATATCAGAGAATAAAAGAAACCTTATAGCTGGTGTCACAGAAATGCCAAGATCATTAGCAACATTTTTGAACAACCACATCTCAACATATTGGAAAATATACAAGAAAAGGATAAATTTGGGACAAATATAGCATACAACATCTGAATTATGAGAAAATATATGACCTGGACATTCATAATGACCAAGAAATTTGAATCAGTATTAAATACTTCCGAGTAAAACAAACAAACAAAAAAAAAAAAAAAACATAAAAACCTCCAAAAGCTCACGGCTTCACTACTGTTCTATACCAAACATTCAAAGAGAGGTGACCCCACCTCTCTCGAAACCACTCTAGGGAATTGAGATGAATTTCAACTCCTCAAGTCATGTTCCACAAAATACATCGTCTCCCTAGTATAAGATCCAGAAAATTGGGGCTGGGGATGTGGCTCAAGCGGTAGCGCGCTCGCCTGGCATGCTTGCGGTCTGGGTTCGATCCTCAGCACCACATACAAAGATGTTGTGTCCGCCAAAATAATTAAAAAATAAATATTAAAAAATTCTCTCTCTCTCTCTCTCTCTCTCTCTCTCTCTCTCTCTCTCTCTCTCTCTCTCTTTCTAAAAAAAAAAAAGATCCAGAAAATTACACAAAAACCACAAAAAAGAGGATTACAGACCCATATCCTTCATCAAGACCCATGCAAGCATTCTCAGCAAAACCTAGAAAATGGATTCCAACAGCACATCAAAAAGACAGCACCCTGTGTACATATGTAATCTATCCCAGAAGGGGAGAAGCCCAAAGACAATAACCAGCAATGCCACACTATGATAACAGAACAAAGGACCAAATGCTTATAGAAGGATATATAGACTTTTAAATTTGCTGGTATACATATATAAAATGGAATAGTGTTCATTCTCTAAAAGAATAAAATTGTAATAAACACTACAATGTGGATTAATTTGAAAAACATTTCACTGACCCAAGTCATAAAAAAGAACCCATACTGAATGATTCTACTCAACCAAATCTGCAAGACATAAATTTAAACATGGAGATTATACTTAGTGTCTTCAAGTGACTGTAAGTAAGGATAAGTAGGGACAATGGATAGTATTTCACTGAAAGTGATAAAACTATCTGGGAACAAGATGTATTGGGAAGTTGCACAATTTTGTAATGTGGTAGATAACACTGAATTGATAACCATGAACTGTTACAAAGGTTAACATGTCATGTGAATTTTATCTCAATGATAAGAAATTTTTGCAGCAAAACTGCAGATAGTGTTAGAGGTTTCCCATTTACAGGTTGGTGAGGAAATGAGAGTTGCCCACCACCCTTAATATTATCTGACTCCCAAATACCCCTAATTCACACTGAGGTGAAGGAGGGCAGAGATGGAAACACACAGTGAGAACCATCAGTCTCTCCTCGGTGTTTCTCATTTCTCTACTGATGTCCAGCAAAGGAATTCCACTGCTTCATCCACTGTCCATGCTGGCATGTGGCCAGGTCCTCTCTCCTGGGCTCAGGAGGGATGATGCCTGGTGGTGTGCTCAGGCCTCCTGCTGTCTCTGCAGGCTGAGCTCTGGGCTCCCTTGGGTCCTGCTCCCACTGGCCAGGCACCAGGTTCACATAAAGCAGAGGTGAATGAGCCTCCCACATCCTACATAGCACTGAGCTCACTGCACAGATGCAACCTGGCTGCAAGAGAGTGGATGGGAAAAACCAAGGAGAGACGCAGTTCTGTTCCCCCCTGGAGAACAGGAGACACTCAGGAGTGAGTACTTGGCAGTTAGAGTCCAGGCACTTCTGAGCCTTATTTTCATGCTGCTCAACAAATTGCAGTTTCATCCAGATTGTCAGCCACCCCAGGAAAAAAAATGGTTAATTCTTCAAAGAATTATAGGAACAATGAAGTCTTGTAAACACGGTACTATTTTCTGATTTCCAGTGGACTGGACGTCTGCACAGTGTATGCAAGTAATACATGTGATAGTTCTTCATGTTACTTCTTATTGGTTTAAAATTCTTCTATTCAAATAGCTTTTATTTACCACACACTTAGAAAATGCACAAAATTATCTGCACAGTTTTGATGGCTGACAAAGAAATATATTCAGATTAAGGCACAGGAACAAAGTGCCAAATACATTGCAGATGACAGGGAGGTAGATATGAATTCATTTATGCAAATTATATACATTCATATTTTCCAGTAGCTGTTGGAAATAAAAACATCCAATATGGTATACAATTTTCATTGAAATATTTTGAATTCATCAACCTCACTTTTTTCTCCTAATCACAAATATGTTCTCATTTTCAATAATTGTTCACATTTTAGAATAAAAGCATATCACTTAATGAGGATGTGAGTTTAGTGGTAAAAATATAATTATAGGGTCATGCAGCTTTAGAAGCACAGTATGAGGGTCAGAAGTGCTAAAGTGCTCCTCAGCATCCCTCAGTGACTGATCAATAAAACTAAGCCATAATTGCTAATATAAAAAAATGTAATTTAGAAAATAATTAAAACCTGTATTTTACAACACAAACAATCCACTGCATTTTTTAATGCAATCTACTTATTTGATAGTTAAGAACTGTCAGAGAAGTACCAAAAGGGAAAACTCAAAGCTTTCTCCACTAACAGACAAAAGTATTTGCAGAAGCCCTTCTTCAAATTACTGGCATTAAAAATATGCTAATTTCTCTTCATGATTCTATTCTTGACCTTTTTGTTTCCTGACCTTTGTTTTATTTATGTCACCAACTTTTGGTGTTTATGGGAATTTTCAATAAGCATTTTAATTCCTTAGAGGACAATGTAGTTCTAAACATGCTAAAATTATGAGGTCAAACTAGAAAATTGAAGGCTTATTTCTTATTTTTAAAAAATCTAGGTGAAGAAATTAATCACATTTTGGAGATCTACAATAATACTTGGAGGACCCCAGGAAATAAGGTAGTGGTCCCATATTTATTTCGTCATATCCATAATCTAAAGTTTCCTGTGAGACTGATCCATGAAAAAAGTAAGTCAAATATAGAGAAGAATTTTTCAAGAAGTAGTTAAACACATAAGCAATGAAGGACATCAATTAAATTCATATGATTCAAACTGATTACTAGAAAATTTACTAAGTTCTATTGGAAAAATTAAAATAGTACATGGTTTAGTATAAAAAGTGGAAACAAAAAAAGTCTCTGTAGTTTATGCAAACTTCCAGATCCTGAGCACATATTTGTTTATCTTATATTTGACACAAACGTCTAGGGGTGGTGAGCAAGGACTCCTGTAGTGTCTGGAAGTCAGTATAAAAGTTTGAAAACCTGCAAAGTTTTTAATATGCATTTGTCTCATCACCCATCACCTTCTGAATTTGTC